>NC_059341.1:28761500-29072000 GCF_018350155.1 Leopardus geoffroyi | reverse complement strand
ACCGCGAAGCAGTGACCGGAGCTGAAATTGAGAGTCTGACGCTCAACTAACTGAGCCACCCAGGCACCCTTCTTTATATTTTCGAAATGTTTACTTCAATAAAATTGTATTATTTGACTGACTTTGGAGGATGCAGTTGTCTTCATGCTATTACCTATTTTCTGTTGATTAGTTTGTTTCATGCAAGCAAAATTTGAATTAATCATTGTTTAATTCTTGTTTTCATAGTATTTTTTATACATTTTTTATTAAATGTATATTTTGGCTAATTGCAGTCTGTTTTTGACTCTTTACCATGAGTTCTTTAATGCCAGATGCTGACTCCATTTCAATTCAGTTAACATTGCATGACCACTTACATTAGATCTTAGTATACAGCTTCTTACCTTAGTGTTCAAGATTCTACCCAGCCTTATTCTCTGTTCTTTGAACTCTACAGTCTGTACTAGTTAAATAACATTTCTAAAACTCTGTTAATCGTTTACGATATCTGATGATAGGTGCTAAATGTTTGCTGGATACATACAGAGGAAAAGTTACTTTCTTTTTGCATAGGAAGAATTAGCATGGTTTATCTGTGGATGGGGATTGTTATTTTGATTGTACATGTGTTTGTTTTCAATCACGATTATGTCTTATAAAATCAGTAAAAGAGTAGATTTTTTTTTTTTTTTTAGTTGCACCTGTAAAATTGAATGTTAATGTCTTTGTAGAACCTTAGTGAAAGGACATTTAGGCAAAGAATAATCAGACATTGAGATGCCTACTTTTAATTGAATACCAAAGTGAGGTCATCTTAGTATATCCTTTAGGAATGCTTTCAGCTGCAGAAGGAAAACAACTAATAGTGGTTTAAATAAATACGAGGTTATTTTTCTCAAATATAAAAAGTCTACAGATAGGCCCTTACTGCTACTACTTAATGACTCTGTTATCTGTTGTCATCCTTAAGGTAATTGATTTATCATGATGTTTGTAAGATGGATGCTACAGCTCCATCATTCCAGAAAGGAGAAAGGGCAGCTTCAGCTGAGATGGTCCTTTTTATCAGAAAACAACCGTTTCCCCGAGACCCTTCAGGAGACCATCACTTTATTTACAGAATCCAGAACTGGGTCACGTGTCCACTAGTTGCAAGGAGACTAGGCTATCTGGTGGTTAGCTTCCCAACGTATGTAGTGGAAACTGGCATGGGGAAGGGGAATTAGGAATGACTTTGGATAGCCCTTTAAGAGTGTCTGTTTCGTTGTAATTTTCATTATATTATTGCAGACTTTGGGGAAGGAGACTGTGGGATGTAGTTTCTAAAAAGTAAGGTCTTTTTTTTTTGTTTGTTTGTTTGTTTTTTTGTTTTTTTTTTTTTAATGCTAAGGCCTGAGAAGTCTTCTGTAATGTTAAGGATTGTTTGGGAAGTCATGATTGTTTTATATTTTAGGGTCCAGTGTCTGTCCTTTCCTTTAGGAGCAGGTAGAAAGCAGGCATACACTTCCTTTCAAATACTTAGAATCCCCTTGCCCTCCTCTTATCTGTGCATGCTTACTTTTTCTCCTTGATTACTAGATTGTTCCTGCCAGCATTTAAACTTGTTCAGGTCTTACCCATCTTTAAAAAAAATTTTTTTAGACCTGTAGCCTGATTTCTGCTCTATTCAGTTACTTCTAATACTTTTTAAATCTCTTTCCAGTCTGACCTTTGTCATTGGATACTTTTCAGTTTTGCCTTGACCTCACAGCTATGTTTGACACAATCAGTCCCTCCTTGATAATTCTTCCTTGACTTGCATGGACACTGATTTTTTTCATTCCATCCCTGTGGCTCATTCATCAGACAATATCAGCAGTGTTCTAAATGAGTCCCCAAGATCCTTTCAGGGGACCCAGGAGGTCAAAACTATTTTCAAAATAACACTAAGATGTTATTTGCCTTTTTCATTGTGTTGTCATTTACATTTGATCTTTGCTCCTTAAACTTCCAACTTAACTTCTTTTGGCTTCTGCATTCTACAAGCTTCTTTCTGCCGTAGGATCTTTAAGCATCCCAGTACCTAGCTAGGCTACTTCCCACCCTCATGACTAGTATTGAAGAGACAGGTAGTGAGCTATTCTTCAGTTCTTAAACATCCCTTCTCCAGAGTCATTCCCTGCTATATTTCTGCTTTCTCCCAGACTTGGGTTCTTCTTTTGTATGCTGTCACAGCACTCCATTGCATGAGTCAGATATCTAGTCATTTAATTATTTGTCTGATGCCTGCCCCACTATTACTTATGCTCCATTAAAGTAGAGAGTGTATCTATCTTGGTCATCATTCTAGTAAGATGTCTAGGGGCGCCTGGGTGGCGCAGTCGGTTAAGCGTCCGACTTCAGCCAGGTCACGATCTCGCGGTCCGTGAGTTCGAGCCCCGCGTCGGGCTCTGGGCTGATGGCTCAGAGCCTGGAGCCTGTTTTCGATTCTGTGTCTCCCTCTCTCTCTGCCCCTCCCCCGTTCATGCTCTGTCTCTCTCTGTCCCAAAAATAAATAAACTTTGAAAAAAAAATTAAAAAAAAAAAAAAGATGTCTAGTATATTAGGCATTCCATAAATATTTGTTAAATGAATGAATGATTGGAAAGCTGTTGCAGTAAAATGAAAAGCCTAATGGGAGTAGTGGAAGGAGCTCTGAACTGAAAGGAGATTTGGATTTAAATTTTAGTTTTGTCATTAACACCGTTTATACTTTTCAGGATTCTAGTTTCCTTGTCTGCAAAATGATACTATTGAAAATAGAGCCTCAGTACTTGCCAGAGTAGACACTCATTAAATAAAAATTCACTCAACAATATTTCACTATCATAGTAGTGCTAGGCCCTGGAAATCTAACAAAGACATTTTTGGTTTTGTAAAGTTTATTCTAGTGAATTTGTACTTAGTGATCCCTAAGGTCCTTTCTACAAAGATACTATGACATGAAGTAATGCATAGTAAGTACTCTATTTCAAAGGTTAAATATATGATGACATCTTTAAAGGAGCTTAGAAGTGTCCATTCACCTTTAATTTGTGATGTTGACACCTTTGTTTCTGTTTTTCAGTCCAAGCCTTATGCATTTGACCGAGTGTTCCAGTCAAACACCTCTCAAGAGCAAGTATATAATGATTGTGCAAAGAAGATTGTTAAAGGTAAATATATTGCTATGTTGTCCCAGCAATAAGTAAAATTTGTTTGTGATCTTCTCCATTTACCCAACATTTGTTTTTCATTTTAATTGCCCCCCCCTTTTTTAGTTAATTGTAGAAGACAGTTTAATAAAAAAGATAACATACAGTTAGTAAACACACTGTTGCTCAAATTCCATGATCTAATTCATACACAGTACCTAGTGAAGGGTATTATAAGAATTTTAGTGTTAACACACTTATTCTAAAAGATGCATTTCTATTAGGTATTCCCAGGAGAGTTTCTAAGGTAGCAGTTATAGAAATACAGCAGCATGAGAATGAATACAAAATAGATAAGTTTCTAAAAAATAGTAGAAAATGGTAGCAATCTATCATTCTTCCATTCCATTGTTATTTCTTCCCCAAAGACTTCTCTTGTGTTCAACAGAAAAATGCTTGAGGAAGTGTGTACATTCCAGTTAATACTATTAATTTGTACTAAGATTTTCCAAGTTTATATTTTCTAAAACCATAGAACCCTAGAGTTGAGAGAGGGTATGAGTGATATCCCTGTGAATACTAGGATAGAGGGGATGGGATTCGGTATAAAAGTGGACAGGTTAGGGTTAAGTAGGAGCACAGAAAATTCATCCAGTAACAGGAGAATAGGTAGAGTTTTTGGATAGAAGTCTATAGGTGTGATGGAAGAAAAATGCAGATCTTTTCATATTCCATTTTGTATGTGATACAGGGAGCAAAGTCATCACAGAATGAAGATGAGGGGGAGGGGGTCCTAGGAAAAAGAATGAAGTTGTCTGGCAATAGAAGTGAATGGATTAGGGAAATGTGGCAGTATTGCCAGGCAGCATTAAGGGCCCACTTGAAGTTAGTAGCCAGAAGAGTTGAATTTACCTAGTTGGTGTTTTACTAGATGAGTACAAAAGAGGGAGAGAAAGGCAGGAGAATTAATTGAGGCTGTAGTCAAGAGAATGATGATAATAGTGAACCATGGAATCTACGGTGAGTGAGGGGAAGGAGAGCACAGGTGGGAGGAATGGGTTTGAGGGACATGAAAAGAAGCGGTAAGGTTAGTATATTATAGTCTTTGTGGGGTCAAAGGTTTGTTGGAATCAGGGTACTAGAAGGAACAATAGGGGGTAGATACTTAATTGGCCTTAGGGAAACAGTGTAGTTAGTAATTAAATAAAAGGTCTAGAATATAACTGTAGAATTGACATCTGAAGGAGTAAAGGACAAGAGATCATGGAGAAAACTAGGCCCAGGATCTGAGAGATCAGGGTATTTTAATAGGATCATCTACTAAATGGACATTGGAACCACTAAGAATTACAACAGGAATAGTATTGATGAGAGACAGTGGACTGGATGTTGAAATCTTCATAGAATGATGGAGAATTAACTTGATTCTATAAATGATTACAACAAAGAGGAACAGGCAGTGTCCTCTTTTGTTTGTAGGCATCAAGTAATTTTCCAAATGAATCTGTCATAGAACACAATTACATTACATTCTTTGATTTTAACATACTTTTTTAATCAGTACAGCCTAAGATTTTACATGAGTTTTTTTTTTTTTTTTTTAATGTTTATTTCTTTATTTTTGATGGGGTGGGGGGGGGGGGTGGGGAGAGGCAGAGAGAGGAGACTGAGAATCCCAGGCAAGCTCTGCACTGTCAGCACAGAGCCCAATGCAGGGCTTGAACTCATGAACCTTTGAGGTCATGACCTGAGCTGAAATCAAGAGTCGATGCTTAACCGACTGAGCCACTCGGGTGCCCCACATTCACTACTAAGTTATTGATTCATAAGCTCATGGGCAACTTAAATGTACAGATCTTTTTCACATCTCCTGTGGCCAACATTAAACGCTCTTCCACACTTGAGTATTGGAGTTTTAAAATTTGACTATAGGGGCGCCTGGGTGGCTCAGTCAGTTGGGCGTCCAACTTCAGCTCGGGTCATGATCTCACGGTTTGTGAGTTTGAGCCCCGCATTTGGCTCTGTGCTGACAGCTCAGAGCCTGGAGCCTGCTTTGGGTTGATTATGTGTCTCCCTCTCTGCCCCTCTCCCTGCTCACTCGCTCACTCTCTCCCTCCCTCCCTCCCTCCCTCCCTCCCTCTCTCTCCCTCCCTCCCTCTCTCTCCCTCCCTCTCCCTCTCCCTCTCTCTCTCCCCCTCCCCCTCTCGCCTTCTCTCCTAAATAAACATTAAAATAAATAAAATAAAATTTGACTATCAGCTTTCAAAGTGTGGATTCCATCTTATCATTTTAGCTCTTGATTATATTTTGAGTGTTGTTTTTATGGTTATCTTATTGGGATATATGTTGGCTGTCAGCGTATTTGATAAGTCTGTTATGATGTCAGGGACTTGGAATTTTTTTTTTAAACTTTTTGTAGGTGTTGTTTGAAAAATATGACTCTAAATCATTTATAAAATGCTTAACGGGAGGCGCCTGAGTGGCTCAGCTGGTTAAGCGTCCAACTTTGGTTTTGGCTCAGGTCATGATCTCATGATTTGTGGGATTGAGCCCAGTGCTCTGCCTCTCCCCCCACTCAAAGTATAATAAGTTTTAATAAAGGCTTAATGGGCTGTGTTCCTTGCCTAGTCTTCTGAAAACTAAAGGTTTTTGGCAGTTAATTAAATCACACTGGGTATCCATCCGACTTCAGATTCTCTTATACAGTTACCTAGTTCTTAGCTTGTCACATACCAACAAAAATTTGATGAAAAATTTGGATCCTTTTATGAAGTCATGGTACATGAGGCTGGTGTTTCTCCAGAGTATCAGTTGGGTGACCGTATCGAGACAGGAAATGAGTTTAGTTCAACCATAGCTTTTCCTTAGTGAAATTTTGTATACTTGTCTGTAGTTCCCATAATCTATCATTTTTCCTTTTTGAAAATGAGTATAACATTTACAAGTTATAATCTGCTGTTAACTTTTCATTCCCCATGGCTTTTAAAAATTAGCTTGGTGGCTGTGAAGTTTTTATCCATGGAATGTATTTCTCCTATAACTAGAAACCTGGGCTCATTTAAATCCATTCTCTGAATGTCTTATCCACTTCAGCCTTAAAGTCTTTCTTGGCAGTGTTTATTTTGTTGTTCCATTTTGAGGATAATTGTGTAGAAGGTGGTAATAAAATGGGAATACCTCTGTCTTATATTATCTGTTAACATTTTATTCTCTGGGCTATGCAAGTCTACTCATATTATATTAGTCTTTTTCTGAATATTTTAAAATCTCTTTTTAGGGCCTTAACTTTTTTGTTTTGATTAGACTCACTCATTATGGACTTCTATTTTTCTCATGCTGTTCTAGTGATTTTTATCTCTTTTGTACATCCTTAATTAGTCTCTTAATAATAGTTTCATACTTACCTTTCTCAGAACCCTTTGTAATCTGAAGTCCTGAGGTACATGTTTCTATTACCTTCTGTTCTTTTTCATTACTGTTTACAATTTTAAGATGACATGATTCATTTAGTGAAATTTCCCTCCTGTTCTCAAAATTTGATCCCTTTTACTTCACAACAAATTTCTGTTTTACTGTTTAGAACTGAATTCTGAAGAGCAGTTCATTTGTTTGCATTATGGTTAAGAACACAGGCTTTGGAATCAGACCTAGATTGAAATCCAGGCTCTGCCACTTTCTAGCTGTGCGACTTTTGGCAAGTTACCTAACCTTTCTTTTTTAAAAAAAAAAATTTTTTTAACATTTATTTATTTTTGAGAGAGAGAGAACACAAGCAGGGAGGAACAGAGAGAGAGAGACACAGAATCCAAAGCAGGCTCCAGGCTCTGAGCTGTCAGCACAGAGCCCGACGCGGGGCTCGAACTCACGGGCTACGAGATCAAGACCTGAGCTGAAGTCAGCCACCCAACCAACTGAGCCACCCGGGCACCCCTTTTTTATATATATGTATTTAAAATTTTTTTTTTATAATTTATTTATTTTTGAGAGACAGAGACAGGTTACCTAACCTTTCTAAGTCTCCATTTCCTGTTCTGTAAAATGAGGGTACTGTGAATATTTAAAAAGATGATTCATGGAGGGACGCCTGAGTGGCCCAGTTGGTTAAGCGTCTGGTTCTTGGTTTCGGCTCATGTCGTGATCTCACGCAGTCCATGGGATCAAGCCTCAAATTGAGCTCTGTGATGACAGTGTGGAGACTGCTTGGGTTTCTCACTTCTCTCTCTCTACCCCTCTGCATGCTCTGCTCTCTCTTTCAAAATAAATTAATTAAAAAAAAAAAAAAGATTCAAGAAAAAGAACTTCACCCAGGGCCTGGTATGAGAAGCAAATACACAACAGATATCAACTGATGTTTGTTTCCTCTGTCTTCTAAGAGAGGAAATTATTTTATTAATTTAATCATCATAATTGTGCTTAGGGTAACTCAGTCTACAATATTTTCACTCTACAAAATTAGGCTTCAAGCAACTATTACAATAGAAAGTTCTGTCACTGTCTCTCTCCAGCTTCTTTGCCAGCTTGTAATTTGTATTAGGAAAGTATCACCTGGCTATGACTTGCTCCTTTTATCTTCACCCAAATGCTGTCTACCATTTTGGAGAAGGCTGGATATTGATAGTAGGTAGTGGGACTTGTCCTGGGCGAGAACATGAATGTGGCAGAGTTAACGATAGATACATAGATGTAAGGAGAGAGATGAGGTAGAGGTAGGTGGTGAGTGCCTGGGGAGGTATGAGGACAGGAAACCAATTTAAATACATGGCAGGTTGTCCTTGGGACAGTTATTGGCACACAGATCAGGTGGAAGGCCATGGTTAGAAACTGTTGGTAGGCAATAGTCAGCAAAATGATAGGTGAATTGGTATTTCTTCTGAGATGTGGATTTGATGAGCAAGCTGCCAAGGACGACCTGAAAGCAGCTAGTACTCTTTGGGCTCCTGATGGTTCACTGAAGCATTGTTTCATAAATTTCTGTACAAGTTTATGTTTGTACAACTTTATTATGTACAAAGTTATTACCTTTTCCTTTCTATAGATTCAGTAGATAGGTTTTCTTTATTTCAAGCAAGGTTTACCCACTTGTATTCTCTCGTGAATTCCAAATCTGAGGGATGTCTCTTCAGTTCTCTGTATGAAGTAGTTGTCATTTATTCAGTACTTGCTATATGCTAGTCATCTTACCAGTCCTTAATAGATTTCTCTGTTTCCTACCGGAGCTTCCTGACCTGAACTGTTTGCCACTTCATTTACTTTTAATTTTTCCAGATGTGGCCTCCCATATTTTTATTTTAGTTCCTGTGTTCCTTGATAATACAGTACAGGGGTCAAGAGTATGTCTTTAGAGCCAGGACTGTCTGGGTTTGCATCCCAGCTCTATCTTACTAGCTGTGGAAGTATGGGCAAATTAATATCTCTGTTCCTCAGTTTTGTTCTCTGTAAAGTAGGACTAAAAATAGTACCTTTCACAGGGTTTTGTGAGAATTGAATACATTAATGTATGAAAAATTATTAGAGCCTGGCACATTTTATGCTCTCAGATGTTAACAATTTTCTGATTTGTAATTCTCATAGCCTTCCTTAAGCAGACATTTTGCTGATGAGGAACCTGAAGTTCAGAGAGAGAATTGGCTTTTAGAAGGTGTTATGCTGTTGTCTTGCTTACTAAATGTTTTTCTTTCTTTTTTTAACGTTTTATTTATTTTTGAGAAGGATAGCACGTGAATGAGGGGGGGCGGGTGGGGACAAGATCAGAAGCGGGCTCTGAGCTGATAGCAGAGAGTCTGATGAGGGCTGGAACTCACAAACTGTGAGATCATGGCCTGAGCCGAAGTCAGATGCTCATCTGACTGAGCCACCCAGGTGCCCCTAAATATTTTTCGTTTTTACAGAGTATGAAAGAAGTAATACTTGTCTATAGTTGTCCATCTCTGTTTCTCACAAGAACAGCAAAAGTGTATTTTAACGGGTGAGGGAGGCATTAGAAAGATGCTGTGTGTTTGTAATGGTAACAATTATTCAGCAAGCATTCAAGTCCCTACTAAGTGCCAGTCACTTAATAGTAGTGACTACTACTACTAGTAGAACCTACTACTAGTAGGAGTTAAACACAGTCCTGGCTTCAAGGAGTTTACAAGCAGGTGAGGAAGGCAGACAAGTTAATTGACTGTTGCAATATACAGTAATAAGTATAATCTTTAAATGTAGATGCTATAAGAACACATAGGATAAGCTGCTCATCCAAATTTATTTGGGGTGATTTATGGTGTTGGGTTGGAGAAAAAAGTAAAGCCTAAGCTAGTCTTAAAAGATGCACAAAGGGGCGCCTGGGTGGCTCAGTTGGTTAAGCATCCGACTTCAGCTCAGGTCATGATCTCACAGTCTGTGAGTTCGAGCCCTGCGTCGGGCTCTGTGCTGACGGCTCAGAGCTTGGAGCCTGCTTCAGATTCTGAGTCTCCCTCTCTCTCTGCCCCCCTGCTCATGCTCTGTCTCTGTCTCAAAAATAAATAAAAACATTTTTAAAAAAGATGCACAAAGAGTAGGAAGGAGAAAGAGGGGTGCCTTGTGGGCAGAGGTGACATTGCATCAAGGCATACCCACCTGAGAAGAGCATCGTGAATGTGGGAAACAACATACATTATGGTATGACTGAAGTTGCACCATGTGAATTTGTCAGATTTGATCATTTTGACCACCAAAAGAGCATTGTGAGAGGAAGGATGATGGGAGGTGGAGCTGAAAAAGCAAACGAGCCAGGTCAAAAAGAGCCTAATTTTACCTGATTACAAATGTATGCTCTCCAGGACTTTTAAACAGATGAGTGTTATTTTTTATTTTTTTAAAGATTCATCCTCAGGATGGGTACATTTCATTGTATATAAATTTTTTACCTCAGGGATGGAAACTGGAAAAAGAATCCTAGTTAATGATATATGCATGGTGAAGTATTTTAGGTGAAAGTGTACTGAAGTCTGCAGGTTACTTTGAAATGCATTAAAAAATGAGATGGATGGATAGATACATGATTAAACAGTAAAATTATAAAATGTAACTGATCAGATTTTAGTGGTTATAGGAGTGTTCCTGTAAAATGTATTCACTTTTTCTGTTTGTTTAGATTTGTTGGGGGTAAGTCACTAGAGAAAGCAAAGTCAGGGCTGGATATGAAGGTAGGCAAGAATTATTTTCCTACCTATAAAGTAAGTTTATAAACTTACTTTAGTTATAATGTGGTATGTCTAGAAATCACCTCTAATCAGTCATTGTTCTATCCCTTGCGCCCAGAGCAGAGCTTAGATCCTAGCAGGTGTCCAATAAATATTTGAATGTTGAATATTCCATAATCTCTGTAATCATACGAAATTTTTTAAGTTATGCTTGAAGTCCCAAATACAAATGTATTGTATACATTTGTTATCCTAGGTCCCTTCACATACATAGTTTCACATAACCACAAATAATACTGTAATATTCTGTAGACATGCTAGTAAATATGATCTTGAGAAAGTCACTTGTTCACTTACCAGTATTTATTATTTATTTTGGTGGTTGCTAGGTATTTGGATCATATCATGAATAGATATATCAAAAATTTGGATTTGATTAAAAGATACTAAGCAGAGGGTGTGACATAGACATACTGAGAACAATTATGTGTAAAGGAAGTGAATTGGAAAGGGTCTAGTACTTTTTTCTCTAGATAATTTCTTACTCAAAATTATACTGCAATGCCATCCATTTTAAATGTGATAGAAGATCTCTTAAAATTTTCCCAGGGGAGTAAATACCTTCTTTTGTTGTTGTTGTTGTTGTTGTTGTTGTTAATAGATGTTTCTGTAGGAAATCTGTTAATATCTAGTTAGTTGAGCCCAATGTTGGCATTGTTCTTTTTTTTATTTTTTAAATAACCAATTAAAAAAAAAAATACAAGGATTGACTTGCTTACTGATTTACCACTGTTGCCATCAGCTATTTCCAACAGAGTCTTCTCTTTTTACTTTAGCTTCCTCTAGAATACAGTGTAATCTCTTAGTACCTTTTCGTCACCAAAATAATACAACTAAATCCCTAAAAATTGAAAATAAAAAGGTCACCTTGTTAAATTTTCTTTTTTCCCTTCAGCCTAGTAAAGAAAGATATTTAAATTAAGGTTAATGGTAGATTTTGGAGTACATACAGGGCTAGAAAATACTTAATTTCATAGGGACTTTCTGAGAATTTATTTTTGAGTTAGAACTGGGCTTATTAAGCTTGTGTAAGGGAGACTGTTGTATGGGTTTGTGAGATTTAACCACCAGTTAACCACTAATCAGTAGTCCTAGTTGTAAAAGTGAATTCATAATCTCTATGTAAATTTGCAGAACATTTTTTTCCTTTTAGGTCACATAAATCTTTGGAATACAGGTATAATGACATTTGAGATATATGTACACTTATATAAGAAATGAGTATAAGCAATGGAATTTAAATTTTGTGTTTTATTGACCACAGAAAGTAATCTGGGCTGGAGAGAAAGTAACTACTCAGGTGGATCATTACTAAGAAAATTACTATTAATGTATTCTTATTTTTTTCTTTAATGTCTTTATAAATTTTTCAAGAACTAAACTTCGTGATGGTATCTTTCATATTAGTATAAAGAAAATCTGAACCTTCCTTTACTGTGCAGATTTGATTATGCATGGATGAGGAACAGGGTTAATATGTATGTGAATTTTTTCAGTGTTTTCTAACATTCTTAAGTAATTTCTCATGAAACTTCCTTAAGGGGAAAAATAAACCCCCTGAAGTACAAAATCTCTTGTTTTCTCATAGATGTACTTGAGGGATACAATGGAACGATATTTGCATATGGACAAACATCCTCCGGGAAGACACATACAATGGAGGTAATATTTTATAATCTGTACTTGCATGTGGTTTGCAGAATAGAGGTGCATTCATTCATTATTTGAGAAATGATTTTACTGTATTTAGACAGCTTTATTCTATTGCTTACTCTCTTATGAATAATACATAGGTAACATCACTGTTGGAATCTAATCAGTTCTGGAGTTTGAAATTATATATTTGAAATCATATCTAGCTTTGTTTTGACAGCATAACCACACAATTATAAACATTTTAGAATTAACAGGAATTTTCTTTATAATGGAAATTTGAAATCTTGAATGTTTTATGTTTTCATTTCTGTTCAGAGCAATTCGTTCTCCTCTCCAAATACCTGCCACTTTTCTTTAATAGGAATGTGTCCACAATTGTCGGTGCTGCCATTATAATAAGATGTGGATCTGCCCAAACGTTGCTTCTAGAAAACATCCTATATCTTATGCTGCTGCTACAAAGCATCTGCTTTTGTCATTTATCTGAGCATTCTGTATAAATGGCTGAGTATTTTAGTGTAATTCACATTACTCGTTTCCATAAAGTTACGGAGAACAAGGACATTTCTAGCACTTGCGTGGATTCAACTTGAAGGAACAGTATGAACTTACATTGGAAGAAACAAACTAAAACTCTTTCTTTAGAATATGTTCATTTCACAAGCATGGACAATCTAAATCTAATGATTAAATAAAAGGCTAAGATCAGTTGGTAACCCATGTTGTTGACATGCAGTATTTATGTATAATTTACAAATATATGTAATAGTTGAATTGGATTTTTTACATATTTGTAGAGCCATTTCACAATAAAATGGCAACAATTACAATTTCTATCCTCTATTGGCTGTAAATTGTAGATTGGAAGTTTCTACTTTTAATTCATACTTAAAGTCTCATTCTCTGTTTAGGGTAAACTTCATGATCCAGAAGGCATGGGCATTATTCCAAGAATAGTGCAAGATATTTTTAATTACATTTATTCTATGGATGAAAATTTGGAATTTCATATTAAGGTAAAATCCTTGGGGTATTTTGTTTTATATTAGAATAATTTTATTCCAAGAAATAATAAATGCTCTTTTGTTTTAAAAATATTTTTAGTTATTTTATGGACAGTTACAGTAGAAAGATCATTAGAGTTAGTAAACTGAGGGTTCTTAATCTGCCATTAGATGACCTTAAACAAGGTCATAAAGTCTCTTTTGTCTTAGCCTCCTCTGTAAAATGATGGAGTTTATTACTGAACTCAAAGGTTCTTACTGCTCTCATGAGTCTAATTCATTGAAGATGGAGATATGTAATAGAAATTGCTTTTTAGTTACATGAGCAGTTTAGAGAATTTAGATATTCCTGTTAGAACATGAGCTGTGGCTGAGTTGTTAACTCTGTCCTCTGGTATAGATGGTGCTTGGCACTCAAACCCCAATAAATTTAATGAACTAATTATAAATTATTTTATACTACTATAGTAGTATAAAATAGTAGTATATTAGTAGTATAGTAGTAGTAGTAGTATAGTACTAGTAGTATAGTAGTATACTATTATACTACTAATAAATTATTTTATAATTTTAATTAGTTGATCTTTTTTTACTTTATTTCTTTGCCCTTCAGGTTTCATATTTTGAAATTTATTTGGATAAGATAAGGGACCTGTTAGATGGTAAGTTAAATTCTTGCTCTTTTATCATTTTAAAATAGCACATGTTACTTTTTTTAATAGGCGTGAGACCATTTCTAAGTAACCTCTATGAAATTGACTTAAATTACAAGAAACCGATTTTAAAGTTCTTTTAAAGTTAGTTGAATTTCTTTTACACATTGAATAACTTATTTAAAGCACATATTTATGGGTGCTTGTGTTTCTTTAGTAATTAGAGAAATGGATTGTAGTTAGAGGTCCTGAGTCCTAGTCTGCTGTCAGTTAGATACATTGCCCTTGGGCAAACTGTTCAACCACTCTGGCTTGTTATTTCCAAAATGTGGGTGGTAGAGGTTGCATTGGACCTAAAATTCTATATTGCTGCATTAAGTTTCTATTCAGATCTCCTCTAACTGTTTCTGCAGAGTCTTTTTTAATAGTGATGTGTTCATATTTTTAAAATTTACCTATGGGGCGCCTGGGTGGCGCAGTCGGTTAGGCGTCCGACTTCAGCCAGGTCACGATCTCGCGGTCCGTGAGTTCGAGCCTCGCATCAGGCTCTGGGCTGATGGCTCAGAGCCTGGAGCCTGTTTCCGATTCTGTGTCTCCCTCTCTCTCTGCCCCTCCCCCGTTCATGCTCTGTCTCTCTCTGTCCCAAAAATGAATAAACGTTGAAAAAAAATTTAAAAAAATAAATAAATAAATAAATAAATAAAATAAAATTTACCTATTAGGCTGCTTGGGAAAGGAAACAATCTATTGAATTAGCTCTTTCATGACTAGTGTTAGAGTTTAGGAGAATGTTGCTGATATTATTTATTTGTCTTTTTCAGTTTCAAAGACCAACCTTTCCGTTCATGAAGATAAAAACCGAGTTCCCTATGTAAAGGTACTTATAAAATAATACAGAATGCTTGTTTAGAAAAATCCTGTAGTAGGGGCGCCTAGGTGGCTCAGTTGGTTAAGCGTCTGATTCGGCTCAGGTCATGATTTCAAAGTTCATGAGTTTAAGTCCTGCGTTGGGCTCTGCTGACAGCTCAGAGCCTGGTGCCTGCTTCAGATTCTGTCTTCCTCTCTCTGCCTCAAAAATAAATAAACATTAAAAAAATTTTTTTTTAAAGAAAAACCCTGTAAGAAAATTTTTTAAGGTTATTGACATATTAAAAAAAATTATTTTATAGGGATGCACAGAGCGTTTTGTATGTAGTCCAGATGAAGTTATGGATACCATTGATGAAGGAAAATCCAACAGACATGTAGCAGTTACAAGTAAGTAGAATGTTTATTAACACGAGTTAAGGTACAGAGCTGCCTTAAAATATCTTTATCAAGTTGGTTAATTGTAAGATTTTTATGTAAAGTGATGCTTTAGAAATTATTAGTAAGGGAAAGCCATGTTTGTTTATAGTTGTTTGTGTAATTTCATTGCAGATATGAATGAACATAGCTCTAGGAGTCACAGTATATTTCTTATTAATGTAAAACAAGAGAACACGCAAACGGAACAAAAGCTGAGTGGAAAACTTTATCTGGTTGATTTAGCTGGTAGTGAAAAGGTAAAATCTTTATATTCTGGTAGATATTTAAGCATTTTTATAAACTTTAGCTTGAATTTGGACTTAGGCATTATTCATTGTTAACATCTTGAAAACTTATCAAATTGGATTTGGTAGTATTTTTGAGAGTTTAAAAGCATTGATGCATTGCCAATGACTACTTAAAGTGAAAAATCAGTTGCAAGTTACTATCATTTGTGCCATAGTCCAGTTCAACCAATAGGTGTTACCTTTTACTTAGGGTATATGTTTTTATTGAGAATTAGTTCAGCACATATTGTTATCAATTTTATTAGTTATTCTTTTCCTAATTTTTGGTATCTATTTTATCCATATTGGCAGTGGGCTCCCTGTGAAAACTGATAACTATCCATTAGTCTTTTCTGGTTTGGTTGTACCTATTTTCTTTCCTTTGGATGATTATTTAATTATTACAGACTCTACTGTGGACTATCATCTGATTATAATTTATGTGAAAATCAAAATAAGTTCAAATATTTTAATATTGATCTCTGCAACCATTTTGCTGTTTCACTAATTTGTTTCTTCTGATTAAAATGACATACCTACTCCCTTTTACTCAAGCCTTAAACATATCCTTCAAAGCCTGTCTTTAATTTTGTGTATTCTGAGAGGCTGTTTCTTCAGCCGACATTGCTAGTCTACTATTTTATCCTATCTTTAACATATGTATTTTATATCTTTTTTAAAAGCAGGTTTGCTTATATATTTAAATTCAGTACATAACAGAATATCAACCTTATGATTTAGCAAATTTTAAAAGGTTCCTCTTTAATGGAGCAAAGGGGATTAACAAATAGTAAATTGCAAATGTACCTGAAAATTTGTTATTTTCAAGAGCACAAACTAAAAATAAAATTCGGGATCTCCTTAATCACATTCTTGTCATGGACCTACAGTTGTCAGAAGACCAATACTCAAGTAGTGATAGCTTAGAGTAAATAATTGACAAAATCATGAAGCTTTTCATTTTGTTGTTTGCTGGTTATTGATGACCTCTGAACTTTTTAGAAAATTCAAAGAAAATAATTCTTAAACTTACAGTTTTGTTTTCATTCTTTTGAAATCTTATGCATAGGTTAGTAAAACTGGAGCTGAAGGTGCTGTGCTGGATGAAGCTAAGAACATCAACAAGTCACTTTCTGCTCTTGGAAATGTCATTTCTGCTTTGGCAGAGGGAAGTGTGAGTACACATGTCTTCTCTTTCCCTATGGTTATCTTATGGGGAATTACTTAAATATCAATGTATGTATATCCACGGATGTTTGTGGGGCCAGGGTGGAGCGGGCATCTGGTGTTTTTAAGTCAGTATGTGTAAATTAGTTGTCTTTAGGAATTTATAGTAGTATGTATGTTCCAGTTCCCATCATAATATTATCAGTTAAAATAGCCAAAATCCCTTTGTAATTTACTTAGAGTATTTATAAACAGATTTTATTCTGTAGAAACCCATCGGTCTTTGTTTCTTTTGTTTTTGTATTGTAGACATATGTTCCATATCGCGATAGTAAAATGACAAGAATTCTTCAAGATTCATTAGGTGGGAACTGTAGAACCACTATTGTAATTTGCTGCTCTCCATCATCATACAACGAATCTGAAACAAAATCTACACTCCTGTTTGGTCAAAGGTTTGTTGTTAAGAAAATACAAAGTCTAAATGTAGATAGGTCTTTTGTTTATTAAGTCTAGGAAAATATAGGTAGATATTCAAATCAGTGCATATTGTTAATATGACACAACTTTTTAATTGAGAGATAATACAAGCAAGGTCCATTTTTAAAACTGCCTAGATTTGAATTAAGTTTTAGTACATATTGAAATCAAATGTTAAATTCAGTCAAATTTATAGGAGAAGCTTTAATTAAACATTAAAGAAAATAAGCATTTGAGTCAGATAACAAAGAAAAGCTTGACAAATCTAATTCTATGTTAGTCTGTTGACAGGTTCAAATAATGAGATAATATGAATTGGTTAACCTAGGAAAGTCAGTAGTGATGATTTTATTTTTGACCTTCAACAATAATTTTTTTTTATTCAGCCTTGCAAAAGAATTAGGAAAATATGGGCCCTTTTTTTTTTATCCTCCTCTGGTGGTTAATTTTTTTTGTCTTTAAGCTATTCACAGATTTGGGGACTGACCCAAATTTATTTAGCTTGTTGAAGAAGCACTGTAGTAATTATGGGTCTTTGTATTTAGTCTAAAGATAATTAAACAGTCAAATTACTCAGCCATATATGCCATACATATATATAAAAAACAGAGATCTACAGATAGTAATTGAAAATAGTTAATTTTAGTCACACTTTTTTCCTGCAATTACTTCTTTTAGGGCCAAAACAATTAAGAACACAGTTTGTGTAAATGTAGAATTAACTGCAGAACAGTGGAAAAAGAAGTATGAAAGAGAAAAGGAAAAAAATAAGACCCTGCGGAACACCATTCAATGGCTTGAAAATGAACTCAACCGGTGGCGTAATGGTAATAATTTATAAAATCTGTCATTTTGAGTTTGTTGAATATGAATGTAAAACTGTTTTATAAGTTTGAGACTGACACAAATATAAATAAGAATAGCAAAGCGTATCCATTTTTATTTTTTAAGTATTAGAGATCATCAAATAAAAATGACTACAGTCTTTTAAATTCTGATTTTGCCTGAAATAATAAATAGAGGCATAAAGGCCATCTTGGGAGCTATAGCAATCAAGGCACAGATGGCAAGTTTCCTAGATTAGGGTGGAAGCAATAAAAATTACAAGATTTGGTGACTGGATTTAGAAGATGGGGGTGAGTGAAAAGTAATTGTAGTTTTTTAAATCTCAGACTGAACAGATACAGTTGGTGAGAGCTGCTGAAATTGAATAAAATTGTCATTAGTTTTAGACAGGTGGATGTTTATTAACTATCTCTTGTCTTATTTTAGGAGAGACAGTGCCTATTGATGAACAGTTTGACAAAGAGAAAGCCAACTTGGAAGCTTTTGCAGTGGATAAGGATATTACCATCACCAATGATAAACCCGCAGCTACGATTGGAGTTACTGGAAACTTTACTGATGCTGAGAGAAGAAAGTGTGAGGAAGAAATTGCTAAATTGTACAAACAACTTGATGACAAGGTAAGTATTGTTCACGTTCTATTTTGTTTTAGAATGTTATGACATACAGGTATTTTTATTATCTAATTTTAATATTGTGGGTCCAGGTGACCTGTGTATACATCTTTCCTTGATTTGTTAACCTTTTGAAAATCGTAAAGTTGACCCTCAGACAACACTGGTTTGAACTGCATGGGTCCACTTAGATGTGGGTTTTTTTGATACAGTACAGTAATATAAATGTATTTTCTTTATGATTTTAATAACATTTTCTTTAAATACTATATATAATACATACATATAACATAAAAAATATGTTAATTGTCTATATTATTGGTAAACCTTCTATTCAACAGCAGACTACCAATAGTTTAAGTTTTGGGGAAGTCAGAGGTTACATGTGGATCTTCAACTCCATGGAGGGGTCAGTACCCCTAACCCTTGTATTGTTCGAGGGTCATCTGTTTTAATAAAAAATATAAAATCACAATTTCTGTTTCTGTGCAGAAACTATGTATGAGACCTAATTTTTTCCCCCTCTTCTTTAATTTTCTGAAGGAAATTGAACATTGGGTCATTGGAGAGCCTTAATGAAATGATCTCTTAGAATCAGGGGTCTAAGGACTCAATAATAAAGGTGATGCAAGAGATTAGAGAGGGAACAGAATAAAGTGGTAATAGTGTTTTCCTGCTTTGATTATATCCATTAGAAGTGTGAAAAATAACAAATTACAAAGCAAATAGGAAAGGGAAAACGAGAACAGTGAAGAGACTAGAAGAAAATAGTTCTGGTTTTGTTTTTAGGTGGAATTTTATATGTGTTGTAGGCAGATATGGCAAGTTTGAAGTAGCTGAGTGGCCTTTCTATCTATCTTTCCTTCTTTCTTATTTAAATTCAAGTTAGTTAGCATATAGTGTAGTCTTGGTTTAGGAGTAAAACCCAATGATTCATCACTTAATATAACACCTGATGCTTATCCCAACAAGTGCCCTGCTTAATGCCCATCACCCATTTAACCCATCCACCCACCCACCTCCCCTCCAACAGCCTTCTGTTCTGTGTTTAAGAGTCTCTTATGGCTTTCCTCCCTCTCTGTTTTTATCTGTTTTTCTTTCCCTTCCCCTGTGTTCCTCTGTTGAGTTTGTCAAATTCCACATACGAGTGAAATCATAAATCTGTGTATCTCTGACTGATGGATTTTGCTTAGCATAATACCCTCCAGTCCTATCCAGTTTGTTGCAAATGGCAAATTTTCATTCTTTTTCATCACCAAGTAGTATTCCATTGTGTGTGTGTGTGTGTGTGTGTGTGTGTGTGTGTGTGTGTGTGTACCACATCTTTATCCATTCATCAGTTGGTGAACATTTGGGCTCTTTCCATAATTTGACTATTGTTGATAGCACTGCTGTAAACATGGGGGTGTGGAGGTGTATGTGCTCCTTCGAATCAGCATTTTTGTATCCTTTGGATAAATACTGAGTAGTGCAATTGTTTGGTTGTAGAATAGTTGTATTTTTACTTTTTTGAAGAACCTCCATACTATTTTCCAGAGTGGCTGCACCAGTTTGCATTCCGACCAACAGTGCAAAAGGGTTCCCCTTTCTCTACATCCTTGCCAACATCTGTTGTTTCCTGAGTTGTTAATTGTAGCCACTCTGACTGTTGAGGTGGTATCTCAGTGTGGTTTGGATTTGTATTTCCCTGATGATCAGTGATGTTGAGCATCTTTTCGTGTGTTTCTTAGCCATCTCCATGTCTGCTTTGGGAAAATGTCTATTCATATCTTCTGCCCATTTCTTCCCTGGATTATTTGTATTTTGAGTGTTGAGTTTGATAAGTTGTTTATAGATTTTAGATATTAACCCTTTATCCAGTGTGTCATTTGCAAATACCTTGCCTTTTAGCTTTGTTGATTATTTCCTTCACTGTGCAGAAGCTTTTTTATCTTCATGACATCCCAATAGTTCATGTTTGCTTTTATTTCCCTTGCCTCCAGAGACATGTCAGGTAAGAAGTTGCTGCAGCCGAGGTCTAAGAGGTTGTTGCCTGTTTTCTCCTGTAGGATTTTGATGGTTTCCTGTCTTACATTTAGGTCTTTCATCCATTTTGAGTTTATTTTTGTGTATTGTGTTAAGAAAGTGGTCCAGTTTCATTCTTTTGCATTTTGCTCTCCAGTTTTTCCAGCACCATTTGCTGAAGAGATTGTTTTTCCATTGGATGGTCTTTCTTGTTTTGTTGAAGATTAGTTGGCCATATATTTGTGGGCCCATTTCTGGGTTCTCTGTTCCATTGGTCTGTGTGTTTGTTTTTGTGCCAATACCATACTGTCTTGATGACAGCTTTGTAATACAGCTTAAAGTCTGGGATTTTGATGCCTCCAGCTTTGGTTTTCTTTTTCAAGGGTACTTCGGCTATTTGGGGTCTTTTCTGGTTCTATACAAATTTTAGGATTGTTTGTTCTAGCTCTGTGAAGAATGCTGGTGTTATTTTGATGGGGATTGCATTGAATGTGTCTTGCTTTGGGCAGTATTGACATTTTAACAGTATTTGTTCTTCTTTCTCTGAGCGTAGAAAATAGTTTTCAGTGTACAGATCTTTTACCTCTATGGTTAGGTTTATTCCTAAGTATTTTACGGTTTTTGGTGCAGTTGTAAATGGTATTGATTTCTTGATAGCTCTTTGCTGCTGCTTCATTATTGGTGTATAGAAATGCACCAGATTTTCTGTATATTGGTTTTATATCCTGTGACTTTGCTGAATTTGTGTATCAACTCTAGCAATTTTTTGGTGGAGTCTTTCAGGTTTTCCATGTAGACTATCATGTCCTCTGTGAAGAGTAAGAGTTCGACTTCTTCCTTGCCAGTTTGGATACCTTTTGTTCTTTTTGGTGTCTGATTGCTGAGGCTAGGATTTCCAGTACTGTGTTGAACAACACTGCTGAGAGTGGGCACCCCTGTTGTGTTCCTGATCTTAGGGGGAAAGCTCTTAGTTTTTCCCCATTGAGGATGATATTAGCTATGGGCCTTTCATATGTGGCTCTTATGATGTTAAAGTATGTTTCTTCTTTCCCTATTCTTTTGAGAGTTTTTATCAAGATGCTGTATTTTGTCAAATACTTTTTCTGCATCTATGGAAAGGATCATATGGTTCTTATCCTTTTTTTTATCACATTGATTGATTTGAGAATACTGAACCAGCCCTGCAGCCCAGAAATAAATCCCACTTGATCACGGTGAATAATCTTTTGATGTACAGTTGAGTTCGATTTGCTAATATCTTGTTGAGAATTTTTGCATCCATGTTCATCAGTGATGCTGGCCCGTAATTCTCCTTTTTAGTGAATGGCCATTATTTTCAATAATAAATTTAAACATGTTTATTATTTTTTAGCATTTAAAGTATTTAATGAATAAGTTTTATAAGTTTAAGCTTTTTTAATTGCATGGTAAGTGTTATAATTATTAATTGAAAGACATTCCATCTCTTTCAACATTTTTTTTAGGAGATTGAAATAAGCAATGTTGGACTTGGAGAAACAGTTTTGAAATACCTTGATTGGGGGAATAGTAACCTTATAATTCGTATTAGAAAATAATTAAAATCAGATTGTGAGCTACTTTGTTAACTTGGTACTTTAAAATTCTAGGATGAAGAAATTAATCAACAGAGCCAGTTGGTAGAGAAACTAAAGACACAAATGTTGGATCAAGAAGAGGTAAGTTGAATACTTTACATACTGCTTTCAGGAGAGCTTTATAATTTGTCGTTATTATTTGAACATAAAAGATGAACCTACAGATCTCAAAATATACTAGAGTCCATTTAAAAATGTTTTGAGGGGCGCCTGGGTGGCGCAGTCGGTTAAGCGTCCGACTTCAGCCAGGTCACGATCTCGCGGTCCGTGAGTTCGAGCCCCGTGTCAGGCTCTGGGCTGATGGCTCAGAGCCTGGAGCCTGTTTCCGATTCTGTGTCTCCCTCTCTCTCTGCCCCTCCCCCGTTCATGCTCTGTCTCTCTCTGTCCCAAAAATAAATAAACGTTGAAAAAAAAAAAAATTAAAAAAAAAAAATGTTTTGAATGTGACTGCTTCTCTGTGGGTTGTGCTCTCTGTGCTGTCATATGGGTTGAAGCAAAGATTGATTTCCTCTTAAAGTATTTGTTTTTATTATTTTTTTTTAATGTTTATTTTTGAAAAAGAGAGAGACACAGTGTGAGGGGGGAGGGGCAGAGAGAGAGGGAGACACAGAATCTGAAGCAGGTTCCAGGCTCCAAGCTGTCAGCACAGAGCCCAACGCAGGGCTCGAATTTGTGAACCTTGAGATCATGACCTGAGCTGAAATTGGACACTTAACCAACTGAGCCACCCAGACACCCCTAGGAATTTGTTTTTTGTTTTTTGTTTTTTTTAAGTTAGAGTTCTAACTGGAGGGGAGAAGATAACAATTTTCAGTATTATTCTTTAACATATTTCTAATGGACTTTTTAACTCTGTCTTCTTCTTTCCTTGCTTAAAATATGGTGCTGTTTTATCTCCTTATTCTCCCCAAAACATTTCTTACTGATTCTTGAGAAAGACTTACTACACTGGACTGGGATAACTTCAGACTCTCCTTCCCTTCATGGAAAGTATTTCCCCAACGAAATGAAGGAAAGAATGTAAAAAAACAGCATGTTTTATTATCATTCACTTAAACACACAGAGTTTAAAGGGATGATTAAAGAAGGAAAATACTGATTTCTGAATTACTTTGACCTGTCTTTAATAATTGCATAATTCGAGGTATGACTTATTGTGGGAATGAGAATATCAATCAATGAAATCCTTTGGGACTCCTCTCTCACCATGTCTACCCTCATTGAACCCATTCATTTCTGCCTTCTTTCAAGTTTCTCTTCTCTAGTTTGTCACCTAGTTTGGACCGTCAATTTATCTTACCTGGGAGAGCAGGGGGATAATTGAAAAATGGTACATCATTTAAGGTTTGTTTTGGAAATGTGGGCAAAAACTGTATAGCTTCAATAAGGAAAAGATAGCCACTGTCTACCAACTTAATCCTGGTCACGTCATCTTTGCACTTATTTAAATTATAGCATGTTTTCTCAAAGGGGCACTAGTAATTTGCATAATTTTTCATTATATTATTCTGTTTTGTATGTTATAGGACATTTAGTACCCCTGGTCCCTACTTCTAAGTGCCATTAGCATTCTGCCCCATTAGAAATACTCCTACACATTTCCAAATACCCCTTCTTTAAAGCCACTGACCCTGGATGATTACAGTGTTCTCCAGACTAGTGTCTTGGTTTCTCTCCAGTTCAAATTTTGTTGATACTAAATTTTCCTGGGACATAATTTAGGTGTCACCCGTGGTTGCCCAAAGAAAATCTGAAATCTTCTAAACATCTACGAATTTCCTTGTTTTTCTATGCTCACCATTCATGAACCTAATATGCCTGTTCCTTTCTATTACATTCATTTACACATGACTAAGATACCTATTCTAGGGGCATCTGGGTGGCTCAGTGGGTAAACCTACAATTTCGGCTCAGGTCATGATCTCACGGTTCGTGAGTTCAAGCTCCATGTCTGGTTCTGTGCTGACAGCTCAGAGTCTGGGGCCTGCTTCAGTTTGTGTCTCCTTCTCTCTCTGCCCCTCCCTCACTTGCATGCACATGCACGCTTTCAAAAAATAAACATTAAAAAAAAAGTTTTTAAATGCCTGTTCTAGCCTCCTTCTTCGTGAATAACCTACAGAAATACCTACCCTCCTGTTTTAAATACTACCAAGTACTTTGTTACGTGTTATGTCCTGTTGCCTCTTTTATGGCTCTTAACATTCTATCTCATGCGTTTATTTACGTACCTGTGTTTCTTCTACTAGATTCCTCAAAGACAGAGTCATTATTTGATTTCCTTGCTGTCTCCCACAGTGTCTAGCACATTGCCTGCACATAGTAGTTAGTAAATCTGTTGAATGAATAAATACTAACAGCTAATTGCATCCATATTTTATTCACTGTATATAGCATATGATGAAGCAAATAGATTTTTTTAAACCTGTATACTTTTACTCTTTCATGTAGCTTCTGGCATCGACCAGAAGAGATCAAGATAATATGCAAGCTGAACTGAATCGCCTTCAAGCAGAAAATGATGCCTCTAAAGAAGAAGTAAAAGAAGTTTTACAAGCCTTAGAGGAGCTTGCTGTCAATTATGATCAGAAGTCTCAGGAAGTCGAAGATAAAACTAAGGAATATGAATTGCTTAGTGATGAACTAAACCAGAAATCGGTAAACTATGATTTTGTTTTCTTAATACTTTATTATTTTTTTAATGCTTGTTATTTTGAGAGTGAGAAAACATGCATGCGTGGGAAGGGTGGGGAAAGAGAGAGTGAGAGAGAGAGAGAGAGAGAGAGAATAAATCCCAAGTAGGCTCCACACTGTAGCACGGAGCCCGGCATGGGGGCCAGGCTCAAGAACCATGAGATCATGACCTGAGCCGAAATAAAGAGTCGGATGCTTAACCAGCTGAGTCTCCCAGGCGCCCCTAATACAAGTATTCTTAATTGAAATTATCTCAGTAACTTCTTTCTATGTAAGCCCAAGACTGATGGTATCAATTCTTAAGGAATTCCAGGTCTCAACTTCACTTCCTCCTTTATATGAAGCCTTAGAGGTAAAGGAAGAAGGCTGTTTTTTTAGTTCCTGAAAGTCTATTAATGGGTAATTAAAATGCCATTTTAAGACTTGCTGACTATTCTTAATATTCTGATGTTAAAGGGGAAATAAGTTAGCTTCTAGTTGCTAGAATAACTTCTAGTAAAGTTATTAGATGATTGTTCAAACTGTAAATTGAGAAAAAGAAAAATATGTAACTTCATATAATTTGGGTTTTGTTCACTGTTACATTCCCAGCCCCTGGAGCAGAGCCCACCTGGCACATCTTCCTTGTCATTCTACAGTAGATAAGAATCTTTGTTTGTCATCATTGCTATAGAACAGGATTTGCCACCCTCCTGGAGTGATGCTGAAGATAATAGATAGCTGTGATAATGACTGCTATACTTCCAGCATCACCGTGGATGAGCTTTCTCATTAAGGATTTATTATTGCTAATGCTAACTTCTTGTCTAGAAACCACATCTAGAGTTGGACTCAGGATCAGTGTTCATTGCTTACTTCCCTGTCCATGTTCATCTATCTAAAGGAAAGCAATCAACACTATTTCTAAAGTTTTCATACCCCTGATAAATTAATTTTCCCTTTCTAATCTCCAAAGTTACAGTTAAGCTGGAAGTTACAATTTCACAGCATGGAAACCAAGGTGCCTTTATAGCTCTTACTGAGTTGCATTATTAGCAAACCTAATTACCATTTGGAAGAGCAGTAGGAATTTCTTACATCTCTATAAGCTGTAAGTTGGTCTTTGGTCACCTATTTCAGTCTTTAAGACATTTGTGTCTGTGTCCCAGTTACGAAGCTGAATCTGTCAGCACTGTATTGGTAATAGGAGTTAGAAACCTTATAGCGTTCTGCATCTTTGTATATGCGTACAATATTCCTGCTCAGTTGTTAGAGAAAATACCTGGTGATTTAAACATTAAAGCTTACTACCTGGGGCTCCTGGGTGGCTCAGTCAGTTGAGCGACCGACTTCGGCTCAGGTCATGGTCTCACGGTTTGTGAGTTCAAGCCCCGAGTCAGGCTCTGTGCTGACAGCTCAGAGCCTGGAACCTGCTTCTGATTCTGTGTGTGTCTCTCTCTCTCTCTGCCCCTCCCCCCACGCATGCTCTCTCTCTGTCTCAGAAATAAATAAACATTAAAAAAATAAAGCATACTACCTTATGAGACTTGAAAGATGCCTGGTATTTTATATTAAATTGGGTGAGTACACTACTGATATTCAGAAACTTAAAGAAATGACCATAAGAAACAAAAAACTGAAATGATGGCATCTTTACTCATTTATTTTTAGTGCAACTTACTTTTAGTCAGTATCTGACTTGTGCTATAATGATTAGTTTTAAAGTGGCCAAAATGGTTGGACTTTTCAAAGCTGTGGTGACTTTCTTGTTGATAAACCAGCTATTATTTTAAACTTAAAGTAATTAAATTCAGTAATACTATTTCATCACTATCTCCTAAATAACTTTATATCATGTAGTAGTAGTAATTATCAGGTGGATTCTTTCCAGTGACTGTGTATGTAGAAAGTATATAAAGAAAACCTACAAACCATCTAGAAAATTCAGTTCTAACATTAATTTGGTCAGACTCTGTTTCCAAATATAAGCTATACTGTGGAAGTAAAAGAAAATTCAATCTAATTAATATGGAAATTTCCCATTTCTAGGCAGAAAATATTACCCAGTCTCAAAAATTAGTGAAATGATACAAACTACCTGCTCGTAATGGAGCATAATATGGCTATTTTACGTAGTCTATTAGGTCTGAAATATTTTGTAAGTTTGAACTGAGAGCTGTCCCAGAACTCAGTAGAATAGTTCAAAAAACTGAAAGTAGAGGGGCACCTGGCTGGCTCAGCTGGTGGAGTGTGTGACTCTTGATCTCATTGTTGTGAGTTCGAGCCTCACGTTGGGCGTAGAGAATACTTAAAATTAAAGTCTTAAAAAAAGTCGGAACTAGAAAATAATGCTTTTGTAAGTACCAGGTGAAAACTTGGGCTGTGTCAATATTTGAAGTAATATTTCATTTAATAGATTTAACTGTGTCTTTTGTTTGGATTATGTTAGGCAACTTTAGCAAGTATAGATGCTGAACTTCAGAAACTTAAGGAAATGACCAACCACCAGAAAAAACGAGCAGCTGAGATGATGGCATCTTTACTAAAAGACCTTGCAGAAATAGGAATTGCTGTAGGAAATAATGATGTAAAGGTAAGTAATAATAACCAAATATTAAGCATAATTATTTGTACACCACTCATACTTCTGTTTACTACTAACTTTTTACAAATTTCTTTTCATACCCATTATCTCATGCACAACAGCAATGCATAGTAGATGGTAATAGGTGAGAAAAGAATAAGTGGCACTCAGAAAGTATATTCAGTAAGTATTTATTTGGACCCCATGTTTGGTTCTTTACTATGTATGTTTGCATTTAGGAATTATGTTAGTTACAGTACTTGAAAGTATGTCACTGGGACAACAGTGAAGATTAGCTCAGGGAGTAAACTTGTAAATGAATTGGCCTGTGGTTTGTTTTAAATGTTTGAAAAGATAAAAGATGGATATGCTTATTAATATTTTTAAGTTTTTTTATAAAAAATTTTAAACAGTAGAGAGAATAATACTGTGAACCTCAGAGTTATTATCAAAAATTTGCCACACCTATTTTATTCCTTTTTTCTGATAATCTTTTTTAGGGTACTAACATTGGTTATGTTAGCAGTAGGCATGTGGTAAAAAAAAAAACGTTTAGTGACCAGAAAACTAAAAAACTAAAAAAACGTTTTAGACCAGAAAAGCACACTAGGACTCTTAGCTGCAAGCACATGCACATAATATGAAAGATTTGTATGTTGCGCTAGGTATTTGTTTGGATTTTATCTCCTTGATTAAAGCTTAATTTTGTAACAAAGAGAACAAACTAGGGTTGATAGTGACAGCCTACTAAGAATAAGAAGCCCAGTTTAACAAGAGCTTGAAATGAGTAAGTTTGCAATGTGGAACACACATTTCTTTTGTCAATTGTTATTCAAATTTGCTGTTTGTTGATGGAGGCAGGGATTCATTCTCCTCATATATTATTGTTTAACATTGTCACGCCGTTGAAACAGAGGAAAAATGTTATTGTTAAATACTGGATGACTTGACTTGTTCCCTCTCTTCACTCGCTTGTCTTTTCACTCACTTCATCACTCGCTTCTGTCATTCATTAGGGTGATCTAATGTGAGATGATAGAGCTGTGGGAATCTTTTGGGATGGAAAAGTAAATTTACTTAATGTCACTAAACACTAGAATGGTATTCAAAATTTGCTTTGTAGATTTGCAGCTTCTTTTTAGAAAAATCTTCCCATTTTGTGTTCAACTAATCTTACATGAAAAGGTGGTAAAGATAGGGAAAATAAGAGTAGAAATTTCGGCTTATGTTCAGTGGTAGAGCCAGTGATAGAATACAGGTTCCCTTACTCCCAGACTGCTTTTTTCACTATACCATTATAGCATTTTGAAAACAAGTCAGCCTTGCAAATAGCTTCTTTTTTTTTTAATGTATGGATTCTCAATATTTTTGTCATTTGTATGTAATTCTTTTCCTCTTAACATCACCAGTAAGTACTGCTTGTGTTTTTTACGTTACGGTTCACTTATGTTGTACAATTTTGTGGATTTTGACAATACATAATTCAGATCCACCATTACAATATAATAATGTAGATTACCTAACAAATCCCTTTTTACCCTATTCATGCCTCAGCCCTGAACCTCTAGCAGCCAGTGATCTTTTCACTCTGTGTGCAGTTTTGCTGTTTCCAAAATATCACATAGTTGGAATTAGACAGTAAATGTCCTTTTCAAACTGGCTTATTTTTCTTAGCAATGTGCATTTAAGGTTCTTCCGTGTCGTTTTGTGGCGTGATAGCTCATTTCTTATATCACCAAATATTCCATTGTATAGATGTACTAGTTTGTTTATCCATTCATCTATTGAGGGCCATCTTGGTTACTTCCAGTCTTTGGCACTTATACATAAAGCTGCTATAAACTTGTGTACACGTTTTCCTGTGGACATAATTTTTCAATTCAGTTGGGTAATACCTAGGAGCATGATTGCTAGATCATATGTTAAGATAGTGTTAGCTTTGTAAGAGACTCCCAAGGTGGCTACAGCATTTTGTATTCCAACCAGCAGTGAGTGAGAGTTCTTGTTACTTCACACCCTCACAAGTATTGGTGTCATAAGTATTGGTTTTTTGGTTTGAGATGTGTAGTGTTATCTTGTTTTAATTTGCATTTGGGATGTTTTCTTATCTTGAGTTGTTTTTATATTTTGGGTAACAGTCCTTTATCAGATATGTGTTTTGCAAATATTTCTCCAAGTCTGGCTTTATCTTTTCATTCCCTTTAATTTTAATGACGTTCAACTTGAAAATTTTTTCTTTCAGGATTGTGTTTTTGGTATTGTATCTAAAAACTCATCTCCAAACCCAAGGTCATCTAGATTTTCTCCTATGTTCTAGAGGTTTTTTGGTTTTATACTTACATTTAGGTCTATGATCCATTTAGAATTAATTTTTCTGTGAGATAAAAAGGGTCTGTCCAGCTTCATTGTATTACATGTGGATGGATAGTTTTTCTAGGACTGAGTCTTGAAGATCTATCTCCAGCTTACCTGGGTGGTTCATTCGGTTAAGTGTCTGACTCTTGATTTTGACTCAGGTCATGATCTTATGGTCTAGAGATGTGGGCTCTGCACTGAGTGTGGAGCCTGCTTAAGATTATCTCTCTCTCGCGCGTGTGTGTGCATTTGTTCTCTTGTGTTCTCACTGTCGCTCTCAAAAAAAATCTCCATTGAATTGCTTTTGCCCCTTTGTCAGAGATCAATTGACTGTATTTGTGTGTGTCTGTTCCTGGGCTCTCTTTTGTTTTAGTTACTTGTCCTTTTGTCAGTACCCCACCATCTTGATTACTGTAGCTTTAGTAAGTCTTTAGGTTAAGTAGTGTCAGTTCTTTGATTTTGTTGTTCTTTAGTGTTGTGTTGGCAATTCAAGGTCTTTTGCCTTTCCCTTTAAACTTTAGAGTCAAATTTGTTGATAGCCATAAAATAACTTGCAGGAATTTTGATGAAGATTATGTTAAATCTATAGATCAAGTTAGGAAAAATGGACATCTTGAGTCTTTCTTTCCATGAATATAGAATATCTTCCATTTATTCAGTTCTACATTGATTTCTTTTGTCCTATTGATTTTATACCTATTCTATTACATTTATGCCTAAATAATTCTTTTTTTCTTTTTATTGCAATGTCAGTGCCACTGTGTTTTTAGTTTCAAGTTCCCTTGTTCATTGCTGGTATATAGGAAAGTGACTTTGGTATGTTAATCGTGTATTCTGCAATGTTACTATGATAGTTTATTTTAGGAGTTTTTTTTTTTTTTTTTTAAACAATCCTATCTGCAAACAAAGTCAGTTTTAATTTCTTCCTTTTCAAGCTCCACTTAATTTTGACACTGAATATTGTACTGGAATTTTGTAATGAAACTTAAGGAATGTACAGTTACCACAGTTCTTTTGGTGAGCTTAAGAGTCATCCTTCCTCTGCCACCTACACATCAGTATTTGTAAAGTTTTAATTTGGACTCACATATGATTAGGAATGAAGAGGAAATCAAAAATAGAAAGAAGCAAGTGTCATCAGTTTTGTTTGTTTTTAGGTTGCATTTTTTTTTTTTTCTCTTGCAAGCATGTATTAACATTAAGTTTTAGAAAATAAGGAAGGCAAGGGACTCCTTGGGAGGCTCAGTTGGTTAAGTCTCTGACTTTGGCTCAGGTCATGATCTCACAGTCTGTGGGTTTGAGCCCCACGTCAGGCTCCATGCTGACAGCTCAGAGCCTGGGGCTGCTTTGGATTCTGTGTCTCCCTCTCCCTCTCCGCCCCTCCCCTGCTCACCCTCTGTCTCTGTCTCTTTCTCTCTCTCAAAAAATGAATAAACATTAAAAACATTTTTTAAAAAAACAAAATAAGGAAGGCGAGGCGTCTGGGTGGCTCAGTCAGTTAAGCGTCTGTCTTTGGCATAGGTCACGATCTCCCAGTTCGTGGGTTTGAGCCCTGTGTGGAGTTCTGTGCTGACAGCTCGGAGCCTGGAGCCTGTTTCAGATTTTGTGTCTCTTTCTCTTTCTGCCCCTCCCTCCGAGTCTCATTCTCTCTCCCTCCTTCTCTCTCTCTCTCTCTCTCTCTCTCTCTCTCTCTCAAAAATAAATAAACGTTAGGAGCGCCTGGGTGGCTCAGTCAGTTGAGCATCCGACTTTGGTTCAGGTCATGATCTCACAGTTCGTGGGTTCAAGCCCCGCATCAGGCTCTGTGCTGACTGCTTGCTTGCTTCAGAGCCTGGAGGCTGCTTTGGATTCTGTGTCTCCTTCTTTCTTTGCCCCTCCCTTGCTCCTGCTCTCACTCTTATCTCTCAAAAATAAATAAATGTAATAAGTAAATAAATAAATAAAGCAAGCAAGCAAGCAAGCATTAAAAAACATTATTGTTTTTAATTTTTCTTTTTTTTTCTGACAGCAGCCTGAGGGAACTGGCATGATAGATGAAGAGTTCACTGTTGCAAGGCTCTACATTAGCAAAATGAAATCAGAAGTAAAAACAATGGTAAAACGCTGCAAACAGTTAGAAAGCACACAAACTGAGAGCAACAAAAAAATGGAAGAAAATGAAAAGGAGTTAGCAGCATGCCAGCTTCGTATCTCTCAAGTATGTATTATAGAACAAAGTTTAAGGAAAATGACCTTTTATAGGTTATTTTGGGTAACAATTAAAAGGGTAATGCAAGTAGTTTTTTCCTAGGTTTGCTGCAGTATAGCAACATGAATGAATTTAACTGGGTTATGTTTATTGACATGTATAGAAATTTATTAGAAAGCTGTAACTGATTTGACTATTGAAGAATTCTAGGGTAGACAAAACTGCAAGACCCGTTTTCTGGCTTTGGCAACTGAATGGATGAGGTCCTTCACCAAGATAGGAATTATGTAAGGAGGGAAAGAGAGTAGTATTAGATGGAGATAATAGTAAGAATATTATCTCATATGTCAGCTTTCAGTACCTTAATGTGCAAATGTTATAAGTTAAACAGGTGACCATTTCAATGATTAAATTCTTTATTGTTGCAATATATATTTAGATACATAGATAAAACCTTGCTTTCTGTTAACTTTATCTGTAAAATGTGCGTGTAAGATTTTTTTGCACTTCATTCATATCAGTATATTTTTTCCCAAAAGCATGAAGCCAAAATCAAATCATTGACTGAATACCTTCAAAATGTGGAGCAAAAGAAAAGACAGCTAGAGGAATCTGTCGATTCCCTCAGTGAAGAACTAGTCCAACTTCGTGCACAAGGTATTAGCTTTCAGTGTTTTATGACTTCTTGTCTGTATTCTTCCCTTAGTATAATTGTAGTAAACATATTCAAACTGATAGAAAATAGTAGGAATATGGGTAATTTGCAATAGGAAACAAATAATACCTTTTAATGTGGCTTTGACACATATTTTTGCAAAATTGTGTTTGAATGTGGAAGTGGTCAATCTAGGAATTTCCCACAAAGTCATGAGGTTGTATATATATGTATAAATCATAATATAGGGGATGTGGTGGAAAGCTATCTCATTCCCTACCATTCCCTAACCCATCTGTTCCAGGATTAGGCAAAGAAAATAAAAGAAACCGTAACCATAATACTAACACAATGGATATAACTAAGAGTCAAAATGTTCTGAACTTCAAGAGCAAGATTTACTGTATGGCATTTGGATAAAGTCAAGTACTGTTAAGCAACAGATCCCTCATTAAACCTATTTGCTCCTTGGTTTATAGGAAGAACTTTAAGGCTTATTTCTTCTCCTGTTTTCTCTCTCTACCCAAACAGAGAAAGTGCATGAAATGGAAAAGGAGCACTTAAATAAAGTTCAGACTGCAAATGAAGTTAAGGCAAGTTTGATGTAGCATTAGATTCTAATGACTTGAACTCGTTATTCTTATGTTGATTAATCTTACCTTAACATCCTTTTCCCCCAATAATTTTAGCAAGCTGTTGAACAGCAGATCCAGAGCCACAGAGAAACACATCAAAAACAAATTAGTAGTTTGAGAGATGAAGTTGAGGCAAAAGAAAAACTTATTACTGATCTTCAAGAGTAAGTAAACTTTTCTTCCCTCTAAGATATTAGAAGTAACACAGAAAGATGGACTATTTAGCAAGAGGCAATAATAAATTATTGATGGACAGTATGTCCATTTTAGAAACCTGCATTTTTCATTGATACTGTCATTTTGACTTGAAGATAAAGATTTTTTTTTTAGCTTATGAGCATAGCTTCTAAGTTCCAGATGAAGTTTTTAAAAATTAACTTCCTCTTTGAAAATTTCTTAACAGAGAAAAAACTTTATTGGAAATTGTGAGGTTTAGAAGTTTTTAAGTTTTTATTTTATTTTAATTCAATAAGTTTTTTTTAATAGTTGTTGTCATCTTAGTTTTTCTAGAAGAGGTTTTCCCTATTTCCATAGCCATATGCATATATAGCCTAGAATTTATAGAAATTGGAGGTCTGCAACCAAATCATGATTTGAGTAAGAACCAGAGGTGACTAACAAAAAATGATAAATTTTGACATGTGGGTCTTAATGTTAATACCTAATTGATTTAGGGACAAGGGTTCAGGGAAATGATGAATATAGAATGAGAGTCATGATTTCAAACCAAAATATGAAAAATATTACATGACTGAAAGTAGTAGCCACGTGCTCTTCCTTTCTTTTCTCCCTGCTGTGAGGACAGGATAACAGGTAGTCTTGAGTATTTCAGTGATGAGATTATAGAACTAAAGAATTTGATGAAAACATTTTAATGGTGCCATTCAGAAAACAATGCTGTTGATACTGTGTTATGTATTTTTCTTTTGTTAGCCAAAACCAGAAAATGATGTTAGAACAGGAACGTCTGAGAGTAGAGCATGAGAAATTGAAAGCTACAGATCAGGAAAAGAGCAGAAAACTACATGAACTTACGTGAGTAAATGTTTTAATTCAAGTTTAAAAATAAAAACTAGAGGGGCGCCTGGGTGGCTCAAGTCGGTTAAGCGGCTAACTTTGGCTCAGGTCATGATCTCACAGCTCATGAGTTCGAGCCCCGCATCAGGCTCTGTGCCTACAGCTCAGAGCCTGGAGCCTGCTTCGGATTCTGTGTCTCCCTCTCTCTCTGCCCCTCCCCTGCTTGCGTGCTCTCGCTCTCAAAAATAAATAAACATTAAAAAAAATAAAAGATGAAAACTAGAGGGATATCTGGATGGCTCAGTTGGTTAAGTGTCTGACTCTATTTCAGCTCAGGTCATGATCTCATAGTTTGTAAAATCGAACTCCAAGTTAGGCTCTGTGCTGACAGCATGGAGCCTGTTTGGGATCCTCTCTCTGCCCCTCCCCTGTATGCACGCTGTCTCTCAAAATAAATTTTAAAACTTAAAAATTTTTTAAAAATAAAAACTAAAGTAGAGGATTGCAGATATTATTCTTGCTATATCCAATGAATACATTTTTCAGTTTGTATAGGTTAAAGGGTATTTTTCTTAAACCTCTGATTTGGTTTGATTTATACCTTAAAACTTGGCAATAATATATGTTATTGTAGTTCAGCAAAGGCAAGATACTGTATTTCTCACTGATAGTCAAGATTCAGATTTCTGTGCTACCGTATTAGTTGAAGATCCATTGTAAAAATATACCTTATATGACATTAAGTCATTTCAAAGATTTCAGGGTCTGCCAAAAAAATTGAATTTTTGTCAGATTTGATTTTGCATAAAAGACGATTATTGTTTCAGCCTTGCCTCTTGAACAGAGGTTTTCACCATTTACTTTTTTCCTAACATACTAAAAATATAGTCTGTACTTATTTTTCTAGAATCTGAGCAGATACAAAACACATGATTATAACTTTTCCTATCTTGAATTTATGAAAGACGATTTGTAAGTGGAACTGCTGTTATTAGGATGGTCACAGATCAGGATCAACTCAGAGTTGGTTTTATAAAAACTAGCGAATCTCAAACATAATTTTGTTTAGAATAATTCTAATATAAAATACATAAAATGTTTTAGTCTTCAATAATTCATAATCTCTAATTCCCACTTAATAGGAATTATTTGGGATAAATAGCAGTGTGTTCTATGTGGCACTAAAATATCAGAACCACTCCTTATTCTTTGAATTCTGCTGCATTTTATTTCATCTCTTCTGCTATAAGAGGGGTTTTTTTCCTAATAAACTATAGATTTAGAAGGAAATTAAAAGGCATAAAAATTTATTTGAAAATAAAACTATGACTTTATGAAATTCAACTTGAAAATTATGTATATTCTTCTGTTAGAGTCATGCAAGATAGACGAGAACAAGCAAGACAAGACTTGAAAGGTTTGGAAGAGACAGTGGTAAGAAAAACTTGAAAATAAATAAGATAGTGGGATGTTTAATGGGTTTCCCCTGGCTTATGACTAAAGTTAAAGACCAAATTCCAAAAACATTGCTGTTCTTAATTCAAGGCAAAAGAACTTCAGACTTTACACAACCTGCGTAAGCTCTTTGTTCAGGACTTGGCCACCAGAGTTAAAAAGGTAATAAAATAATGCTGAGGTGGGTATTTATATAAGTGGTGTTTACTATGATTATTTATGTTCATAAGTGAAATAATTTTATATTATCAAAACAATTTCTGTGTAGTTAAGGTTAGATTTTTTTTAATCTTTAATGTTTTTGTAGTATTCATTGACCTTCTTTTCTTAGAGTGCCGAGATTGATTCTGATGATACTGGAGGCAGTGCTGCTCAAAAGCAGAAGATCTCCTTCCTTGAAAATAATCTTGAACAACTCACTAAAGTGCACAAACAGGTAATAGAGAGTGTATTTTATGGTAGCTGCAAATTAAGAAAAAAATTGAGGAGTGTTTATATATTTCAGAGCACTAAGGAATTTTCATACCCTGAGCTGTTCCATTATTTTAATCAAGCAATTATATAAATAAATCACTAGCAGTTTTTAGGGAACTTAATATTTTTAACAACCCTTTTATCAAGAGGCCATTGAAAATGGTATTATTTCTTTTCTAGGATTTTAAGTCTTGTCAGTTTTTCTCAGTTATTCATGGTAATTAAGAAACATTTTTTTATAAATTTTTTTTAATGTTTATTTTTGAGAGAGAGAGCATGAATGGGAGAGGGGCAAAGAGAAAGGGAGACACAGAATCCTAGGCAGGCTCCAGGCTCTGAGCTATCAGCACAGAGCCTGATAGGAGGCTCTAATCCATGAACTGCAAGATCATGACCTGAGCCGAAGTCAGATGCTTAACCTAGCCACCCAGGTGCCCTTTAAATTTTTTTTTGGTGTTTTATTATTTTCTTAGTGCACGAGCAGGGGAGGGGGAAAAGAAGGAATTCCAAGCAGGCTTTTCACTGTCAGTACAGAGCCTGATGCAGGGCTCAAACTCACAAACTGTGAGATCATGACCTGAGCCAAAATCAAGAGCCGCTTAAGTAAACTGAGCCACCTAGGCACCCCCATGGTAATTTAAAAATCTTCAATAGATAGGTCTTTGTAGTTACAAATACATTTTTTTTGTCTTTTGTCTTTTTACATTTAACGCCCCAGAGTGTGAAATAAATAAAATAATGAGGCAGTTCATTTTTTTTTTTTAAATAATGCTTTCACGTTACCTAAACTATGTGGGTTTTTATTGTTTTGCTTTCTGTGCCTTGATATGTGACTTAATTATTTTTAAAGTTTCTTAGTGCACTCAATTGTACATGTCGTTATTGTAGACCTGATGTTTGCACCAAAGTTAAGGGAATTTTAGCCTTTTTTTGCTTTCAAAACTTGATTTTAACACTTAACATGGTATTTACCAGATGTTACAATTTCCCGTCATTGGCTAGTGGGGAGAAAGAACCCTTTCCCTCAACCCCTCCCAAAATTAAATGAAGTTATATTTTGTGAGACACACATATGGATCTGTATGGATGTATGTATTCTTTGCTTATTGCTGCCTAAGTTGTTAGATAAATGGAAAACATTAATATAAAATGTAGTTTTCTTTTCTAACGAGAAGTTATGAAACATTCATATTTCTTCAATTCATCTTGTTAAAGCTAAAATCCTTATTTTATGTACTTTTTTATTTATTTATTTATTTATTTATTTTTTATTAATATATGAAATTTATTGTCAAATTGGTTTCCATACAACTTTATGTACTTTTAGTTGGTACGTGATAATGCAGATCTTCGCTGTGAACTTCCTAAGTTGGAAAAGCGACTTAGAGCTACAGCTGAGAGGGTAAAAGCTTTGGAGTCAGCACTGAAAGAAGCCAAAGAAAATGCATCTCGTGATCGCAAACGCTATCAGCAAGAAGTAGATCGTATAAAGGAAGCAGTCAGGTCAAAGAATATGGCTAGAAGAGGACATTCTGCACAAATTGGTTAGTAGAACACATTAAAACCTTTTAACCTTGCTTACTTTGAGTGTTTTTATTTACTTGAAAACGTAATCTGATTGAGAGATTCTGTGTTGTCATGGTTGTACTTGTCTTTATTTCTAACTTACCTAAGAGTGGCATTGTTGAGAATGAAGAGCAAACTGAGGAATAGCCACATTCACAGGAAAAAAAGATAAATAAGAACTAGACTAGCATGCAAAAATGGTCAGGAGGAGGTGAAGCTATAAAAAGAGCATTTTTTTTTTTTAATGTTTATTTATTTTTGAGAGAGAGAGAGAGAGGCACAGAGCGTAAGCAGGGAAGGAGCAGAGAGAGGGGGAGACACAGAATCCCAAGCAGGCTTCATGCTCTAAGCTGTCAGCACAGAGCCTGACCCGGAGCTCGAACTTAGAAACCACAAGATCATGACCTGAGACCTCAGCTTAACCAACTGAGCGCCCCTCTATAAAGAGCATTTTTAAAGCAGAGAGACTTGCAGGAATATGCAGTCTTTTAGCAACAATATTACATGTTTTAGAATAATTATGGATACGGGAATTAGGTTCTTTAAGAGACTAGGGATTGTATAGGTCCTGGAGAAAAGGCTATAACGGAAAAAAAGAGAAGAATTCTCTGAGGAACAAAAAGGCAAAGAAAAACCACATTTGGGAATTGTTGTGAATAAAGAGTCATGTGTTAAGATTTATGCTAAAGTCAGCTTTTGTTTTTCACACTAGCTAAACCTATTCGTCCTGGGCAACATCCAGCAGCTTCTCCAACTCATCCAAGTGCAATTCGTGGAGGAGGTGCATTTGTTCAGAACAGCCAGCCAGTAGCAGTTCGAGGTGGAGGAGGCAAACAAGTGTAACCTCTACACATTACCCACAGGTTTGTAGTTTATATCTGGCTTTGAGTCACAGCTCTACATGGAAATATTCAGCCATTGGTTGTTAAATACTGCTTTTTTGGATATCCATATTGGGTTTGTTTTTTTTTTTTTTTATGTATGTGATTATAAAAGTAACTTGGCATAATTCCTTCTAGTCTTTTATCATAGTTTAGATCTCCTACTTTATATTCAAGTTTGTGTTCCTAACGTCTTTAACCTTACATACTGGAATATTTTTAAAAGCTCTTGTATTTTGTCTAATGGATATACCATGGCTTATAACTATTCCCTTTATGGGACATTTAATTAAATTAAGCATGCTAATTCTTTTTCTATATTTACTGTAAAAAGATGTCTCACATTTTGAATTTCATATACGGAAATTTCAGTTTGGAAAATTTCAAATGTGAAATATCTTTTTGTGTTCTCTTACCTTTTAGATTATTTTCAGAAGATTCCCAGAAGTGGAATTATAAGAAAGCATGCATATTTTTAAAGTTCTTGATACATACACTAGTACATTGCTGTCTAGAAGGACTAGGCCAAATTGCGTCATAGCCAGGGATACTGTCTATTTTATTGCATCTTTGCCAGTATTGAATATTAATAGTTTTTAAACTTCTGTTTTAATATAAGCATCTCATTGATTTATTAAGAAGTTGGATTTTTTTCATATATTTACCGGCTCATTTATATTTCCCTTTTTTTTTTGCGTTATTCCTGTATCCTTTTCCATTTACCTATTGCAAGTGATTTTTATTTGTTTCTAGTTGTACAGGTAATGTCTGTTCCTTATAGGAGAGTAAAGAATTCTCACAAAGTAGAAGATACATTTCATCCAGAGATACCACACAATTTATTGTGTGTATCTTTCTGGTGTTTTCTTTACATATTATAATTATTTTTTAATATTTATTTTTGAGAGAGAGAGAAAGCATGAACAGGGATGGGCAGAGACAGGGAGACAGAGGATTTGAAGTGGGCTCTGTGCTGAGACCAGACAGCCCAATGGGGGGCTTGAACTCACTAATCATGAGATCATGCCTGAGCTGAAGTCAAACTGACTGAGCCACTAGGTGCCCACATATTTTAGTTTTTAGATTAAAAATTTCTAACTATTGATAAATACTCTAATAACATACTGCTCCTATTCTAGTACATGTTTCTTTGTAGCCTTCTTTAACTTGGCAATGTGTTCTGAACATTTTCTTCTACAACATGATTGACTAGTTAATAAGCTGCCTAGTATGTCATCATCTAGCAGAAACACAGATTTTTGTTGTTTAGAAAGTCCCAGATGTATACACGCTTTGGGTACTAAAAATACTAAAATTATTACGTTACCTATTAACACTTACTGACAAATACTAAAGTCCACTTATTTGCATCTTGCTTATTTTTACTTTGACACATTGGATAAGGATGGTTCTCAGTTTGAGTAGAGAATTAAGCAATAGTCTGAAGGATTCAAATATCCCAATAACTCATAAAAATTTTTTGTCCACAAAGTATAGGATTTAAAAGAGAGTAACATAGTGAAGAGTACAGACATCGGAGTTCCATCTAAGTTTGAATCCTGAGTTTTCTACTTTTAGGAACTTCAACAAGTTACTTTTTTTGTATATAATTTCTTTCTTGTTTTGACTCCTTTTAAATTTCTTAAGTATGAAAATAAATTATGTGTTTATGATCTAAAACTAATGTATCTGTAAACATAACATTTCTTCTATAATCACAATAGTATCACACCTAACAATATTTTTAAACATTGTCTAATACCAGTCCATATTCATATTTCTCTAATTGTTATTTTTTTCCTAAGTCCTTTATAGCTGGTTTATCTAAACCAGGGTATAATCCATGACTGCTGTTTACATTCAGTTAGACCTCCTTAGTCTCTTTTAATCTAGAAAAATTCTCCCCTTTTTAATGACATTGATTTACTGAAGAGACTAGGCTAGTTCTCTTGAGCATATGCCACCTCTGGGTGTGTTTGTTTCTATGTATAGTAAGTAGCTTTGTTCCTCTATTTGTTGTAATGAAAGCATTTATTAGATTGGGCATAAGTAACCATTCTTAATGAGACTACCACATAAAGTAATAATGTGTTTAATATTAATATTGTATTGCATTAATTTAATATTAATATCATATTGCATCAGTAAAACAGTGGTTTTCCTGCCAATTAGAGGTGGCCTCTGCTTTTCTCCATTTGGAGTAATTAACTTGTTGAAGCCCCTTTGCCACAAGAATGAAAGTCATGCTTGAGAATTCTACAAGTTAAAGTGTTACCTAGTACACAACAGTTGTACAGTAGATGCAAGTTGCCTTTTCTGGAAGTGTAGGTAGGCAAAGGGATTTTCAAAGCATATATATACATACAGATAAAAGTTTATTCTTTTTGGGTATTGTCCTCACATCAGAATTCATGTGTAAACTTTGCACTATCATTCATAGACAAGATAGACCATGGCCTTACTTAAATATAACTAAGTTTTAGCTTGAAAGTAGAATGGTGATCCCAGTGTAATGACAGCAGTTTAGCACATGAGGGAGATAGCTAACCTGTCCAGATGAGGTTTGCAAGACTTGAAGTTACTTGAAAAGTGTAGTTGTTTGCAGGTTTGTTTCATTGCTGAGCCAGAGGATAGTGATTGTTATTTTTTAAAGCCTTGCAGTCTTAAACCATGATTAAGGAGTATACAAGTCTCATAAGTGATAAGTGTTGAAAAATTAAATAATATGTAGAGAAATTTTTAATTATTAAGAAACATTTTGAGACACTGGATTTACTTCTGGGAAAGACAACAGTGTATTAATACTGATTCTTTTAGAACCCAGTTTTACGTGGCTGGTCTTGTAGTTTGCATAATACTTTCGACAAGTTGTGTTTTCCTAAACACATAGGTAAAGAGGTAGTTTAATACAAGATGCCTCCAGGTAACAGCAGTTGGAATTGTTTATTTTAAGGTCACTTTTCCCACTCCATGTATCTCTTGTATATCCCTATTCCTGTCCCCAACCCCCACTTTTTGTTTTTCTTTTCCAGCTACCATGTATAAAACTTTGCTAGTTCATGATCCTTGGCTTAAAAATGTCATGGATATCGTATACTGCTCCCATTTTATTAACCATTTGTTTCTTTTTACAGAAAAATGTAATTCCTTCATTTGCTCATTCATAACTCTCTTGGGGAGAATAAAGGGCTGACCTTTTAAGCACTATACTGCTTATAAACTACCCTGTTTAAAACTTAAGTAAAAGGAAAAGGAATAAAATCATTTAATATTGCCAGTCTTTTTAATTTGGGGGAAAGTGGTCTAAGCTGTTGGCTAAAATGTTTTTAAACTATTGGTGTATTTTATGAACTTACTTCCATCTTTTTCATGATTGTTTGGAAACAAGTTTTGTATAAATAAAAATATTTTCTGTTTTTCATCTATTTTCAGGCATTGAAAGTAATTGAATATGAAGAGGACATAATATCAAGCAGAGTCTTTCAGTGACTATAACCTCTACCCCCTGGGAATTGTAGAATTATAACTTTTTTTTAATGTATAAATTATACCTGGCTTGTACAGCTGTTTCCTACCCACTCTTCTTGTAAACTCTGCTGCTTCCCAACACAACTAGAGTGCAATTTTGGCGTCTTAGGAGGGAAAAAAATGACAGTTTACAACTGTGGTCCTATTTATTACACAGTTTGTCTTTTGTGTCTTAAATTTAGTCTTCACTGTGCCAAGCTAACTGTACCATATAGGATTGTGCTTTTTGTACTTTTTTTGTGTGTGTGTTTATTTTTTAATCTCAGTTTAAGTTACCTAGCTGCTACTGCTTTTTATTTTGCTTTTCTTATTACGAGGTCTTCCTTATTTAGGGAAAATGGAACATTTAGATTAAATGTCTTAAATTTTACCACTTAAAACACTACATGCCCACAAAATATATCCAGTCAGTACTGTACTTTAAAATCCCTTGAAATGATTTCAGAGTTAAAATTATTTGTATTGTCTCTGAAGTTTGCTTCTGAAAACTACTGTTTGAGCACTGAAACCTTAAAACTGCATAAGTAGGCATTTGAGACTGAGCAATGCTACTTAATTCTCTCATGAAATGCCTGTTGCTAAATTATCTTGAATAGAAATATTTTATATCAAAAGCAGTCTCACTTTAAGAAAGAGAGTTTGGAGACTCTTCCCAGTTCTGTAATCAATATGGCCTGATGGAATGAAAATACCCTGCTTCATTCTGGTGAGCCTGCTAATTAATATAAGAATTGGACAGATTAATTTATCATCTTAATATAGTGAAATGAATTAAGATACTACACGAATATAAACAGCATTTTATATTGTTAGTGCTGTATCGATTATTCTAAATTTATAGCCTGTGAAAATTGAGAAAAAGTATGGAAGAACAGGACAAGTATATGGTGGACTTACAAACACGTTGATTAATTTTGGTCTGAAATCCTTGAGGTGTTTTTAATCTGTTAACACCAAGTCATACACTATAATTTCTTGTTTAGTCTAGAAATAATAAACTGCAAGTCACTAATCCTCAAATTATTGTGTTGGCTATAGCCCCTAATTTTGTAATTAGTACTAAGTGTACCTGTTTTTGCCATTCTTCTCAGCTGATTAGGCGACGTCAAGTTTATTTTCAGAAGCTATAAAAGTAATAAGGAAAGAGGTTTCAATATTTGCTTCATCTGTGCGTGGGGTGACTACAGCTATATTAGCAGAAATTTGCAGAGGATGAGGATTTAAGGTTATTCAGTCAGTAAAGAAAGTTGGAGAGTTCTGTGTTAGGATCTGGCTGGCAGAATTAACTTTTTGAAAAAGTTTTATACACAGATATTTGTATTAAATTTGGAGCCATAGTCAGAAGACTCAGATCATAATTGGCTTATTTTTCTATTTAACTATTGTAATTTCCACTTTTATAATAGTTTTGATTTAAAAGATAAATTTATTTATTTATTTTTTTAACAGTCAAAAATCCTTGCTGTTGTAGTATGCAACCTTTAAAATGATTGTGTTGCTTTTGATCAAAGAAACACTCCAGAAATTGAGATGAAACCTTGGTGTGCAGCAAGATTGAAGTAATACAGTTAACTTAAAAAAAAAAAAAAAGTGCTATAGCCTATTTATGATGATAGTTTTCTAAATGGAGAAATATTTGGCTGCATTCACATAGACATTTATATTTTGTTTTCAAAAGAAAGCTTGCTTCTTTGGCAGTACTCTTAAATGAAGCAGATTTTTTTTTTTCTCTTTTATCTGAACATGGTAGTTTCACTCTTGTTAGATGTATCACGGGTATTGGTGCTGTGTAACAAACAATTGTAACTAGCATGTGGTTCAGAATACACAATGTTAGGGTTTTTTAATATTGAAATGGTTCTTTTCTATTTATAATTTCAGACTTTCACAAAGTGTACAAAGAATTTCATAAATTAGTTTTCAGTGAACTGCTCTATTTGCTACGGTAGGTCATTAAACAGCATTTACTCTTATAAATGAAAATTTCTGATCATCTGGAACATTGACGCTTATTTCAATTTGCGGTGTCTTTTTTTTTTTTTTTTTTTTTTTTTTTTTTGACAATATCAACGTTCCTCTGAATGGTATTGATAAATGGTTCAGAAGAGAAACTCAGTGAAATAAAAGAATAATATTTATTCATGGTGAGCAATTAAATTATTTGCCTAACTTAAACTACTATTTGTAACTTTCAATTTGATATGAGGTGACAGAAAAGAGTCTTGAGTATACCTGTGGAGTATGTGGGTTTATTTTTAGTGCTTGAAGATACACTCAAAAGATCATTGGTTTGGGAAGACGCCATATAATTTTAAGTTAACCTGCATGCTGTAAATGTGTTTTATGTTTAAATAAAGAGGAAAATTTTTTTGAAATGTAATAACTTTCTTAAAACTTAGTTGATGAAGTATTAGGTTGATTTTATATGACTAAGAGGCCTTTTGTCTTGACAGAATAGTGACTAATGTGTCATTATATTCATGTATATTCTGTTTCCTAATGTATTACTTACTCTTTGGACAGTGGGTATTAAATATGTAGGCTGAAAACTTCAGAGCCAGAAATGAAATCAGTCTCACCCATGTTATTTTACTTTAGCCTACCTACATGGTTCTGTTCATCTGAGCCTGATTGTTTTATTAACCTGTGTAAGAAGTGTTTGTTTTTCAATGCTTACTCGGTGGTCCTCAGTGATCATTCAAGCCTAGCTGGAGAAAACTAAAAAAAAGACTGTTCTTAAGTTCTAGTGGTGATTTGGCTTTTTGTTGGGGGGGGGGGGTGTCGGGGTTGTATAATATTAAATTCTTTAATAGAAATGTTTAATTACATATGAAAGCATACAGTAAATAATGAACGTCCAAGTACCTCAACAATTTTCAACTCAGGGCTAATTTTGTTAATCCATAACCCCCACTCATGTGCCCCCTCCCCATATATACATTAAAGCAATCCTGGATATATGCATTTCTTCATAAAATTTCAGTATATTATGCATATTAAAATACATGCTCGTTAAGCGGTGCCTGGTTGGTTCAGTCTGTTAAGCATCTGACTTGATACTGGCTCAGGTCGTGATCTCACAGTCATGAGAACGAGCCCTGCATGGGGCTGTGGACTGAACGTGGAGCCTGCTTGGGATTCTCTCTCTCTGCCTCTCCCATTTTCCACACTCTCTCAAGTATATACTCCTTAAAACATACAATACCAGATACCATTATCACCAAAAAAACGAATAATTCCCTAAACAAATTCAATTTTATAAACAATTTGTTTGACTCAAGATCCAATTAAAATCCATATTGCAGTAGCATCCACTTCATTTCTCTTTCTCATTTTTCCCCCTGTAATTAGTTCATAAGGAAAGCAGGTTCTTTGTTCGGTAGTTTACCAAATTTTGCTGTTCACATTCCTTTGATACTAACTCCTTGGTCCTTTATATTTCCTATAAATTTATCCTGGATCCACAGACTTCATCAGGTTTAGCTTTTCTGTGGAGAGAGGTGCAGCATTGCTTCATAGATGCTGATATTCTTCCATCAGGTGGCACATAATGTCTGTTCTCTTCCTGGATTATTATTTGCCATTAATGATCAGTGCCTTTATCCACCAATTATTAGGGGTTACAGAATAGCAGTAATATGTGATGATGCTTTCATTTGTTAGTTGCAGTAGAGAATTGCAGAGGAAAAACAGGATAAATGATTCCTTGCAAGTTTCAAAGTCAGTCATGTCACTACTATCTTCCACTGGTGACCACTAGTGCATTTTTTCCCTTGTTTTTGTTACTTGGTTTTCTTTTAAGTGTGCTCTGTGAGCCTCAAAATCATTTTTCCCTTTTATGGAGGAATTGAAATGGAAACCGACTCTTACATATTCTCTCCCACACTGGACACTGGTACAGTGTGTCTTAGGGCCTCCACTGTGCTAGCCACTTCTGTCGCATTTATTTCGATAAGCTTAAAGGTGTTGATATATGTTCTGTGGAGTGACCAGATGTCCAGAACTCTCAAATTTGACAGAGGTCAGGAGAGTTAACATGGCCCTGGAGCAAAATTGTACATGAATGTTGTCTGCTAAATATGAATGTGAACTGCTTATAATCTGAAAGGAGCACGTTATATACTGTTTTGGCCAGTGGGTGTGGGAAGGGAGGGCACAGCAGTTTCAAAGGCTTCTGTTTGGCCTCTGGGATAGCCAGTGTCCTACAGGCCAAAGATGCATGTGGGGCGCCCTGCCATTTATTATGTCAATTCTGGTTACACATGGAGAGATAAGGAAATGACCTATAAGCTGAGTCCACAGCATATACAATTTTTTTAAAAACAATTCTATACATTACCCAGTGCTCATCATGATAAGTGTACTTGTTAATCCCCATCACCTCTTTCATATGTCCCCCACCCACCTCCCCTCTGGTAACCATCTGTTTCTTCTCTGTAGTTAAGAGTTTGTTTTCTTGGTTTGTCTCTCTTGCTCTTTTTTATTTTTCCTTGGTTTGTTTTGTTTCTTAAGGTCCACATATGAGTGAAATCATATGATAATTGTCTTTCTCTGATTTTGCTTAGCATTATGCTCTGTAGCTCCATCCATGTTGCAAATGGCAAGATTTCATTCTTTTTTATGGCCGAATAATATACTTTTATATATATGTGCCACATCTTTATCCATTCACCAATCATTGGACACTTGGGCTGCTTTCATAATGTGAGCATTGTAAATAATGCTGCGGTAAACACAGGGATGCATGTATCCCTTTGAATTAATGTTTTTGTATTTTGGAAGTAAATACCCAGTTAGTGCAATTGCTGATCATAGGACAGTTCCATTTTTAACTTTTTGAGGAACCTCCATACTGTCTTCCAGAGTGGCTGTAATAGTTTGCATTCCCATGAACCATACAAGAGGGTTCCTTTGTCTCCACATTCCCACCAATACCTGTTGCTTGTGTTTTTTATTTTAGCCATCCCGACAGGTGTGAGATGATATCTCATGGTGGCTTTGATTTGCATTTTCCCTGATGATGAATGATGTTGAGCAAATTTTCATGTGTTGTCTGTTGGCCATAGGAGTCTTTGGAGAAATGTCTGTTCATTTCTTCCAGCCATTTTTTTATTTGGATTTTTTGTTTTTTGAGTATTGAATTGTATCAGTTCTTTATAGATACTGGTTATCAGATACATCGTTTACAAATATCTTCTCCCATTCAGTAGATCGTCTTATAGTTTTGTTGACTATTTTCTTTGCTGTGCTGAAGCTTTTTATTTTGGTGTAGTTGCCAATAGTTTATTTTTGTTTTTGTTTCCCTTGCCTCAGGAGACATATCTAGAAAGATGTTGCTACAGTCGATGTCAGAAAAATTACTGAGGATTTCTCTCTAGGATTTTTATGGTTTCCTGTTTCACATTTACATTCTTAATCCATTTTGAGTTTATTTTTGTGTCCAGTTTCATTCTTTTGCATGTAACTGCAATTTTCCCAACTCCCATTTGTTGAAGAGACTGTCTTTTTCCTATTGCATACCTCTTTGTTGAAGATTAATTGACCATATAGTTGTGGGTTTATTTCTGGTTTTCTATTTTGTTCCATTGATCTGTGCATCTGTTTTTGTGCCAGTACCATACTCTTTTGATTACTGCAGCTTTGTAATATAATTTGAAGTCTGGAATTGTGTTACTAACAGTTTTGTTTTTTCAAGATTGCTCTGGCTATTCAAGGTCTTTTGTGGTTCCGTACAAATTTCAGGATTATTCTACCTCTGTGAAGAATCCTGTTGGCATTTTGATAGTGATTGCATTACATTTGTAGATTGCTTTGGGTAGCATAGATATAACAATACTTGTTCTTCCAGTCCATGAATGTATGCAGTATAAGAGCACTTAACACATACATTTATAATTTGATCAACACTGATGTTTATTACTGTGCCTGTACATGCTTTCCTCCCCCTCTCCCCACCATGATGATGCTTCAGACCCCTGAGTGTCAGTGCCAACCCAGACTGTGTCCAACAGCCTCCCATCCAAAACATTGGATATATCTATCCCTCTCTCCAGTGTACAGTTCTGAGTAAATGGCCAGAATTCCGTTTGGGGTCAGATAGGGAATTGCTTTAGTCTGTGCATGCTGTGTTGTTGCCAGGTCCTTCCTCCTGGGTACCAAACCTCTTCATTTTGTGTTCTGGGTTGAAAAACTGGGTTGGGTAACTGGGAAAGGTATTGTGACTTTATTAGGGCAACTGCCCTTAGCTTCCTTGTTGTCTTCCATCATTAATATTCTGATGGTAAAAACTGAATAGTATCCTTATTTGCTGCCCATATATGTTGCCCTTAGACATACTGTGTTCTATTAGCCATATCCATAATTGTGAATCCAGGCCCCTAAGCTGCCAGGTCAGCCCTGCTACAGGGTATGATAATTATATCCTTCTGTCTTCTGGTCGTTAGGTATCACCACCTGGTCTTTATATTGGAGAGGGTAGGGAGAATTTTGTCATCTCCATCGCTATCAGTAATTCTAGTGGGTTTTTTTTTTTTTTTTTGGTTTTTTGTTTTTTGTGGGTTTTTTTTAGCTTTTTTAATGTTTATTTTTGAGAGAAAGAGAGCATGCACGCAAGCAGGGGAAGAATAGAGAGAGGGAGACAGAGGTTCCAAGGCAGGCTCCATGCTGACAGCAGAGCCCCTGTGGGGCTCATACTCCCCAAACCACAAGATCATGACCTAAGCCAAAGTAGGAGGGCTCAACCAACTGAGCCACCCAGGCACCCCAGTGAATCTTGTTCTATAACAGCCTCATTTACCATCAGGCATCGGGCCCTACCATACAGAAGAAAGTCACCGCTGAACTTTTTACCTTAACCAAGTGATCACCAATGATACATGTGGATATCCTGTACCCTTGATATGTAATGAGAGCACTTTCCTGTTATTCTCCCTCAAAACTCCTAACCCTAATCTGATCATGAGAAAAACATCAAACCAAATAGAAGATCATTCTACAGAATGCCTGACCAGTACTTTTCCAAAGTGTCAAGGTCATGAAAAACAAGGAAAGACAAACTCACAAATCACAGGAGACTATGGATTCTTGACAACCAAATGCAGTATGGTATCCTAGATTGGATCCTGGAACAAAAAGCCATCAGTGGAAAACCTGGTGAATAAGTAATGTATCACTTAGTTTCTTAATTTTGAAGCATTGGTGATGAAAGATGTTAACATCGGGAGAAACTGAGTAAAGGGTATAAGGGAATTCCCTGTATTACCTTTGCAACTTTGTAAATCTAAAATTACTCCAAGAGAAAAGGTTTACTTAATAATTTATAAAGCGGTAAGAAACAGAGATAAGCAGTAACATTCTGGAAACTAAAGCAGACTCCAGAAACCTGACATTGAAGTCAACAGTGAAAAGATTGCTAAGAAGCAACCCAATATCTCGCCTCCCGTAGAACTCCCAAGTGTTCATGAATATGACATCAGGTACCAGTAGAAGGAACTTGAATATAGGATGAGTTGAAAGTATTTAGGACTTTCAGTTTGATCCCCAGATGGGCTCTTCAATACTATACAGCTTGGCAACAGCATCCCAGCATAACCCTGTGTGTTTATTTAGAAGGGGTAAAACAAGGTCTCTATACTAGGAAACACCACAAAGAGTTGAGGGGAGCGTAACATACTGAAGACAAAGAGTAAGGAGCATGACAATATATCAATTTATTGCCTCTTATCCCCAAACTCAGCCTTCATTGCTAATAGAAGTTGAATTGTGCTCCTCCCCCGCCCGCCCAAATTCCTATATTAAAGTCCTAACCCCTAGTGCCTTAGAATGTGACCTTACTTGAAGATGGGGGTCTTTTCAGAGGTAATCAAGTTAAAGGTCACCAGAGTAGCTCTAACCCAATATGGCTGGGGTCCTTGTAAAAGACGAATTTGATACACAGAGAAGATGATGTGAGGAGACATGGGGAACAGCGATCTACAAGCCAAGGAGAGGTCTGGCACAGATTCTTCCCTAAGCCCTTAGAAGAAGTCAACCCTGCCAACACCCTGATTTTGAACTTCCAGCCTCCACAGCTGTGAGACCATAAGTTTCTGAGAAGTTAACTAGGCTGTGGTACTTGATTACGGCAGCCCTAGCAAACTACTACAATTGGCTACACTACAATATTGAGTTGGACCCTCAAGCATTTTTCCTTTTCTCGTTTCTTAGCTGGCATGCTTTCATTTGCTTTTCTTGTTAACACTATCCAGTTTTTAGTGGTGTGTTTGTGGTTTTGGATGGAGACATCCAGTGGCTCTCAACCCCAGGGTACAAAGTCTCTAAGCGAGCTTGCAGCCCTGCAGCATGTAACCACCTCTCTGGTTGGCAAATAGACTTCCAAAGTCCTGACTCCCTCTGAGCCTGCCCTTCAGCCTCGTGGAGAGGCATTTCCTGCTCACCTGTACTCTGGAGGGATGTGCTAGTCTCAACCCTGTTGTATCCCAGTGAGGTGTTTCCTTTTTCCCAGTTCCAGTCATGGTTCCCCGCTTGCCAACCTTGGCCTGACTGCAACCCAGAGGGATGGTTCTTGCTTGCCTGGCGACTGTGGTCCAGTTCTAGCCTGAGAACCCTAGCAAACTTCATTCAGTGGGCTGCAATCACCTTCACCAATTAAATCTGAATCCCAGACATGGGGACAGGGGGCCCCCTTCTAAGTTTGTTCCATTCTTGGGTACTCTCCCTTAGCCCTAGACTGTTCTTTAAAGTTCTCTGTACCCAAACCCATGGGGGAGGGGAAGGAAAAAAAAAAAGAGGTTAGAGTGGAAGAGAGCCAAAGCATAAGAGACTCTTAAAAACTGAGAACAAACTGAGGGTTGATGGGGGGTGGGAGGGAGGGGAGGGTGGGTGATGGGTATTGAGGAGGGCACCTTTTGGGATGAGCACTGGGTGTTGTATGGAAACCAATTTGACAATAAATTTCATATATTATAAAAAATAAATAAAAGTTATCTGTACCCATTTATACTTAATCCCCTTGGACCATGACTGATACAGAGAGTAATATGAAAGTTTATAATGTGAGTATTTAGAACCTCAGCCCTTTATTCCCTCACTTGGCTACCTGAATGCTGGCAGCCAGGCTTAGGCTCTCCATCCAGGAGATTAGAAGATTGCTCTGTGAACAATTTGACAGCTGATACTGGGGGTACCCAAGGAAGCAATTTCAGAAATGCAGGCAAATCCTATTCATACGAACCAATTGCTTCCAGTCAGCTTCTTTGTGTCCACATCTTAAATATGTACAGTCAAGGATCATCAGACATTTGAGGAAAGCCCTTAAAAGGTGAAAGAATCAAAACAAACAGAATTAAAAAAAAATATTATGACAGGGAGGGAGGCAAACTGTAAGAGACTCATACTGAGAACAAACTGCGGGTTGATGGAGGGTGGGAGAGAGGGGAAAGTGGGTGATGGGCATTGAGGAGAGCACCTGTTGGCATGAGCACTGGGTGTTGAATGGAAACCAATTTGACAATAAATTATATTTAATTAAAAATAAATATTATGACAAAGAGTGGCTCTATGAAGGGAGAATAGAATATTTTAAAGAAATGCCACTAATATTCTCAGGTTTTAAAATAGTAAAAAAGTTTGTCTCCACTAAAAAAGAAATTAAAAACCAAGGGACCATAAAAAAGAAATATTCAAAAAACAAAATATCTTGAAAATAGAAATGAAGGGGCACCTGGGTGGCTCAGTCGGTTAAGGTCATGATCTCACGGTTTGTGGGTTCGAGCCCCACGTTAGGCTCTGTGCTGACAGCTCAGAGCCTGGAGCCTGCTTGGGATTCTGTGTGTCCCTCTCTCTCTGCCCCTCCTCCACTCATGCTCTGTCTCTCAAAAATAAATAAAAATGTTTAAAAAAAAGAAAAGAGGGGCGCCTGGGTGGCTCAGTTGGTTAAACGTCCGACTTCGGCTCAGGTCATGATCTCACAGTCCATGAGTTCAAGCCCCGCATTGGGCTCTGTGCTGACAGCTCAGAGCCTGGAACCTGCTTCAGATTCTGTGTCTCCCTCTCTCTCTGCCCCTCCCCTGCCCATGCTCTGTCTCTCTCTGTCTCAAAAATAAATAAATAAATAACATTTTTAAAAAATTTAAAAAAATAGAAAATAGAAGTGAAAAACTCAATAGAAGGGTTAGAAGATGAAGTTGAGGAAACTGCTACCAAAATAGTACCCAAAAAAGTTGGAAAATAGGGGGAAAAAAGAAATTAGAAGACTAGAACAAAAGGACCCACATGGGAATAATTAAGCATCCCACAAAGATAGAACAGAGGAAATAATCAATGAAATAATTCAAGAAAGTTTAACAAAAGGTCATCAGTTTCTAATGTACAGCACAATGGGTAAAAATAGACCCACACTAAGGTACATCATTGTGATATCTCAGTACAAAGAAGACCTTAAAAAAACAACAGATTTCATACAAAGGACTGAGAATCTGAATGCATCAACCAACACTGGAAATTACAAGAAAATGTATTACTACCGTCAAAATTCTCAGGGAAAATGATCTCAATTCATATAAAGGAAGTAAAAGGTTTCCAGACACACAAGTTCTCATAATTTTACTTCTTAGAACCCTTTACTGGGAAACTATTGCTAACCAAAATGAGGGATTAAACTAAGAAAGAAGGTGTGGGACATGCAAAAGAAGGGTTCAACAAAAGAAGGGAATCATCAAGGTGACACATGAAGTGCAACCAGTCCAGATTGGGGCCAGTTAGAAAGCTACCAGCGATATGTTTCCAAAATAAAACAGATTAATTGATGTGTTTAAAGATTTGGAGAGGAAATTTATATAACTGAAGAGTAAGGTTAACCAAATGATTGGTACATAGAACCATGAAAGAAGGTAAATTACTGATTCAAAAAGGAACCCTAAGTGAGAAAGGAAAAGTTGCCATAATATTTAACATGGCTCAGCTGTGAGTGGCACATTTCATTGTCACAGTATATAAACACTGATTATTAAATTCATAAACATGAATTATTAAATTCATGATATGACCTTATTGAGAAGAAGAGGGGTTAAGGGTGTGGTGTGTATGTGTGTGGGGGGGTGTGGGGTGTGTTTGTGTATGTGGGGTGTGTGTGGGGTGCACTGGTGTGGGGAGTGTGGGGTGGGTGGAAGGGGTGTATTTGTGTGTGGTGGGAGGGGTGTGTGTGTATGTGTGCGTGTGTGTGTGTGTAGTAATGAAAAGGGTTCATTCTTCATCTTCCATAGTGATAACTGATGATGCTTAACCATGAATAATCAAGAAGTAGCAGGGATTTGGAGATGAAAAAAACGAAAAAGGCTGCTTCTGGAGAGTGGGAAAGAGTGAGGTGGGGCAGGGGACCACTTTTTAGTTTTGTTTATTTTGATTGGGGGGGAACCACCGTTTTTGAAACAAGTTTTCTACAGCACGTTTGACTTTTCGGGCTCAGCTCTGTATTCTGTCATCAACAGCTCTGCTGTGAAGATGGCTTTGGAGGCTAGCCCCAGGTTCTTGACCTAACAGACTTTAACTTGTTCATTTGTAGAACAAAGAATTGTCATTTGAAAACCGCAAGGTGACTCTTAGATCTCTTGTTGCTCTATAATTCTTTGATGCCAACTAACCTTTCCTGGAGATATAAATATAGCAACTGGTGCCTGCTTCAGCAGCACATATACTAAAAATTGGAATAATACAGAGAAGATGAACATGACCCCTGTGTAAAGATGACATGCAAATTTGAAGCATTCCGTATTTTTAAGTAAAATGCTTGTCTGAGTTCAAATATATATATAAGATAAATATATATATCTCACATCTGAAGGGTTCATTTTAAATTAAGCCTTTATAATCACTGACGATGTGCAAAAACAAATCCACAAGTTCTCTGAAATGGAAAGTTATTGAAATTACTTCTTTATGAAATAAATGTTTCTAAAGTTTGAAAATTTAGAAGGGAAATTTTGTAAATTGTGGTAAAATGCACATAAAATAAAATTTACCATTTTAATAATTGTTAAGTGTACAATTCAGTAGTGTTGGAAAAGAAGTGCTTTCTAAAGAAAAATGTATACGGATATTAGCTCAGGACTAGAATTATTTGTGTCATGATCTATACCAGAATATTTATTTAATGCTCTTCATATTAGTTTAATGAATTAATGTTAACATTACGAACTTTCAAATGTGTCCACTGAAGCTAAGATTAGAACCTATGACAACTATTTAAAATATCCAAGAAATTAATTCATTTTTTCACCCACTTAACAGTTGACAGCCATTTGAAATAAAAAATAAAGTAGCGTAACTAAATCTAAGCAATCCCAAATAAATGCTCATTGTTTCTGGAGAGATAGACAAGACATCACCAGTGTGAGCTACAGAAAACACCCACATTAACATCTTGGATATATTATTTTCTTGCTGAATAAAAAGTTAGGCACACAGCTTTTCTATACAATAACTGGAATTGTGCACAGTCCCCCTCCACACTGCTCTGAAAATGAACTTTTGTTTTATGCAGATGTAGGCGAGTTAGAATGAACAAAAGGCACACATTTGAAGGCTGAGAACATTCAACTGAAAGGGAAAAACAGATTTTTCTCTCATTAGACAGGAGACCAGATGCAAATGGTTTACAGATTGTTTTGCAGTGGGCAGGTTAGAGGCAGACCAGAGGTCTTCAAACTGTCCTATCTTTGACAGTGGCTGTCCACCAGCAAGTGTTTTCTAACTGCTCCTGCCAAGGTTCCCAACGTGGCCTATCTGAAAGAATACACAGGAACAAGCCTGGCCTCCTTTCTGGTCTCCTCTGGCCCAGTATCTGTGTCCAGGACCCTATACCCAGTATTGCAATACCTTGCTCATTTTGGGGTCTGAGTAACTTGCTAGAGGATTGAGCTCAACAGAGAGCTGATGGGACTGGAAAACTGCAGCAGACCCTTGAACTTTTATGGGAGAAGAAGCATGTATAACCCTTCTTAAGAAGACTGATGGAAAGATGCTTGGTTACCAGGAATGTGGAGGTCAGATCCCTGAGCCTGGACGCAGAGGCAACTGTGAGCCCTTCCTACCCCATCCTCCACACACGTGCTCCAAAAGTCTAAGTTCACTCTGACATCTGACAATAACTCCACTGAGAACTAGGAAGCCAGAAAAGTGTGCTGTGTCTTTCCTTGGCCACTGCTAGTGGTCACGGTCCAGAATGATCACACCCTCTGCTCCGTCCAATTCAAGCTTTCTTCTCCACATTTCTTTTTTTTTTTTTTTTTTTTGACGTTTATTTTTGAGACAGAGAGAGACAGAGCATGAACAGGGGAGGGGCAGAGAGAGAGGGAGACACAGAATCTGAAACGGGCTCCAGGCTCTGAGCGGTCAGCACAGAGCCCGACGCGGGGCTCGAACTCACCGACCGTGAGATCGTGACCTGAGCCGAAGTCGGATGCCCAACCGACTGAGCCACCCAGGCGCCCCACTTCTCCACATTTCTTGATCCATCCCTTAAACACTGATGTTCCCATTGCTCTTCTGGCAATGCATGGTTTCTGTTACAGGCTTTCATGATTCTAATGCAACCATTATCTATATGTCGATAAATGCAAAATCTGCTTCTCTAACCCTAAGCTCTCCCTTAAATTTCTAACTCATACGTCAACAGCATGCAGCCCATATATACTTGAAGACCTCACAGACACTAAAAATCCCCCAAGCATTATGTGTGTAAATAAACTCCACAATCTCTTAGTTGAAATCCTTGGGGACAAACATTTTATGGAATTTTGAGTTTCACGAATTTAGAAAAGATAATAATACACAGTATATAAATACCACCACCAGTGAGGTCTAGACCAGTATCTTATAATCAGTTTTTTTCTTCAGCAAAATGTACCACTACTCACATTAAGTGGAATTTACAAAGGCTAAAAGTAGTCTTATGTCAGCAGAGGTTACATTTTGTTATCAAATGAGTTTGCACCAAATTTACTAAAAACTTCAGAGCTTCTCAGATGTTGGAATTGTGAATAAGTGATTCAACCTTATTTGTTCCATATATGATATTAAAGGGCTAATGTCCCTAATATACACAGAGCTCTTAGAAATCAATAAGTAAAACAAAGATGAAACCTAAAAGGAAACTGGATGAAGGATACAAGTAGACTGTTTAAAGACAATATTTTTTAAATGTTTGACCATACTAACTATAAGCTGCAAAGATATGAAACCTGAAATAGTAAATTATTTTCTGCTTATCAGATAAGCAGAGACAAAAAATAAATAACTCAGCAGGGAACCTGGGTGGCTCAGTCAGTTAAGTGTCCAACTCTTGGTTTCAGCTCAGGTCATGATCTCACAGTTCATGGAATCGAGCTCCACGTCAGGCTCTGCACTGACAGCATGCAGCCTGCATGGGATTCTCTCTCCCCTTCTCTCTGTCCCTCCCCTGCTCGTGCTTTCTCTCTCAAAATAAATAAATAAACATTAAAAAAAAATAATTTAGCAAAGGTAGAGAAACAGGCACTTACATATACTATTAGTGAGCTTATATTTGTAAAAGCCTTAGAATATTGCCTAGCACATAGAAAGCTTTACATACGTGCTTATTAAATAAATATTGGTAGACATTTTTATTGGTAAAAACTTTTGGGAAGACAAGTTTTCAATAATTGATATTTATTAAAATTTTAAATGTGTATATGCTGATATCCAGCACCTCCAGTTCTAAGAATTTATTCCACCAAAAGACTCAAACAAATATATTTTACATAGAAAGATGTTCATCAAATCACTGTAATCATGAAATTTGGAAACATCATTTCCTTAGGGGAAGAAGAGAATATCTTCCTGGGGCTTACATTTAGGAGTAGAAAAGCTTTTCCCAGAAGCTTCCCAGTAGACTTTTCTCTTGTCTCATTGGACATTTTCGGAGTCCATGAACATTCCCATACCAATCCACAGCAAAAAGAATGGCATTCCTCCAGGCCAGTGGTTCTCAAACATTTTTATCTTGGGACCAACCCAGAGGCTCAAAAAAATTTATCTCCCCTGGTCGCGCTCTCTCCCAAACAAAAAATTAAAAAGAAAATAGCAACAATAAACCCGTTAAATGTTAATATAAGTTAACATAGTTATATTTTCCAAAGCAAAAGCATTTTTTAAATGTTCATTTTTGAGAGAAAGACAGAGCATAAGAGGGGAGGGGCAGAGAGATAGGGACACACAGAATCTGAAGCAGACTCCAGGCTCTGAGCCGTGCACAGAGCCCGACGCAGAGCCTAGACCCATGAACTGTGAGACTATGACCTGAGCCCAAAATCAAGAGCCAGATGCTTAACCGACTGAGCCAACCAGGCACCCCGAAAGCAAAAGCATTGTTAAAATAAAAACTGTAAGTATTTAAGGTGTACAACAGGATGATTTGACATACATATAAGTGGTGAAATAATTACTACAATCAAGCTAATTAATAAACTTGTCCTCTCATAGTTACCATTTGTGTGTGTGATGAGAGCACCTGAAATCTATTCTCTCAGCAAATTTCCAGTATTCAAGACAATATTATTAACTGCAGTCATCATGCTGTATGTTAGATCTCTAGACTTACTTATCCTACATACCTGCAACCTTGTACCCTTTGGCCAACATCTCCCCATTTCCCTTACCTCTAGACCCTGGAAACTACCTTTCTACTCTCTGCTTCTATGTATTTGCCTCTTTTAGAGTCAACATACAAATGAGATCATGCAGGAGTTTTTTGTTGTTGTTGTTTGTTTTTGTTTTGTTTTGTTTTTGTTTCTTCTGTGTCTGGATTATTTCACTTGGCATAGTGTCCTCCAAGTTCATACATGTTGTCACAAGTGGCAAGATTTCCTTCTTTTTTAAGGCTGAATAATATTCTATTGTATGTACATATCACCATTTCTTTATCAATTCATCTGTCAACAAACACTGAGGTTGTTTCCATATCTTGGCTTTTGTGAATAATGCTGCATGAACATGGGAGTGCAGGTATCTCTTTGAAATGACAATTTCATTTTGTGTGTGGGGGAGGCCGGGGGTGGGTGGGTTATACTCAGAAGAGGGATTTCTGGATCATATGGTAGTTGCTTTTAGCCATATAGTAAACATATTTGATGAGAACAGTGGCCTTGCTTTCCATCTTTGCAAAGCACCTTAATATTTGGTTTAGTGTAAGACAGCTCAATTCTCATACATGCTTTTGTATTCATTCAATCTGTTGGGATCTATCAGTAGTAGTATTTTTTTTTTTTTAATGTATATTTATTTTTGAGAGAGAGAGGGAGACAGAGAGGAGAAAGGAGAGAGGGAGACAGAGGATCCGAAGCAGGCTCTGTGCTGACAGCAGAAAGCCTGATGTAGGGCTCCAACTCACAAACTGTGAGAGCACGAGATGAACTGAAGTCAGACTCTTGACCGATTGAGTCACCCAGACGCCTCAGTAGAAGTATTTTTTAAAAATCCAGGCTCATTCAGGGGCACCTGGGTGACAGCTCAGAGCCTGGAGCCTGCCTCAAATTCTGTGTCTCCCTCTGCCCATCCCCCCACTTGCTTGCTCTCTCTCTCTCTCTCTCTCTGTCTTTCTCTCAAAAATAAATAAACATTAAAAATAAATAAATAAGAATCCAGGCTCATTCAGATATGTAGCCGGAAATGGGAGAAACTCACAGACCCTCGAAAAGGATCTCAGAAACCCCAGGGACTCCGGCTGCATTTTAGGAAGCTCTCCCCTGACGGGAGGCCCACCCCTGGAGGAGGGGGTAGATCATTAGGGCCTAGGGCTGTTAGGAGAATGGGTGGATATGTAAACTAAGTCACACTGTGTTGGGAAGGAGAGAGGAGAAAATAGATTCTGTCAGGAAGAAGAGAGGACAACCAGCCAGCCACGCCCCTCTACAAACTTTTCTCCAGAACACATCGAGAACAAGGTTTGGTTGTTTGTTTCTGTTTCCCAATTGTGGTTAAATACGCACAACATGCACTCTTCCATTTTAACCATTTTTAAGCATACAGGCGTCAAGTACACTCCCACTGTTGTGCAACTGTCCCCACCACCTATCCACAGAACTCTTCATCTTGCAAAACTGAAACTCTGTCCCCATTAAGCAACCCTCCATTCCCCGTTTCCCCTGGCCCCTGACAGCCACCACTCCACTTTCTGTCTCTAAGAGTTTCATGACTCTGAGTACCTCGCATAAGTGGAATCGCACAGCATTTGTCCATTTATACCTAACTTATGTCACTTAGCGTAATGTCCTCCAGGTTCATCCACGCTGTAACATGTGTCAGAATTTCCTTCTTTTTCAAAGCTGGAGAATATTCCATTTATGCACGTATATTTAGTTTATCCATCCTGGTGATGGGCAATGGGGTTATTTCCACCTTTTGGTTATTGTAAATAATGCTATTATGAACATGGGCCTACAAATAGGTATTCAAGTCCCTGCTTTCAATATTTTGGGGCAGACACCCAGGAGTGGAATTGCTGAATCCTACTGTAATTCTATTTTTAACTTTTTGACGAACAGTCATACTGTTTTCCATAGTGTCTGTACCATTTTACGTTCGCACTGACAGCGCACAAGGGTCTCAATTTCTCCACATTTTCACCAATACTTGTTATGTATTTATAAATTCCTAGTAAGTATGAGGTGGTCAGAGTAATCTTTTAAAAACATAAACCAGATCATGTCATTTTCCTGGTAAAACCACAATGCCTTTCAGCTATCTTGTAAAAGTGAAACTCCTTGTTATGAGTGCTGAGAAGGCCTTGTGGATCTGGCCCCATCCTCTTCTCCAACCTCCTCTCCTACACTGTCCCCTTGCTCACTGTCCTCCAGCCCATGAACTTTCTGGTTTATTATTATTATTATTATCAATGTTTATTTATTTTTGAGAGACAGAGAGAGGCAGAGCACAAGTGGGGGAGGGGCAGAGAGAGAAGGAGACACAGAATCCGAAGCAGGCTCCAGGCTCTGAGCTGTCAGCACAGAGCCCGACCCCGGGCTCGAACTCTCGGACCATGAGATCATGACCTGAGCCACAGTCAGAAGCTTAACCGACTGAACCGCCCAGATGCCCCCCTTCCTGTTTTTCAAACATGCCAAGGCGTTTCCACCTCTCAGCCTTTGCACAGCCTCTTCCCTCTGCCTGGAAACCCCTAGAAACCCCGACCCTTCCCAAGGCTGGCTCTCTCCCCCTCACTCAGGTCTGAGCTTAAATATAGGTATTTCCTGAGTGCTGCTCCCAATCACTTGTATCAGACATTTCACAAATGTTTCTTAAGCATCTACTATATGACAGGCCCTATTCTAACTGCTGGGGGTATAGGGTGGACAAAACACTAAAATCCCTACCCTTATGAGACTTCTATTCTGGTGACTGTCTACAAGGTGCTAATCACCACTGCAATTGTCTTGTTCATCTTTTCAATGTTTATTTTATTGGCTGGTCATTTTGGCATCATTTATAAAGCAAAAGTTGGAAACAACCCAAATGCCTGACAGTGGGAACTAGTTTAAAAATTTATCATTCATCCTTAATAATATAAAGTCATACGTCTGTTTTAAAGAATGAGTAGACCTATACGTACTGCCATGAAAAGGCAGCCACAATATACTTACATGGGACACATGGATGTACGCTTTCTGAGTTCCCTCTGCACCAGCCTCCTCTCAGACCCTCAGCTTCCTCTTCACCTCAGCACATGGTTCTACCATCTGGGCCCAACACATGGGCTCAATCCCTGGGCCTGGGAGAGCAAGGCTGTATCCTCTTGCTGCCTCTACACAAACAGGCCAAACACTTGCCCAGAGTTTACCTGCTCCTGCTACTTCTGCCCTTGGATGAGACCACATGGCAGGGCATGGGCTCTGACATCCTAAGTGGCCACACAAGAGGACAGGTGAGGCAACATGGAAATGTGGGGGTTAACACCCCCTGGGAGACTTTTGCCTTTACTGAGTATTTCAAAAAGCTTTTCTTCATATGGCTTACATCTCTCCATATTTATCATATTAGAAATTAAAAGTGAAAAAACATTTAAGTATTTATTAATTGATTTTAAACATCAGCAAACCATGCAAACATAAATAGCATATTTTATATGAAAACAAAATATATTTTCCAGAACAAAAAAATTAAGCAAGAAGAGTGGTATTGCTTTACACTTTAGCAGGTCTCTTACCAGAAAGCTCAATTCTCATATCTGCTTCTGCATTCAATCTGTTGCAGTATCTTACTTTTTTATTATTTAAAAAAAAATTTTTTTATTGATTTTATTTTGAGACAGAGAGAGACAGAGCATGAGCAGGGGAGGGGCAGAGAGAGGGAGACACAGAATCCGAAGCAGGCTCCAGGCTCTGAGCTGTCGGCACAGAGCCCAATGTGGGGCTCGAACCCACAGACTGTGAGATCATGACCTGAGCCGAAGTCGGAAGCTTAACCGAAGTCGGAAGCTTAACAGGTGTCCCTGTTGCAGTATCTCATTTTGGTTTAAGTTCATGAAGATAATCTGGCTGCAGATGTGCAATTGGAAAAAGCAGACATAGCATTTTCAGATAACTGGATATTCTTCTTTGATACTGCACCAAAACTTGACAAGTATTAGTTTCTGAAAGGTTAACTGCAACATGGAATCTAAAACCGTATCAATAAACTCTCTGCACTCCATTATATTAAAACACATTGTTCATTTGTACTTTGGGTGGATATTTCACCCAAGTGTAATACTGATCTTACAGACACCTGAAAGGGTCTTGGGGATTCTCAAAAGTCCATGGACCACACTTTGAGGAGTGATGATTTATTTATTTACTTGTTGATAGTTTGTTCTTCCCAATCCTACCCTCCAGAAAGTCAGCTTCACAGGAGCAGGAACATTGTTCATCTTCAATCCCTTGAACCTAGAACAGTACTCAACAATCACTAGTTCAATGAATGCACCTCAGTGATTCTTTAAGAGAGGCATCCCATAAAGTTATCTTATCACCCTACAGGGATGGCTCATGGTTCTACATGACTTGAGACTACATTAAATTATTTCCCCAGGATTTAAAAAATTGATGTCATAAAGATAAATTAATTTAAAACTAACTAGCTTTAAAATTCACAAATTTTGCCCTTAAGAAACAGATTGTGACTTTCCATAATAAATATTTATTTCCATAAACATTAAATAAAATACAGTATAATACAATGTCAAGTACCCTTTAAGAAATATGTGGTACAAAATTCTACATATGGGGTCTATCTAACCAATGCTTTATGAAGGAATTCTTCCTTCTTTACAGGAAGTATGCAGAAAGAAGAGTAAATGAGATTAGGCTAAAAGAATGTTGTAAGAAAAAGATGAAAACAAAATAAGAAAAAGTTACATGGCATCTTTTAAGAATATTCATAAAAGCTCTGGTATTTCCTGGAAGTTAGAAATGAAGAGTCTCGGGCCCCACCAGACCTACTGTGCAGATGATGTTTTCCAAATACAGCCGTACAATATGTTCCATTCCACATGTTGTGAAGTTGACCCTTCTCCCATCAAGTGATGGGGGCAAAGTCTCTTCCCCTTAAAAATGGGAATACCTTTTGGACTGACTCAACCAATAGATTATGGTAGAAGTGACACTAGGTGACTTCTGAGATTACATCATAAAAATGCCAGGCACTTCCACCTTGCTTTCTTGGGCCACTTGGTGAAACCCAGCCACTATGCTGAAGGGAGCCACGCATACACTTGGAAGGGATACACGTGAGCTTCTGGTCAAGAGCCTCATCTTGGGTCTCATTCAACAGACAGCATCAACCACTAGACTGTGTGAGTAAATATTCAGATGATTTCAGTTCCCAGCTGTTAAGTTATCCTCAGTATCCAACTTTCCCATCTAAGCATGTATGGGGACAAGCTTTCCCTACCAGGCCCTGTTCAAATTGCAGGTTTGTGAGCAAAATAAATGAGTAATCACTTAATGGCTGTTTTAAGCCACTAATTTGGGATGATCTGCTGTCCAACAGATAACGAGAACACCCACTGAATCAGTATCTGCATTTTAACACAATCCTTCAATAATTCATATGCACATTTCAAATGTGGGAAGTATTGTGCTCGCTTTGGCAGCACATATACTAAAATGTGGGAAGTATTGATTTTTTAAAAGTTTTTATTTAGACAGAAAGAGAGGGAGAGAGAGAAAGAGAGAGAATGCAATCAAGGGAGGGGCAGAGAGAGAGGGAGAGAATCTGAGTTGACAGTCTAGAGCCCAATGTGGGGCTCGAGCCCAGGCACTGTGAGATCATGACCTGAGCTGAAATCAAGAGTTGGCACTCAACCAACTGAGCCACCAGGCACGCCAAGAAGTATTGATTTAAAGTAAAATTGTGTGACATGTAATTCTCCTACTGCCTTTAACAACACTGATTGCAAATTATGAAAAACTTCATACTGAGTTAAAATTGTATTTACAGTAATTATTCCCAGAAAGCTAGATGTGCTGTGTTCTCTAGGTGTTAAAACTTGTCCAGATCATGGGTCTGACTCACAGTTGGAGGGTATTTTCTCCATGAGAGATGGAGAAAACTGGCTAAGTAATCGAGGCAAGTCAAAAGATTTTAGAAGCCAAGATTCCTGAAATGTTGTAAAGATGAGGACTGAGGATGTGTGACTGTCTAGCAAACTTACTCATGTCAAGTGCAGTAATCATTTTAATAGCAGGTGGCTTAAAACTTTTAAAAACAGATGGTGTCATGCTACCAAAATGAAATGCAGATGAACATATGCAGGTGTTTGCTATTGTTAAAGTATAAGAACAAAACTGTAATTCATCGCATTCTCTGGGGGCAGGTTTTAAAAGTGTGTTAGCTAAAGGCCTATGGTTTCCTAAAGCAGTGTAGAGGATAGCTTTCATTCCTACTTGTGCATGTGGTTAACATCACCATGGTTAAGTTCTTTGTTCAGTGAAGTTGAACATTTCACTCATAGTGCTCTAAGTTCTAAGTCAATCCAAATCACAAAGATCCGTGAATAATAATCATCAGCTGTCACATGATGTCAAACAACTGGATATTTGGGAACATCTAAATTTTTAAATTCGTTTTTCCAGTTTCCAACCAGATATTTGGCATCCTGTGACCACAGCCAGGTCATTTAGCATTTCCTCCTATCCCTATCAAACTCACCTGCGTTTAGACTATTCCTGCAAAGAATAGCCCTGCAGCTGCTGTTACATTAATGTGCAGCTTGCTTTATTCCTTTTCCAGTTATAAACAATAACTCATTAGTAAGGGTTCTTGGTTGCAAACAACAGAAACACATTCTGGCTAATGTAAGCAGAAAAGGATTTATTGGAAGACTAATAGGGGCTCATGAACACACTAGGGGGAGGAGTTCCAGGCTTGGGAAAGGGCAGGGGTCAAAGAAGTCCCAGCCCCACCCACTTCCTCACCTACAGTGCTACCACCACAGGGAGACTATCCTCCAAAAGATCTAGCGGCCTCCTGGGTCAAAGTCCTCCTGGCTTCTGTAAGAGAGAGGTGGATGTGAGATGGGCAAGCTAAAATTTCCCCTTCTGCTGAGATTCCTCACTGAGGAAGAAATACTATTTCCCATAAGAAAACTGGGATGTTATAAGGAAATAGGATGATGTTGGGCATCCAAAACCCTCTATACATCTGCTATAAATAATGTGTAAGACTTGTTTACATTATGAAATAATGCATGTTCATTGTGGGAATATATAGTATTGGTTTTTTAATGTTTATTTGAGAGAGAAAGTGTGCGTGAGCAGGGGAGGGGCAGAGAGAGAGAGAGAGAGAGAGAGAGAGAGAGAGATAGAGAATCCCAAGCAGGCCCCTCGGGGTCAGCCTAGAGCCCAAAATGAGGCTCTATTTCATGAACTGTGAGATCATGACCTGAGCTGAAATCAGGAATCAGATGCTCAACCCACTGAGCCACCCAGGCACCCCTATAGTATTTTCTTTCTATATTTTTTTTTCTAAAATTGGAATTATATTGAATGTACTATTTATAACCAACTTTTTTCTCCCAACACATTGTGATTATTTTCCATGTCATTAAACTATTCATCTGCTTTTCAATTGGTTTTCAGTGTTGGCATAGTATTTCTTCTCTGTATGTATTTTAATCACTTAGGCAATTTTTACTTTACCTTCTACTATTGTAAATAATGCTGAGCTGAACATACACTTCTTTTTTTTTTCTCTTTTGCTTAAGTATGTTGAAGGCTTACCATATATCAGGTAATATGCTAAGGTGCTTCGTGTGCATTTCCTCATTTACTCCCCACAATGCCCTGTGTGGTAAATCCTATTATTATCACCATTTTCCAGATGAGGAACATGCTGCTTAGAGGCTATAAAGAATGTGCCTAAAATGACACGGACACTGAGGGACACTAATTAATGTGAAGGTCACACAGCCAGCAGAAGCAGAACCAGCCTGCAAAGCTACATATAGCTCAGGCTCTGAACTTCTTAAGTTCCTTCTTATGTAGCAGTTGTTGGATAATCCACAAATAGTTCCTTAGGATAATAAATAAATCAAGAGAAGTGGCACTGAGGGAGTAAAGGCCTTTGATACATATTATGAGCTGCTCTCCTAAGAGCACCAATTTTATACAACCCCAGAAATCAATTAAAGGGCCTATTTTCCCACACTCTCGGGAAGGGCCTAGATGGAATACCTGCTAGGTATTACCTTTATTAGAGAACCTTTGTAAATCTACCTGGTAGGAAAAAAGGTACCGTGGTTTTTAAATTTTGCATGTTTTGTATTATATGATAATGCTACCTATGATTTATGATGTTTTACTATGTGTCAGTCAAATGTAAGCCCCAAGAAGGTAAAGATTATGTCTGTTTTGTTTATTGCTGTATCCCCAGCACCTAACAGAGTGCTTGGGACACAGCAGTCACGTGATAAAAATTTTCAGAGTAGAATAAATAAGGGAATGTGCCAGGCATTGAGTTTAGCACTTTATGTGGGTTATCTCAATCTCATAACACTCTATGCTTTAGCTAGTATTGACACCATTAATACCTTCACTAGTATGTCTGATGCAGTAGGAACTGCCAATGCCTTGCTTTGAACCTCAGGTTCAGCTGTTCTAAAGTAGGACTGCCCATCTCCCTCGGTCTTTCCCCAAATGGATTCCTTGTACAATACATGAGCTATATTTTAGGTCGAATCACCCTGAAATCATTCCAAACTTGGTGAAAATATGCCCATCCACTTTCCATGAAGTAGTAATGGAAACTTAATTTTTTAGGAGTCTTTTGCTTTTTTTATTAGTTAGAAAAGGTCCATTTTTTATTATTTTTTAAATTTTTTAAATGTTTTATTTATATTTGACAGAGAGACAAAGCAGGAGCAGGGAAGGGGCAGAGAGAGATGGAGACAGAATCTGAAGCAGGCTCCAGGCTTTGAGCTGTCAGCACAGAGCCTGACATGGGGTTTGAACTCACCAACCATGAGATCATGACCTGAGCTGAAGTTGTTTGCTTAACCGACTGAGCCACCCAGGAGCCCCAGAAAAGGTCCATTTTTTTAATTTAGCTTTCTGATTCTGTGTTTGTGCCTTCAACACTTTCATAATGATTTTCTGCTCCTCAATCAGAAAAGCACTCTTGATCCTGTCCTGGAGACATTTAGCAACCACGGAAGCGCCACAGGCCTGGAGGACCTGTTTTTTTGGTTTTAGACAGTATCATGAAAACTTTAGATCTCATTGCACAAACCCCTTGAAGTTGGCCTGGGCACATGCCACATGTGGATTTTGTGTACTGTCCCCACTCTTCTTGTTTTAAAGAGAAACAATTCTAATACCAGGGGCTCAGGGCAGCCTAGTTTTGCTAGAGGTTGTATTTGTAAAATCGCCTACAATGGTATGTCAAATGCTGGACCATTTGAATGCCTCTAGATACTATCCTTAAAAGGGAAAAAACAGAAACCTAATTTTATTTATAGAAGTTGGAAAGAACTCTCCATGTCTTAAAAACATTAGCCCTAATCCTCTGTCATCCTTTGTCATATAGTTTGCAAATACCTTCCAATATTTTTATTTGCCTTTTAGTTTTATTTATGGTATTTTTTTACTTGTAAATATGTTCCCTTTTTTGTAGCAAAATCTATCTGTCTTCCCCTTTATGGTTTCTTTCTTTGCTGTTATGCATAAAAATCTTTTCTACTTTAAGTAGGCTAATAATCATATATAATAACCATTTCTTGATGGAATTATCTGGATATAGAATAAAAACTCTGGCTTTCCAATTCAAAATCAAGCTGGTGGTGCACAGAATCCCTCTATTTCCATGTAATGGCATGAGATTAGCTTTGAAACTGCTCCAGGGCAATCTAACCCACTCAAGGGCCTGGGATGTCAAAGTTCTCTACTCTGGAAGAGAAGATGGGAGCATCAGTTTTGTTTCCTCTCCAGATCCTACAGACTGGTTATATGTTCTCCAAAGAGCATCTATCATCACAAGCACTACTTCAGTTCCTTGGAATCAATAACTTCGGGTATGTTAAAAAAGAAACATTAGGATTTCCAAAATGGAGCCATGTGCTAAACCCCACATCAGCAAGCCAAGAGAGGTTAATACCTAAACTAAGTGCAGTTTCAGCCCCTCCTAGGATGTAATCTTAACCAGTCAGTCTGAAATGTCCTAATCGGCACTAGTGAGGTAATCCTAGTGACTTTGACTTTGCTTGAAACAATCCATTCTTTTCCCCCTTCTGCCTATAAAAGCCTTCCATATTGTAGAGCTCCTTGGAGGTCCTTTCTATTTGCTAAATGGGATTCATGAATCCTTGAAAAAAGCCAATTAGATCTTCAAGCTTACTCAGTTGATTTTTTTAGCACAGTAGGAAATGAGAAGGGATGTCTGTATGTACATGTGTATATTCATACAATTTTCCTTATAAAGCTCAAAGGACTGAACAACAACAATAAAAATTAAATAGCATTAAAACAGTTCTCTATAATAGTGGAAAGTTAAATAAGGAAGAGGAAAAAAAACTCAACCAAATGTAATGTGTGAAAACGGAATTTTCTATGCACATGAGTGAGAATTGCTTAGGATGAATGAATTTGTACCATACAATGAGTTAACTGGTAACAAACAGTGAATTCCAGGTATTCACTGAATTCCAATGAATTCCAAGTAAAGGCCCCTGCTTCCAGTCCTGTAGGAGAAAACCTGGAGCCTGAAGATGGTGGCCAAGGAAGACCATGACTGAACTCAACTTCCCCCACTGATACCAAATCTATAGCTACAAAAGGGATAATTCCCTCTAAAAGAGAACAGAAACCTAGCTGAACAGCTCTCTCCATAATGAAGGATAAAGAGGCCACCCTGAGAAAGGACGGAGAGGCAGAAATACAATCTCACCAAAAACTTCATTCCCCACACAACACGCAGCAACCCATACACAATAGGGAGGGATCTCACAGGTCTGGAGTCTCTCCCTGAGAAGTGAGAGGTTTATGCCCCATATCAAGCACTCCAACCCTAAGGATCTGCACCAGAGAGATAAGACCCCCAAAACATTGACTCTGAAAATCAAAGAGGCTTATATCCGGGGAAACTGGGGGGCTGTGGGAATCTGAGATATTTCCTATGAGGGGCTCACATGCAGAGTTACTCATCCCAGGAACCAGCACAAAGATAGAAATTTGAGAGGTGACTGGATTACATGTGAAGGACACTCATTTGCTAACCTTAAAGCATCTGCCAGAGGGGCCAGGGATGAGTTGAGACATTCTTTGGGGATGGAGGCACCAGCTAGTGCCATTTTTGCACTCTCCCTCTATTTTGCTAGTACAGGCAAATATGTGTGGACACAGCCTCACTAAAGCCACCAACGAGCTGCACGCCCAGCATTCCCACATCTCCCTAAACCTGTGGACATGTATGGCCCTTGGCACACTCATGCAGCTTTCCCCAAGCCTGTGTGTGAGTGCAGTCTAAACAGGGGGTGTCTCTTGATGGTCTGGCCCTGGCAGCCTGAGTAACTTGTGTTTCTGAGTCCCAAAAGACTATAACAATTGGAAAGTTAGTTCTGGGCCGGCTATAGCACCCAGGGCACTGCACAGATAGCAAACTGAAATGTACTCTCAGTGTACCTGAGAAAAAGGCCCATCTACTTGTCCTGGAGCTTCAATCAGAGGGATAGCCTTCAACTTTGCCCCACTTTAGAGGTTACAGAGGCACTTTGAGGGAACATAGCAGGGAAACACCATCTTTGAGCCCTTCCTTGGTCTCACCACAGCTTAGCTGGTACCTCCCAAAAAGGAATTTATATACCAATCTGAAGCTGATTTTTGCAACACGGTTGATGATGATGATGCAGATGATGATGATGATTCTACAGGTCTGTATATATTTGCATACCTTATTTTTATTTTTTTAATGTCTTTTTTTAAATGTTTTTATTTATTTTCAAGGGAGAGAAAGAGAGAGAATGCAAGCGGAGGAGGGCCAGAGGGTGGGCAGAGGGTCCGATGTGGGCTCTGTGCTGACAGCAGAGAGCCCTGTGTGGGGCTCAAACTCATGAACTGCAAGATCATGACCTGAGCTGAAGTCAGACACTCAACTGACTGAGCCACCCAGAAGCCCCTGTCTTTTTTTTTTTTTTTTAAAGAGAGTCACTTCAGATCCAAGGACACACACACACAAACTGAAAATAAAGGGATGGAAAAAGATATATCATGCAAGAAAGCTGGTGTAGCTACACTTATATCAGAAAAAATAGACCTTAAAACAAAGACTGTAATAAAATACAAGGAAGGGTATTACATAATCATAAAAGAATCAATCTAGCAAGGAAATACAACATTAATAAATATGTGTGTACCCAACATAGGAGCACTAAATATATAGAGCAAATATTAACAGATCTAAAGGGAGAATACACCAATACAATAGTAGAGGACTTTAATACCTCACCTTCGTTACTGGGATAGACTACCCAGACATAAATTCAATAAGGAAACATCAACCTTAAAAGACACATTAGACCAGATGGATTTAATACATATATACAGAACATTTTATCCAAAAGCAGCAGAATACACATTCTTCTCAAGTGCATGTGAAATATGCTCTGAAATAGATCATATGTGAGGCCATAAAACAAACCTCAATAAACTTAAGAAGACTGACATTATATCAAATATCTTCCCTGACCACAAGAGTGTGAAACCAGGAATCAATTACAAGAAGAAAACTAAACAAAATCACAAAATGTGGAGATTAAACAACACACCACTGGACAGCCAATGAGTCAATGAAGAAATCAAAGGAGAAATTAAAAAAAAAAAAACCTTGAGACAAATGAAAATGGAAATACAACAATCCAAAACCTGTAAGATTTAGCAAAAGCAGTCCTAAGAGGAAAGTTCATAGTGATACAGACATTGCTCAGGAAACGAGAAAAATATCAAATAAACAATTTAACCTTACACTCAAAGGAACTAGAAAATGAAGAACAAATGGAGCCCAACATTAGGAGAAGGAAAGACATAATCAAGATATGAGCAGAAATAAATGAAATAGAGACTAAAAAAACAATAGAAAAGATTAATGAAACTAAGATCTAGTTCTTTGAAAAGATAAACATAACTGACAAACCTTTAGCTAGATTCACCAAGAAAAAAAGAGACAAGTTCAAATAAACACAAGGAGAAATTAAAGAGAAGTAATAGTTGACATCACAGAAATACAAAAGATCATAAGAGACTACTATGCACAATTATATGCCAGCAAACTCAATAACAAAGAAGAAATGGATAAATTTGTAGAAACATACAATATTCCAAGACTGAATAGACGAATTACTAGTACAGAGATTGAATCAGTAATCAAAAACCTCCCAACAAACAGAAGTCCAGGACCAGATGGCTTCACTGGTGAATTCTATCAAACATTCAAAGGAGATTTAATACCTGTCCTTCTCAAACTCTACTAAAAATTGAAGAGGAATGAAGGCTTCCATACTCATTTTATAAAGCCATTTTAATTACCTTGATACCAAAACCAGACAAGGCCACCACTACAAAGAAGTACAGGTCAATATCCCTGATGAGCACAGATGAAAAAATCTTAACAAAATAGTAGTAAACTTAATCCAATAATACATTAAAAGGATTATACACCATGATCAAGTAGGATTTATTCCAGGGATGCAAGGATTGATCAATATCCACAAATCAATCAACATGATACATCGCGTTAACAAAATGAAGGATAAAAATCATATGATCATCTCAATAGATACAGAAAAAACATTTGACAAACTTCAACATCCATTTATGATAAAGATTCCCAGCAAAGTGGGTTTACAAGGAATGCACCTCAACATGATAGAGGCCATATATGACAGGCCCACAACTAACATCATAAGCAATAAGAAGCTGAAAGCTTTCCAAGACCAAGAATAAGACAAGGGTGCTCACTCTTGTCACGTTTATTCAGACAGTATTGGACGTCCTAGTCATAGCAATTAGGCAAGAGAAAGAAAAAAAAAGGCATCCAAATTGGAAAGAAAGAAGTAAAATTGTCACCATATGCATATGACATAATACTATATGCATAGAAAACCCTAAAGACTCCACCAAAAAAACCTGTTAGAACTAATAAATGAATTCAATAAAGTTGCAGGAAACAAATAAATATACAAAAATGCGCTGCATTTCGATACACTAATAACAAATTAGCAGAAAGAGAAATTAAGAAAACAAACCCAATTATAATTGTATCAAAAAGAATTAAATACCTAGGAATAAATTTAACCAAAGAAGTGAAAGACTTGTATACTGAAAACTATAAGACACTGATGAAAGAAATTGAAGAAGACAAAAAATGTAAAGATATTCGACACTTATGGGTTGGAAGAATTAACATTCTTAAAATGTCCATACTACCCAAAGCAATCTATGGATTCCATAACATCTCTACTAAAATTCCAATAGCATTTTGCTATTGGAACTAGAACTAGAATAATTCTAAAATTTGTATGGAACACAAATAACCCTGAATAGCCAAAGCAATCTTGAGAAAGAAGAACAAAGCTGAAGGTATCATGCTCCCTGATTTCAAAGTATACCACAAAGCTACAGTAACCAAAACAGTATTGTATTGGCATAAAAACAGACATATAGATCAATAGAACAGAATAGAAAGCCAGAAAAAACCCACACATATATCATAAGTTAACTTACCATAAAGGAGCCAAGAATATACAGTAGGGATAAGATAATCAAGAAATCATGTTAGGGAAATTGGACAGCCACATGCAAAAGAATGATATGCCATATACAAAGGTTAACTCAAAACGGATCAAAGACTTCAATATAAGACCTGAAATCATAGAACTCCTAGAAGAAAAAATAGGTAGCAAGCTCTTTGACATTGGTCTTGGTGTTAACTTCTTGGATCTGACCCCATAAGCAAAGACAACAAAAGCAAAAATAAACAATTGGAACTATAAAAAGTGTCAGGAGCACCTGGGTGGCTCAGTCAGTTAAGTGTCCAACTCTTGATCTCAGCTCAGGTCTTGATCTCAGGGTAGTGAGCTCAAGCCCTGCACTGGGCTCTGTGCTGGGCGTTAAACCTACTTAAAACAAAAAACTAAAAAGAAACTAAAAAGCTCTGTACACCAAAGGAAACCATCAACAAAATGAAAAGGCAAACTACTGAATGGTAGAAAATATTTGCAAATCATACATCTGATAAGGGGTTAATATCCAACACATATAAAGAACTCAAACAACTCAATAGCAAAAAAAAAAATCCAATTTAAAAATGGGATAGGTTTTAACTAGACATTTTTTGAAAGAAGATATACAGATGGCCAACAAGCACATAGTGATATTCAATATCACTAATCATCAGGGAAATGCAAGTCAAAACCACAAGGAGGTATCACCTCACGACTGTCAGAATGGCTATTATCAAGAAAGCAATAAATAACAAGTGTTGGCAAAGATGTGGAAAAAAGGGAACCCTTGTGCACTGTTGGTGGGAATGTAAATTGGTGCAACCACTATGGAAAACATTTCACATGTTCCTAAAAAAATTAATAACAGAGCTAACATATGATCTACCTATTTCACTTTTGAGTATCTGAAGAAAATGAAAACACTAATTTGGAGAGATTTATGCACCCCTAAGTTCACTGCAGCATTATTTGCAATAGCCAATGTAAATAATTTCAATGTACATTGATGGGTGAATGGGTAGGGAAGATGTAATGTGTATATATATATATATATATATATATATATATATACACATAATATATATATTATTTTTTAGATGTAGCTAAAAATATTTTTATATTATTTGTTTATTTATATGTAAGTTTATAAATTATATAAAAATTTATTTATAAATAAATATATTCTATATATTCTATTATATATATTTATGTATAAATTTATTTATATTTATACATGTTTATGAATATATATTATATACATATAATATATATATGAGTTTTTCATCTATACAATGGATAGTAGTCCAGTGTGTGTGTGTGTGTGTGTGTACACAATGGACTACATGCAATCATAAAAAAGAAGGAAATCTTGTCATTTGCAACAACATGTATGGACCATGAGGGTATTATGTCAACTGAAATAAGTCAGACAAAGAAAGTCATGTGATTTCATTTATATATGGGACTTGGTGGTTATCTAAGAAGAGAGAGTTGGGAAGTGGGTGAAATGGGTAAAGGGGGTCAATTGTATGCTGATGGACGGAAACTAGATTTATTGTGGTGATCACTTTGTAGTGTACACAAATATTAAATTATTACATTGTACACCCCAAGCTTGTATAATGTTATATGCCAATTTTACCTCAGTTAAAAAAAATAACCTGTAGCCTACAAGTAGATGGGAGCATATTTTAGGCTCACTTTGAGACACTGATCTCCCAAAATAACCAAATCAACTTTGTTTTGGATTCTACATTGAACACACTATCTGCATATAGTTATATCTTACAGAAATTATAGCAAAGGTTGTGCCGTTCCTGGTGTTATGTAGTTATCAAAAACACTTTCAGAACTTGTTGGAGCCTCCATCTGTCATATTTGAAGACAAGGAGTTACAGCAGTAGTGTCAGGGTTGTGTGATGACAGGGTGGATTGGTAATTAGTTGCTAATTAGAATTTTCTGAAATATTAGGGTAATCATCACAGGAAAATCCCATTCAACATTATATGTAAGTTAAAAATGCCGCAGGGTAGCTATTAACTTCTGAAAATAGTAGCAGGTAAAAGTACTTCAGTTGAAGGTAATCAATATTTCTATTACCTACTTAGTTTTTAGAGATTAAAACTTGATTTTTTTTAACGTTTATTTATTTTTGAGACAGAGAGAGACAGAGCATGAACGGGGGAGGGTCAGAGAGAGGGAGATACAGAATCCGAAACAGGCTCCAGGCTCTGAGCTGTCAGCATAGAACCCGACGCGGGGCTCGAACTCAGGGACCACGAGATCATGACCTGAGCCGAAGTCAGCCGCCCAACCAACTGAGCCACCCAGGCGCCCCAAAACTTGATATTTTTTTATTGGGCTACATCAGTCTGGTGTTTATACCCAGGTTTATAAATCTATAAATTAAAAAATATCTTTCATTTTATTGTGAAGCTGCTGCTAATGAAAATTGGCTTTAATAAACATCATTTTGATATTGGACTTAGTCCTCTTTATTTTTCACTTGGAGATTTTTTTTTAGACTTTTCATCAGGGAGAGGTACTTAGGTAACCTACAAACATGAAGACATAAACAGATCTCAAAGACAAGTCATGTTGACCTTATTTGGACCTTAACTTCGTGGTGATTTATTTCAGATCTTTTAAACAATGAGTCAAAGGAAACTTGGCAAAATGATTCTTTTTTAACCTCAGATTACAATTGAAACCTCATTTGAACCACTAAAAAATTAGAGAAACAGCAAAGAACATAGCCAAATAATGTAGTCTAGACTTTACCTAGTTACAGAACGCTGTAATTACTGTATCTTAATTTAAGATTTAAATGTTTAATTTTGTAGAGAGATAGAGCAAGCAAGCAGGGGAGGGGCATAGAGAGAAAGAGAGAGAATCTCAAGCAGGCACCGCACTGTCAGTGCAGGGCTCGAACCCCTGAACCGTAAGATCATAACAAGCCGAAATCTAGAGTTGGATGCTCAACCGACTGAGCCACCCAGGTGCCCCAGGTATCTTCATTTAAGATTTAAATTTAGGGGTGCTTGTCAGTAGGTAGAGCATGTGACTCTTGATCTCAAGACTCGATCTCAGGGCATTGATATTACCTAAAAAATTTTTTTAATAAATAAGATAATATGCAGCTACTAGGTATTCAGTCTGTTCATGGATAAAAATAATACCTGATAGTTTCTTCTAGGGGCAGAAAGTTAGTTTTCTTCAAATTCAACACAGAAAATATTAAAACATGACAGAAGTCATATTTGACATTTTTACAGATTTTTTATTTTTTTTGCCTCATCCTGTAGGTTTTTTTTTTTTTTGGTCATTTGCACATAAGACCATAAATATTACCTAATAATGGATCAACCCCAGTGTATTAGTTGTCTATTGCTCTTTAACAAATATCCCCCAAACTTAGTGACTTATAACAACAAAAATGTATGATCTCTCAGTTTCTGTGGATCAGGAATCTGGGTACAACTTAGTTGGCTGCCTCTAGCTCTAGGTCTCTCAGGAGGTTGCAATTGAGCTGTCAGCCAAGTCTGTTGTCTCATCAAAAGACTAGACTGGGGAAGGATCCACTTCCAAGTTCATACACCTGGTTATTATCAGTCTTAGAAAACCCACTTCCAAGCTCACTTACAAGAACCTCTCCATGGGACTGACTCACAACATGGTAGCTGGCTTCTACACAGGGTGAGCGATCCAAGAGAAAGCCAGAAAGTCAGAACATCCAAGATGGAACCTGCAATCTTATAACCGAATCTCAAAAGTGACACACCATTACTTCTATCATACTCTTTTCTTTAGAAGTGAGTCACTAAATCTAGCCTTTGAAAGAGAGAGGATTACAAAAGTACATGGATACTAGGAGGTGGGGATTATAAGGGGGGGGGGGTGTATCTTTGAGGCTTCTATCATAACTGTAATCAGTCAATGATGATCTTTTAGAGAAGTAGATCATTTTTCTCTCTTATTTTTTGTCTGCCTGCCATATTTTTAGAAAATGATTTCTTCCTCATTTTCAATCTGTGTGGTTCTGAGAGCCTTACTACCTAACCTCATCACCCTGGTTTTTGTGGGAGGCACTGGGGTGCCCTGGCCTTGCCAGTAAGAATGCTTAAACTTTTTGGCCACAGTGAGTGGTACAGGGATGGGCCATTTGGTATCTCTTTTCAGGAACTGACACGGGTGCTGAGAGAAAAAGGGTTTCCTAAGATCCTAGGTGCAGTAGAACATTGAAAATTGGAATTTCTTCCATCTCCCATACCTATATACAGGCTACCTTTGCTCCATGTGGAAATATTTTTAGAATAATACCATACAGAATTAAATGGAACTCAGAAGTGGAAAGTGAGCGAGTTACACCAAGTTCTCATGACACCTTCTGCCTCTCTATACCCAGCTACACCTAAAGCCAGGCTCTCCTTTTTTTTTTTAAATTAGTTTTGATGTGGCTTTCTGTTGCTTCTGACAAAAATGGTCCTAATATACTAATATATCCAGATATTATGGGTGTAGCTCCAAATATTCTAGGCTACCTTAACAATACCATCACAGCAGTGCCTTTTATGAAATTATCTAAATATTGAGAATATTTATATGCTTCAACCTTATCAGCTTAACTCTTAGAACCTAAGCTCCAAGTGTTTCTTATTATGTGAATTACTTCCTTTATCCACCTTAAATTTACTTTTCTCAAGATTCAGGAAAAATCTTCTTGTTGTATTAAGTTCTCTAAAAGCAGGGAGAAATGCCTTCTTAATTATTAATTTCCTCCCCAAATTGCAGCACAATATCTGGCCACGTAGTCAATCCTCAATAAACCTTTAATGAGTGAATGGGTACATGAATATTCTAAGTACACTTCAGATTATTTTTGTCTAAGTTCAATACTTTATTTTTGCCCAAAGATCAATTCAATACTTTCTGCCTATTCACATAGCTTCATACTAACTTCAGATTATCCCCACATACTTGAGCTTTTCATACTCAGAAGAACTTGTTGTCATTATGCCTTCCCTCCTCCAAATAATTAATAAAAATATTAAACAGGGCAAGTTAGAGAGGAATGCCATGTTTATACTTCTTCCTCCAAGAATGCCCTTTTATCCTAAACCATTGTTTCTTGTCTCTAAGCAACTTCCCTGTGCATTACACCAGTCTCCATCATACCATGATGACTCAATTTTTAAAATAGCCTTTTGTGTGGAGCTCTGTGAAAGGCTTTTTGAAAATCTAAATAGACGCCATTCATGAGCTTTGTCCATATGCATATGTGCCTCCTAAAAGAACTTTAATAAACTGATGAGGCCTCATTTCCTCTTATGGAAACCATACATTTTTCTCCAGCTCCTTCCTTGCCTCCCCCAGTTATATTGCCATACAATTAATTGTCTTTTGGGGAAAAGTTCTTTTCTGTTGATCTGCTCTCATTGGGTCTTTAATCTTTACTAGGTATTGTAGAATTAAGCAGGGTTAAGATAGCGCAAATCTATCCTAAAAGAGATTCACATCTATGGTTAAGTTAGCATGTTGAGGTCAGAAACAGGGAAGTATGGACTAATGCGTGGTTAACTATGGGCAAAAAACCAGAAGTAAGTTTAGAAATGTTGGAAGCCAGGGGCGCCTGGGTGGCTCAGTCGGTTAAGTGGCCAACTTCGGCTCAGGTCATGATCTCGTGGTTCTCAAGTTGAAGCCCCATGTCGGGCTCTGTGCAGACAGCTCAGAGCCTGGAGCCTGTTTCAGATTCTGTGTTTCTGTCTCTCTCTGCGCCTCCTGTTCATGCTCTGTCTCTCTCTCTATCAAATATAAATAAATAAATAAATTTTAAAAAATATAAATAAGTAAATGATGGAAACCAATCAGAGTCAAGGATGTTTTAGGTCCTTCAGGAATCTGACAATGTTACTGATTTCTCTTTTTTTTTTTTTTTTTTTTTTCAACGTTTATTTATTTTGGGACAGAGAGAGACAGAGCATGAACGGGGGAGGGGCAGAGAGAGAGGGAGACACAGAATCGGAAACAGGCTCCAGGCTCTGAGCCATCAGCCCAGAGCCTGACGCGGGGCTCGAACTCACGCACCGCGAGATCGTGACCTGGCTGAAGTCGGACGCTTAACCGACTGCGCCACCCAGGCGCCCCTGATTTCTCTTTTCTTTAGATTCTCCCTTCCTTTGATTTCTCTACATCATGCTCTCACCCTGCCTTGGTAAACAGTCTTTCTCCGAGTCTTTCCCTGGATGCTCTTTTTCTTTTTAATATGATTGTTTTCCAGGTCCCATTATTGTTTTTGTGTCTCTTCTACATATTCTCTATTCTCAATTTCATATAATCCAATGGATTTAGGTAAACTCTTATGGATTTAGGTACTCTATTTATTCTGTAGAATCAAAATGTAAATTTGGGGCACATGCTTCTTCCCTGAGCTTCAGAGAAGTCTATTCACGTACCTAGTGGACATTTCCACACTGTTATTCCATAGACATTCCAAACATGCATCCAAAAATCAAATAACATTTTAACATGCCCAAACTCAAATGCATCACCTGTATATAATTTAAGACCTTTTTTCATTATATGTGACAAAACTTACATCTCGTGGAATCTGAGAGGGAGCTGAACAGACATGGATACAACTAAGCTCAGAAAAAACTGAACCTAGGACCTGGAAAACTTGATGATTTCTCTCTCCAAATTATACCTCTACTTTCCTCTGTATGTCTCTTTTTCCCCTTGTTACAGACTAACTTCTGCTTCTCAGTCTACTTGGTGGGAAATAATGAAGATTTCTATGTTCTTACTTCAGTCAACAGAATGAGACTGGCTTTATTCCCTTTGGGTTCTAAATTCAAAATATCAAAAAAGAAAGCCCTTGGCTCAGCCACGGCCAAGGTGTCCACTCATAAAGCAATCAACTTTGGCCTCAGGTACAGAGTTACAATGTATGCAACTTGAAATTTTCCCATAGCTCACTGATACTCTGGTCATTTTACTTTCAACACTTTTTCTCTGTTTGTTTCATTTTAGATAAATTTCTATTGCTATGTATTCAAGTTTACTATGCTTTTCTTCTGTTGGGTCTAATCTGCCATTAATCCCATTCAGTATATGGGGTGCCTGGGTGGCTCAATCAGTTAAGCACCTGACTTCGGCTCAGGTCACTATCTTGTGGCCTGTGAGTTCGAGTCCCACATCAGGCTCTATGCTTACAGCTCAGAGCCTGGAGCCTGCTTTGGATTCTGTGTCCTCCTCACTCTCTGCCTCTCCCCCACTCAGGCTCTGTCTCTCTCTCTCTCAAAAATAAATAAAACTTCAAGAAAAATTTAATCCCATTCAGTATATTTTTCACCATAGATATATTTCTCATATCTAGAGTTTATTCTTAATATCTCCCATTTCTCTACTTACTATGCTCCATGTTTCCTTTAGGTTCTTATACTTATGGAACATAGCTATAATAACTTTTAATGTCCTTGTCTACTAATTCTGTCTTTGTATAAATTAATATCCATGTCATTTCTGGGTTTGCTTCTATTGATTGATTTTTTTCCTCATCATTCATTGTATTCTCCTGCTTGTTTGCATGCCTAGTCCTTTTTCACTGGATGCCAGACATTGTCAATTTTACCTTCTTAGGTGCTATTTTTTATCCCTATAAATATTTTCTTGAACCTTATTCTGGGAAGTGGTTAAATTACTTGGACATAGTTTGATGTTTTCAAAGCTTCTTTCAGGCTTTGTTAGGCAGGATGAGCAGCCTTTAATTCAGAGCTAATTTTGCCACACTACTGAGGCAATAACATCCTTTTCATCCAAGGATTATTCCCTCTGTTCCTATCCTGGAGTAGTTTCCATATGCTCAGGTGCTGATCAGTACTCAGCTGAGGACTCTTGGGGGCCTCCTCTAGGAGCTCTCTCCCTGTGTGACACTCCTCTCCCTGCTCCTGTGCCTGGGAGCTCAAGATGCCATGGCCCCCTCGGACACTCAAGGCCCACACAGATTCCCACTCTCTAAATCGCACCGTGGAAACTCTCTCCAGGCAGTAAGCCAGGACCATCACAGGGCTCACTTCATTTGTTCTCCCAGTCTCAGGGATCACCATCCTCTGCTGCCTGGCACACAGCGCCTGAGAACAGTTGTTTTCTGTGTTTTGCCTCTTTTTAAAGTTGTGCCAGATGCGAGGAGGGTAAATCTAGTTCCTTCTCAATCCATCTTGGTCAGAAGTGGAAGTCCAGTTTTTCAGAACCCTGGGCCCTTGCACGTCCAGCATTCCACTTCTGTGCTCCGTGGCTTTAGACACACACCATACAGTTGGTTCCCCTCACAGAACTCTATGTCCTGTGCCCACAGATCATAGCTGATTCCTCTTTGTATTTTTGAACTGAGCATGGCTGAAGCATAGCAGGTGCTCCGCATATGCTTTGCAGAATGAATAAAACATTGTAGATAATTACACCAAAACAGAGAACAATCTTCACTGTTTTTTTCAGAGTAGTTTATGAGCTGTTACCTGAAAAATGAGTTATAACTTAAGCATCTCTATATTCTGAAGTTCTCGTATTACATCTCTGTGAGTCAAGTAAGTCATTAGCAAATTTCTCAGCCATTAGACACGATTCTCAACAAAAGTGGTTTAATTAGAAGTGTCTATTTGCCTTCCTTTGAGGAGGGCTGGGGATTGTTTGGCACATGACTGTGCATTTGGTTTGGTCGCATATACTGAGCATGAAATCTTTTCAATGTGTCATAGATTTTGAAAAAGCATTTGTGTATTTACAGCTCATGCTGACCAGAATGCAACCAGACTGCCAAACATACAACCTCATTATTTGCTTCTCATGATTGCCCTCTCTGATTCCAAACAAAGTCACGCCACAATCTGTAGCTGTGCATTGTATTTCATTTCAGTCCCATGGTCTTCTCAGTGGAGATACATGGAAAACTTTACATTACATTTGTCAAGAGTTAGATCTCTGAGATTCTGTAATAGGTCCTTCCCAGGCCACACATGTTCTCTTTTGCTAAAATGTGACACCTCTCTCAGCACTGCCTTCCCCAGATCTCTGGAGCATTCTGAGCTGAAAGCTACTTGACACCTTGGTGCTTTCTTTTTTGACCTAAAATGTTAAGTTTATAAAAAACTGACATAGATAGGACTGGTGTTAACTGTAAATGAAACTAAATATTTGTGTATGAGTAAATAAATAATAAATGTCACATATAATGATGCCAGTCAGAATGTATTATATATCACATATTATATATGTTGTATACATGTTATATACATTATACATATTATATATCTTATGTTGTATCTACTACTCGGTAAATGGTAATCTGTTTTCCATCCCCCCCATATCTTTCCAAGTCAATGAATATCTTTTTTAATTCCCCAAAATAAAATCTTTTACAAATATTACTTTTTGTTATGTTTCCACTCTTTCTCTTTCTTTCTGGAGTGTCTATATTTTAATAAAAAAGCCTTGAAGGCATAACACCTAACATAAAGGTATTAATTACTCTCAAGTGGTGGAATTTAAAGCAGGATGGGGATAGAATTTTGAGTGTTTTTAAGTTGCTGTATTCACTTCATTCATGCAGAAGGCCAGTTCTGCCATATTATGAGTAACCATAACAGTGTCATTGAATAAAAGGAGCAAAACTAGAAGAGACCATTGTAAAAATTCCAAACGTAATGTTCCACTATGTTCTAAGTGACAACTACTTTTAGTGACAGCAGTGATAGTTGTGAAACTTTACTACCTAAAGGAAAAGAGAAAAGAAAAATCTGTGGTTTGACAATTCCAACATTTTCCAATAGCCTTCTAAAGCCAACAGTGAGCAATTTAATTGATTTCTTAATTTTATATTTGTATCTTGAGTTGGGGCAGTGTGCAGCCAATTTTCTTGTCTCCTTTTGGGGGAAAATATCTATCTTTGAAATAGTCTAATATAGGAAGATAAAAGCATTAATGTTAAGGTCTCTTTGGTAAGATATACTAAGTTCCAAGATAGTAGGAATGATGTCTACCTCTAGTGTCTAACATGGTGCCTCACAAAGAATAGGTGCACAACACATATTTACAGAATCTAATCAAGTGTCAGTATGTTTGTAAGAGTCACTATTTGCATTTGAAAACAAAGTATCATCTAAAAATTAATTTTTTAAAAAAAATTTTTTTTTCAACGTTTATTTATTTTGGGGACAGAGAGAGACAGAGCATGAATGGGGGAGGGGCAGAGAGAGAGGGAGATGCAGAATCGGAAACAGGCTCCAGGCTCTGAGCCATCAGCCCAGAGCCTGACCCGGGGCTCGAACTCCCGGACCGCGAGATCGTGATCTGGCTGAAGTCGGACGCTCAACCGACTGCGCCACCCAGGCGCCCCTAAAAATTAATTTTTTTCTTACCCTTTTTTTTAGAATGACATTGATATACATACAAATTATACAAACACACATATCAGGGTTTCTAACCTTGATACTATTAACACTCTTTGTTGTGAGGGGCTGTCTGTGCACTGTGCACTATAGGATGTTTAGTCGTCTCTCTGGCCCCAACCCACTAAATGCCAGTAGCACCTTGCTCTCCTCCATGTTGTGACAATCAAAAAATATCTGTAGATATTGCCTAATATCCCCTGGATGGAGGGGGGGGGTTGCCTACACATACACACACATACACACAGACACATGCACACCCACATATACACACAAAGTCAGGACTGTTGAGAAACAATTACAATGACTCTTTAAAAAGACATCATTCAAGTGACATATTACTAGTAACACATCAATTCAAAGGAAAAATTACCCAGCACCTTTGCGGCTCAGTTGGTTAAGCATCTTCTGACTCTTGACATTGGCTCAGGTCATGATGTCTCAGTCATGAGATTGAGCCTGATTTGGGCTCCGCCCTGAGTGCAGAGCCTGCTTAATATTCTCTCCCTCTCTCTCTGCCCCTCCCCTGTCCTCTCTCTCTCTCTCAAAATAAATAAATAAACATTTTTTTAAAAAAGAAGGAGAAATTACAAGGGTGCCTGACTGTCTGAGTTGGTAGAGCATGTGAACTTGATCTCTGGGTGGTGAGTTCCAGCCATATGTTGGATGTAGAGCTTACTTTAAAAATAAACAGCTTTAAAAAAATAAATGAGCAAATAAAAATGAAAAGAAAATGAAAGATTACTTTAAGAAGTAGGAATATTTACCTCAATTTGCACAAAAATGGCTCGTTATCTTGACAATATTAACTGGGTTCTGAAAAATAAAAAGACCTGTACCATGTAAAAAAACAACCCCTTTGCAATAGTCATGCATTCGCATCCAGTTATGTACTTGAACTTTAAGAAAAATATCTGAAATCAAATCGGCACCAATATCCTAGTGATTCAAGTAGACTACTTTTCAATGCCTTCAAATTCAGATTCTTTCATAATTAATGGCATTCTTGTTTACTTCACTATGTAAAAGTTAATTCTCAATGATCCATGCATTGATTATTCTGGTTCTGCCAGTGACACACAGGGCCTCAGTTTCTTCATCTGCAAAATAAAGGTAATACTAATATTGACTCTTAATTGTGTTGTCAGACTTGAAAGAGTACCCACAAGTGCACAGAACAATGACTGACCCTCAGAGAACACCCGGTGAAAATAAATAAAATTATTAACATCTACCAATTTGTAACCAGTTTTTCATATCAGAGGACTCATTCTTCTCTGTCTTTGCCACACATTATTTTTGGCTAATCCATCCCATCAAATTATACTAAGCAAAGTAAACTTATTTCAAGATTATCTTACATAAAATATAATTGGATGTATACAGCTGTCTCACTATTCTATTAATGCTATTATTCTTTTCTTTAATATAAGTAAAAAATTAAGAATTCATGAGAAAAGGGAAGACTGGCTGGTTTAGTTGGTAGAGCAGGTGACTATTGATCTTGGGGTTGTGAGTTCAAACCCCATGTTGGGCACAGAGATTACTTAAAACAACAACAACAAAAGATTTATGAGAAAAGAACAATAGTCGCTATCCTAGATTCTCAATTTATTTCTCCCCAAGTTAAAAAGCAGTTTTAAATTCACTTTTTTCAGGTGATATGCTTTTTTTCTGTGTGAAACAAGAACAACAATAATGAGTACAATTGACACTTGAATAATATGGGTTCGAACTGCCAAGGTCCAATTATATGTGGATTTTTAAAAATAAATATAGTACAGTACTGTAAAAGTATTTCCTCTCATACTTTTCTTACTAACATTCTTTTCTCTAGCTTACTTTATTGAAATACAATATATGATACATATACAAAATATATTAATTTTCAATGTTATCAATAAGGCTTCTGGCCAATGGTAGGCAATTAGGAGTTAAGTTTTGGGGGAGTCAAAAGTTATATAAGGATTTTTGATTGTGCAGGGGGTTGGCAATCCTAACTGTTCAAGGGTCAATTACTTACACAGCATTTATCCTCTTTCAGGTACTTTCCTAAGCATAAAATTTAATCCTAACCCCTATAAGATAGGTATTTTATTATGCCCATTTTACAGATGAGAAGCTGTAGCAAGACAGATTACATGACGTGCTCAAGGACATTCAGCTAATAAGTGGCAGAACTTGTGGAAGAGTCTAGGAAGTCTGAGTCTGTGCTCACAAGTGTATATGACTGAAAACAACAGCAGCAGCAAAGACACAGACATAAAATTAAAAGCTCTTTTCTCTTGACTTTCATGTATCTTCTTAAAATAATGACTTCTCATTGTCACTGTGAAGCTGAATGACAATATCCCAATTCAATCACTTATTTGCAATTGAAATGGTTAAGTGAATTTTCGGTTGCAGCCAAGGGAGCAAAATTAGCTCTCAGTCCAAAAATAAGCACATTGTATTACACTTAAAAATAAAGCTCTAGAGGGTGGGACATCAGCAAGATGGCAAAATAGGAAGCCCCAGGCCTTTGTTCCCCACAGAGACACCAACTTAACAACAACATCCAGATCAAACTGCTTTTGTCAGACTTCCAGAAACTAGTTAAGAGTCTGTGGTACCTAGGCTAAGACAAAGCCAAGAGAGCCACAGTGAAGTGTGTAGGAAAGTTTGTTCCATTTTGCCTGCCCTCACTTCTTCCCTACCCACCCCACCCACCCTACAGTATGGTGCAATTGGGAGAAAATTCCCGAAGACCAGTTTTTCGTTCAGGAAGGAAAGAGAAGATTGGAACATTTGTCTAAAGATTTTATGGGGCTCCTTGAGGGAATATTCTGTCTCACTTGACTAAGTGCTGATGCGAACTAGTGACATAATTGCTTGCTAGGTTGGGGGCCATTGAGAAGAAAGGCAAGCATCAAGATGTTGTAGCAGTAGGGAGACTGCAGTACCTCAGGCAGACACCAGCAGGAGAAAGAGATTACACTCTCATGAAAAGAAATAGGAAAAAGACTTATTAAGTAAACAATCGCATGCAAAAGCTCAGAGGAGACATATCTCTAGAGAAATTTTGAGACGTCCCAGAATCTTTACTGGGTTGATTGGTGATGGTCTTCCCCTGCATAGAGGCAGTCTATAAAGACTGGGAGAGGTGACTTTTTTCAAATGCCAAAATCTCGACAAAAGATCACAAGGTATACAAAGAAATAGGGAAACATGGTCCAATCAAAAGACCAAAATAAATCTCCAGAAACTGACTCTAACGAACCAGAGATTAATGGACTACCTAACACAGAATTCAAAACAACTATCTTAAAGATGCTTAATAAGGTAAAAGAGAACACAGACAAACAAAATCAGGAAAATGATCATAAACAAAATGAGAATATCAACAAGGAGATAGAAACTATAACAAAAAAAAAACAAATAGAAATTCTTAAACTGGAAAATACAATAACTGAATTAAAAAATTTACTAGAGGGGTTTAACAGCAGACTTGATAAAGCTGAAGGAAGAATCTGTAAACTTGAAGATATTGAAATTATTTTTTAATGTTTATTTTATTTTTGAGAGAGAGAGAGAGAGACAAAGGGAGGGGAAGAGAGAGAGAGGGAGACACAGGATACAAAGCAGGTGCCAGGCTCTGAGCTGTCAGCACAGAGCCCAATGTGGGGCTCGAACTCACAAACTCATGAGATCATGACATGAACCAAAGGTGGCGCTCAACCGACTGAGCCACCCAGGTGCCCCATAAGATATTGAGACCCTCCCCAGAAGACCAGTGCAGCCCCTGCCCACACTACATCCCTAAATCCTGGAGTTTTAAAAGTCAGCAGGCTTAGCTGGGACAGAGGCAGGAGGGCACTGTACTGCTCCTGGAGAGAAGGCAGGCAAACAACCCAGAGGCAGACCTCATGAAAACCACCGTCTCAAAAACACTGAAACACACAGCAGGGAGATTATTCGCTCTTCTGGGAGTGCTTCCCTGAGAATAGGAAGCACGGAGACCCCTCTCCCAGGATGAAGGAGCTGGCTGGCACCATCTCCCTCCCCTGCCCCTCAGCATAAACACAGAATCACCTTCAGTAAACAGCACAGCACTGACACTGGCTGCCTAACTTGCTTGCGCCAGGTAACAGCCCACTGCTCTCTATTGGTACTGCCCAGTAAAGTGTACCTCAGTCCCAGCACAACAAACCCCCCACCCTAGAAGACCAGCAGAAACCTCCTGCTCACACCACATTTCTCAACATAAGAGTTTTTGGCAAGGCTTCAGTTCTTGTGGAAGTAGCATCAGGTCTCAGTTAACAAGCACACCAGAGAAAACCAAGTTAAAATTCGCCACATTCTGGCCAAGGGCCAAACACTGCCCACTGCAGGCAAGGAGAGCCTCTGTAGATGACTAACCTAAGAGACAGAGCAGCCAAAACACAATAGCAGAGTACATGTAGCACACACCAAAGATATTCCCTGAAGCACCAGGCCATGGACACTATATGACCTCTTCTTCATAAAGCCATAACTCTCAGGAGCAGGAAACATAATGGGCTTTTCTAACACACAGAAGAAGACAGATATTTAGACAAAATGCCAAGACAAAGGAATTCATCCAAATGAAAGAACAAGATAAGGTCATGGCCAGAGATTTAAGCAAAACAGATATAAGTAATATGCCTGATGGCCTGATGGAGAATTTAAAGATACAATCATAAAGATACTTGATGGGTTTGAGAAAAGAATAGAAGGCTTCTGGGAGTCCCTTACCACAGAGATAAAAGAGATAAAAACAATGAGTCAGAAATGAAAAATACAATAACTGAGATTCAAAACAGACTGAATGCAGTAAGCACAAGGATGGAAGAAACAGAGGAATGAATAAGTGATATAGAAGATAGAATAATGAAAAATAATGAAGCTCAACCAAAGAGAGAAAGAAGGATTATGCAACACAAAAATAGACTTAGGGAACTCAGTGACTTCATCAAACATAATAACATAAGTCCCAGAAGAAGAAGAGAGAAAAGGGGGCAGAAAATTTATTTGAAGAAATCATAGCTGAAAACTTTCCTAATCTGGAGAAGGAAACAACCATACAGATCCAGGAGGCACAGAGAACTCTTATCAACATCAACAAAAGCAGGCCAACACCAAGACATACTGTAATTAAATTTGCAAAATATAGTGATAAAGAAAAACATCCTAAAAGCAGCAAGAAAAAAGAAGTCCCTACCTTACAAGGAAGGACCTATAAGGTTAGCTGCAGATCTCTCCACAGAAATTTGGCAAGCCAGAGGGGAGTGGCATAATATATTCAATGTGCTGAAGTGGAAAATTCTGCAGCCAACTCTATCCAGCAAAGCTATAATTCAGAATAGAAGGAGAGATAAAGAGTTTCCCAGACAAACAAAACCTAAAGGAGTTCATGACCACTAAACCAGACCTACAAGAAATATTAAAGGGGACCTCTGTGACTGGAAGGGAAAGAACAAAAGTGACAAAGACAAGAAAGGAACAGAGATCTCTAGAAACAATGTCAAAACAAGTAATAAAATGGCACTAAATATATATCTATCATTAATTACTCTGAATGTAAATGGACTAAACACTCCAATCAAAAGACACAGGGTGGGGGCGCCTGGGTGGCGCAGTCAGTTAAGCGTCCGACTTCAGCCAGGTCACGATCTCGCGGTCCGTGAGTTCGAGCCCCGCGTCGGGCTCTGGGCTGATGGCTCGGAGCCTGGAGCCTGTTTCCGATTCTGTGTCTCCCTCTCTCTCTGCCCTTCCCCCGTTCATGCTCTGTCTCTCTCTGTCCCAAAAATAAATAAACGTTGAAAAAAAAAAATTTTAAAAGACACAGGGTGTCAGCGTGGAAAAAAAAAAAAGCATGACCCATCTGTATGTTGCTTATAAGACGGTCATTTTAGACCTAAAGACACCTGTAGATTGAAAATGAGGGGATGGAGAAACATTTATCATGCAAATGGAAATCAAAAGAAAGCTGGAGTAGCAGTACTTACACCAGAAAACTAGACTTTAAATCAGAGACTTTAACAAGAGACAAAGGACACTATATCATAATAAAGGGGACTGCCCAACAAGAAGATCTAACAATTGTAAATATTTATGCACCCAACGTGAAAGCACCCAAATATACAAATGATTAATAACAAACATAAAGGAACTCATTGATAATAATACATAATAGTAGGAGACTTTAACAACCCACTTACATCAATGGACAGATCACCTAAGCAGAAAATTAACAAGGACACAATGGCTTTGAATGGAGAGCAACACGCAGAGGAATGAAACTGGATCACTTTCTTTAATTTTTTTTTTTAATATTTGTTTTTGAGAGAAAGAGACAGAGTGCAAGTGGGGGAGGGGAAGAGAGAGAGGGAGACACAGAACTCGAAGCTGGCTCTAGGCTCTGAGATGTCTGCACAGAGTCCGATGCGGGGCTTGAACTCATGAACTGAGATCATGACCTGAGCCAAAGTTGGATGCTTAACTGACTGAACCATCCAGCCTCCCTGAAACTGTCTCACTTTCTTACACCATACACAAAAATAAATTCAAGATGGATAAAAGACCTAAATGTGAGACTTGAAACCATTAAAGTCCTAGAGAAGAACACAGTCAGTAACCTCTTTGATCTTGGCTATAGCAACTTCTTACTAGTTATGTCTCCTAGGGCAAGGAAAACAAAAGCAAAAATGAACTACTGGGACTTCATCAAAATAAAAAGCTTCTGGGGCGCCTGGGTGGCGCAGTCGGTTAAGCGTCCGACTTCAGCCAGGTCACGATCTCGCGGTCCGTGAGTTCGAGCCCCGCGTCAGGCTCTGGGCTGATGGCTCAGAGCCTGGAGCCTGTTTCCGATTCTGTGTCTCCCTCTCTCTGTGCCCCTCCCCCGTTCATGCTCTGTCTCTCTCTGTCCCAAAAATAAATCAACGTTGAAAAAAAAATTCAAAATAAAAAGCTTCTGCACAGTGAAGGAAACAATCAACAAAACTAAAAGGCAACCTACGGAATTGGAGAAGATACTTGCAAGTGACATATATGATACAACATTAGTATCCAAAATATTTAAAGAACTTATCAAACTCAACACCCAAAAACCAAATAATCCGATTAAAAAATGGGCAGAAGTCAGGAACAGACATTTTTCCAAAGAAGGCATCCAGATGGCCAACAGACACATGAAAAGATGCTCAACATCACTCATCATCAGGGAAATACAAATCAAAACTACAATGAAATATCACCTCACACTAGTCAAAAGGACTAAAATTAACAATGCAGGAAATAACAAGTGTTGGCAAGCATGTGGAAAAAGGAGAACCCGTTTACACTGTTGGTGGGAATGCAAACTGCTGCAGGAACTCTGGAAAACAGTATGGAGGTTCCCCATAAAGTTAATATAGAACTACCCTATGATCCAGTAATTGCACTACTAGGTATTTACCCAAAGGCTACAAAAATACTGATTCGAAGGGACAAATACACCCCAGTGCTTAAAGACGCACCATTAACAACAGCCAAATAATGGAAAGAGCCCAAATGACCATCAACTGATGAATGGATAAAGAAGATGTAGTATATATACACACAATGGAATACTACTCAGCCATCAAAAAGAATGAAATCTTGCCATTTGCAATGACATGGATGGAGCTAGAGAGCATTATGCTAGCAAAATAAGCCAATCAGAGAAAGACAAATACCATATGATTTCACTCATATGTGGAATTTAGGAAACAAAACAAAGGACCATAGAGGGGAAGAGAAAAGAGGAAAACCGAGAAAGAGAGCCTAAAGACAGAGAATTAAATGATGGCTACCAGAGGAGAGGTGGGTGGGGCAATGGGTTAAATAAATGACGGGTTTTTTTTTTTTAAATGTTTATTTATGTTTGAGAGAGAGAGAGTGCATGCACCAGCACAAGTGGGGAGGGGCAGAGAAAGATAGGGAGACAGAATCTGAAGCAGCCTCCAGACTCTGAGCTGACAGCAGTGAGCCTGATGTGGGGCTTGAACTCACACACCGTGAGATCATGACTGAAGCCAAAGTTGGACGCTCAACCAATTGATCCACTCAGGTGCCCCTAGGTGATGTGTTTTAAGGAGTGTACTTGTGATGAGCACTAGGCGCTGTATGCAAGTGTTGAATCACCATATTGTACACCTGAAACTAATATTACACTGTATGCTAACTAAATGGAATTTAATAAAAACTTGGGAAAAAAAAAGGATCACTGATTGTCTTCTGTCAGATTCCTCCACAGTGTTAGCAGTATTTGTTATGCTTTTTATTTGTTTAGTAACTATTTGTTGAAATAAAAAAAAACTGTCAAAAGTCACAGATAAAGAGAGGATCCTAAAATTAGCAAGAGAAAAGTGATTTGTCATCTGTAAGGGAGCATCTTTTTTTTTTATTTTTTTTTAAATTTTTTTTTTTTCAACGTTTATTTATTTTTGGGACAGAGAGAGACAGAGCATGAACGGGGGAGGGGCAGAGAGAGAGGGAGACACAGAATCGGAAACAGGCTCCAGGCTCTGAGCCATCAGCCCAGAGCCCGACGCGGGGCTCGAACTCACGGACCGCAAGATCGTGACCTGGCTGAAGTCGGACGCTTAACCGACTGCGCCACCCAGGCGCCTAAGGGAGCATCTTTAAGATTACTAGTGAATTTCTCAGCAGAAACCTTATAGAATAGAAGGGATTGTGATGATTTAATCAAGGTATGTAAGAAAAAACTACCAGCCAAGAATAACATATTTAGCAAACCTTCCTTCAAAAATGAAGGAGAAATTAAGATTTTCCTAGATAAACAAAAGCCGGGGGAGTTTATTACCATTAAATTTGCTCTAATGTTAAAGGGAGTCCTTTAAGTTGAAATGAAAGGACACTAGACAGAAACATGAAACTATATGAAAATATAAGACTTCCTGGTAAAGATAAATATATGAACACATACGGAATCCTGTAGTATTGTACTATTGGTGTGTCAGCCACTTTTACTTCTTCTATAGAATTTAAAACATGAAAGCATAAAAAGTAACTACAAACCTATGTTAATGAATACACAATATAAAAAGATGTAATTTGTGACATCAATAACATAAAATGGGTGAGGATAAACATGTAAAGGAGTAGAGCTTCATATTTACTTGAAGTTAAGGTGTTATCAGTTTAAAATAGGTTGTTATAACCTTAAGATGTTTTATACAATTGCCATGGTAACCACAAAGAAATTACCTATGTAAGTACACAAAAGGAAACGAGAGACCTACAGTTTCTGGTCCAGCATGTAAGAAGCTTAGAAGCATGTAAAGAGCTTAGAAGTTGCCACTTTCTCCTAACACATAAAGAGCTGAACAAAATGAAAAATCAACAATTCTTCTAAGATCTAGAAGAAAAGTGAGGTCACAGGGCAAATCACTGCCCCCAGGGTTGGAGAAACAGGCACATACAGAGATTCACAACTACTGGAGTAGAAATCCATGAGCAAAAATCTCAGCAGGAACCAGTGCCTAAGTAGGAAAACCTGAATAGTAATTGGCAATTTGCTGGAGACTCAATGTGGACAAGTATGAAAGTTAAAAACTATAGAGGAGCCCAGTCATTGGGGAGGTGGGATCTCATCCTTTTGTGACTTTTACCCCATGGAGCTCTACTGGATTGTCACAGTGAGCACTGGGCAAAAAACCTCTCATGCCTCATGGTAGGAGGAGGAGAAAAGTACGCATTCTGAAGGACACTAGAGCATTGTTTATTTTTCTTTTTTAATGTTTATTTACTTATATTTGAGAGACAGAGAGAGATAGACAGTTGGGGAGGAGCAGAGAGAAAGGGAGACAGAGATTCCCAAGCAGGCTCCGCAGCTGTCAGTGCAGGGTCTGATGTGGGGCTCGAACCCACAAATCCTGAGATCATGACCTGAACCAAAACCAAGAGTTGGACGCTCAACTGACTGAGCCACCCAGGTGCCCCTGGACCATTCTGTTCTTCATAATAAGGACTGTCCTCAGGAGAAGCTATCTACCAGAGACTAACTTGAATCTAGAATCTTGAATCTTGAATCTAATCTAGACTAACTAGATTAGACTAACTCTATCAGAGTCTAATCTATCTGAAGGAAGGGAAACATCCATTTCCAGCTATTTCTAGGCTTCCATTTGGGGGAAGGGGAATATGAAACTCTAACCCCCTCTTGCCATTTGTCCCAGGTAAGGGGAAAAAAACCCCTAAGAAGTACTGGTCAATTTCATAGTCTAAGGGCACAGGTATACCAAAAGACTGAGGCCTAGTCATACTGCCATAAAATACTTACCCTCCCCTCAACACCTTACCATCACATTATTAATGGCCTGTTTACAGTAGTTCTTTTTGCCCAGTACATCATGTCTGCTTTCCAACAAAAAATCATGAAACATGTTAAAAGGCAAAAAACAGTTTGATCAGTGAAAAAAACATCAGAATCAGAGTCAGATAGGGCAGGAATGTTGAAATTAACAACCTGGAAATAAAAAAAATTTTGATGAATATGCTAAGGACTTTAATGGAAAGAGTAAAGAATCTGCAAGAAGAGATGGATAATGTAGCAAAGAGATAGAATTTCTAAAAAAATAAATAAAAGAGAAATGCTAGAGTTCAAAAACACTGTAACAGAAATGAAGAATGTTAAGATGGACACTAAATTACAGATCCAGGAAGCTCAGAGAACACCATTGGCAAAAAAACTACACCGATGCATATCATATTAAATTGCAAAAAATCAAAAGAAAGAGTGTGCAGATAAGACAGAAAAATCTTCAAGGAAGCCAAAGGGAAAAAAAAAAAAACACCTTACACAGAGAAAAGTAAAGATAAGAATTACATTTTCTCCTCAGAAATCAAGCAAGCAAGAAGAAAATGGAATGAAAATATTCAAAGTATTGAGAGAAAACCCATCAATCTAGAATTTCATAAACTGTGAAAATATCCTTCAAAAGTGAAGGAAAAGTCTTTCTCAGAAAAACAAACACTGAATGAATTTGTTGCCAATAGATTTTTCTTATAAAAAATGTTAAAAGAAGTTCTTTGGAGTGAAGGAAAATGATATAGATCAGAAAGGAATCTATATAAAGAAAGGAATTGTATTAGATAAGGAATAAGTAAAAGAAAAATAAAAACTTTGATTTTTCTTATTCTTACTCTTATACTCTACCGACTGAACCAGGCAGGCACCCCTGATTTTTCTTATTCTTAATTTAACTAACAGATAACAGTCAAAATAATACCAATGATGTATTCAATCATGTATGTGTAACTACTTATCATACTTATGTATAAATGAAATAAATGATAACAATCAAGAGACAGGAGGAAGGAGTTAGGAGTATTTTGTTTTCATAAGGTACTTGCACTACCAGTAAAATGTTACAGAGCTATTTGAAAGTGGACTTGGATTAGTTGTATATAGCAAGCTCTAGATCAACACTAATTAAAGTTTAAAAATTAAGTATAATTGATATGCTAATAAGGAGGAAATAGAATCTCATAAAATGCTCAGTTAAAACCATAAAGGGCAGAAAAAGTGTTAAAGATAAAAATAGGAACAAAGAACAAGAGCAACAAATAGAACACAGTAATAAATATGGTAGATATTAATCCAACTATATCAATAAGCACTTTATGTGTCAATGGTCTAGGGGTACATGGGTGGCTCAGTTGGTTAATTGTCTGACTTCAGCTCAGGTCATGATCTCCCAGTTTGTGAGTTCAAGTCCCACGTCAGGCTCTGTGTTGACAGCTCAGAGCCTGGAGCCCACTTCAGATTCTGTGTCTCCCTCTCTCTCTGCCCCTCCCCCACTTGCGCTCGCTCTCTCTCTCTCTCTCTCCCTCCCCCAAAAATAAACATTGAAATTTTTTTTAATGTCAATGATCTAAATACACTAACTAAATGACAGAGATTGTTGGAGTGGATCAAAAAGCAAGATCCAACTATATGTTGTCTGCAAGAAACCCACTTAAAATATAAAGACACATATAGATTAAGAGAAAAGGTATGGACCACATGATTTCATTCAAATGGGGAATTTAACAAACAAAACAGATGAACATACTGGGGGAAAAAGAGAGAGGCAAACAGATTCTTAACTATAGAGAATAAACTGAGGGTGCTAGAGGGAAGGTGGGCAGGGGGATGTGCAGAATGGAGAGCCCAGAGATATACTCACAAAAATATACTTAACTAATCTTTCACTAAGAAGCAAAGGTAACACAATGCAGACAAACTGTCTTTTCAACAAATAGAGGTGGAAAAACTGGATATCTACATGCAAATAAAAGGATCTAGACAGACCTCACATCCTTCACAAAAACTCAGAATGAATCATAGAACTAAATGCAAAATTGAGAACTATAAAACTCCTAGAAGATAATATAGAAACTCCAGATGATCTTTAGTATGCCAATGACTTTTCAAATATAACAGCAAAACACAATCCATGAAAGAAATAATTGACTTCATTAAAATTAAAAATTTCTGCTCTGTGAAAGCATCTGGGTGGCTTAACTCGTTAAGCATCTGGCTCTTGATTTTGGCTCAGGCCATCATCTCACGGTTCATGAGATGGAGCCCCATATTGGGCTCTGCAGTGATAGCATGGAGCCTGCTTGGGATTCTCTCTCTCTCCCTCTCTCTCTCTCTCTGCCCCTCACTCACTCTCTCTCTCAAAATAAATAAACATTAAAAAAATTTCTGCTCTGTGTAACACAATGTGAAGAGAATGGGCAAACAAGGGACAGACTGGGAAAAAAATATTTGCAAAAGACATATACGATCAAGGACTATTATCCAGAACATACAAAGAGCTCTTTTAAAAAAAATTATTTTAAGTAGACTCCACACACAATGTGATAATTGAACTCATGACCCTGAGATCAAGAGTCCCAGGCTCCACTGACTGAGCCAGCCAGGAACCCCATACAAAGAACTCTTAGAACACAACACTAGGAAACAAAAACTTGATTTAAAAAATAGGCTAAAGACCTGAACAGACACTCACCAAAGAAATTAAGCAGATGTCAGGTAAGTGTAAGTATATGAAAAGATGTTCAGCATTATACATCATTAGGAAACTGCAAATTAAAACAACAGTGAGACACCACTACATTCCTGTTAGAAAGGCCAAAAAAACTGACACCATATACTGACATGGATGTGCAGCAACAGGAGCTCTCATTTATTTCTGATGGGAATGTAAAGTGATTTAGCCACTTTGGAAGACAGTTTGGCAGTTTCTTACAAAACTAAACACACTCTTACCATATGACATAACAATCGCTCCTTGGTATTGAAAATTTATGTTCACACAAAAACCTACACACAGATATTTATAGCAACTTTATGCATAACTGCCAAAACTCAAAAGCAACCAACATTTTCCTTCAGTAGGTGAATAGATAAATAAACTGTAGTGTATCCAGACAATGCAATATTATTCAGTGTTGAAAAGAAATGAGCTATCAAGACTTGGAAAGACATGAAGGAAACTTAAGTGCATAATACTAAGTGAAAGAAGCTAGCTTAAAAGGTTACAAACTGTATGATTCCATGTATGTGACATTCTTGAAAATGCCAAAGTATGGAGTCATTGAAAAAATTAGTGGTAACCAAGAGTTAGTGGGGGAGAGTGGGATGAATTGACAGAGAATAGAGGACTTCTAGGGCAATGAAACTATTCTGTATGATACTATATTGGTGGATACATGTCATTGTACATGCCCAAACTCAGAATTTGCAGCACCAATAACGATCCCTAATGTGAATATGGCCTTTGGATGACAATATATCAATGTAGGTTTATCAATTGTAACAATGTACCACTGTGGCGCAAGATGTCAATTGTAGGGTAACTTTTGCCTGTGTGGGGACAGGAGTATATGGGAATGCTCTGTAGTTTCCCCTCAATTTTGCTATGAACCTAAAAATGCTCTAAAAAGTAAAACTTTTTTTTCACAAAAGCATAACCTAAAAAACGATAAAAACCCAACCCCCTTGTAACAAAAAAGAAAATAAATGACAAAGCATGCCACTGCAAAAAATAAGTGGAGCACAAAGAAAGGAAGTAAAAGAGGGATAGGTTCAGACATACAGAAAATAATGAACAAAATGGCAATATTAAGTCATTCCCTATCAGTAACTATTTAAATGTGAAAGTATCAAACCACAATTAAATGACATATACTGGCTAAATGGATAAAAAAAGTACACACTGTCCACAAGAGACTCACTTTAGATCTAATGACATGCATAGGCTGAAAGTGAAAGGATGGAAAAAAGATATTCTACACAAATGCTAATCAAAAGACAGCAGGGGTAGCATGCTTATATTAGACAAAATATAATTTCAGTCAAAAACTCACAAGAGACAAAGGACATTATATAATAAAGGGTCAATTCACCAGAAAGATATAATGAAAAAATATATATATATATATATATCTCCGCCTAACATCAGAGCTCTTAAATACAGGAAACAAACATTGACAGACTTGAAAGGAATAATAGCAACACAAAAATACTAGGAGCTTTCAATACCTCATATTTAACAATGGATGGAAAAACCAGGCAGAAGGTAAATAACAAAACAGAGGACTTGAACGAGAATACAAACCAATTGTAATAAAGAGACGTATGCAGAACAATCCATCCAGCAAAAGAATATACCTTCTCACATGTACATGGAACATTCCCCAGAATAGATTACATGTTAGGCCACAAAAGAAGTCTTAAAAACTTCAAGAAGGTGGAAATTATACAAAGTATGTTTTCTGAATACAAGGGAATAAAATGAGACATTAATAGTAGAAGGAAAACGGAAAGATTTACACATATTTGGAAATTTAACAGCACACTTTTAAACAACCAATGGGTGAAAGAATAAATCACAAGGAAAATTAATAATTAATATATATTATATATGTAATACATATACATATTTATATATATAAATTATAACATCTAAAATATTTTTAGTGTTTCCTATTAAGGGTTACAATTTATATCTTTAACTTCTCACAATCTACCTTCAAATAGAATTTCACATAAATTTAAGAATCTGACAATAATTTATGTACATTTCTTTTTTCTCAATTTTTCCAGTATTAGTTATTCATTTTACATGTAAATATGTACTAAACACCAAGATTCAGTTTTACTACTTTTTCTTTAAAGAATACAAAATAGGGGACACCTGGGTGGCTCAGTCAGTTAAGCATCCAACTCTTGATTTAGGCTCAGATCATGATCTCATGGTTGGTGAGATCAAGACCCACGTTGGGTTCGGTGCTGACAGTGCAGAGCCTGTTAGGGATATTCTCTCTCTCTCTCTCTCTCTCTCTCTCTCTCTCTCTCTCTCTCTCTCTCTCTCTCTCTCTCTCTCTCTCTCCCTCAACTCCTTTCTGTCAAAATAAAGAAATAAACTTAAAAAAAAAAGAGTAAAAACTATTTACTCACATATTTACCATACCCTGTGCTCTTCATTCCTTTTTGTTCATCCAAATTTTTATGTGGTTTCACTTCCCTCTGCCTGAAGGACTTCTTATGTGGTTTCATTTCCATCTGCCTGAAGGACTTTCACATATCTTGGTGTTGGTGATGAATTCTTTCAACATTTATATGCCTCCAAATGTCTTTATTTACCTTCATTGTGAAAGATATTTTCACCAAGTAAAGAATTCTAGGTTGGCTATTTTTTAGTTTCATTACTTTTAGGATATTGCTTTATTCTTTTCTGGTTTGTATTGTTTCCAATGAGATGTTTGTGTACTTAATGTCGGTTTTCTCTGGCTGCTTTTAAGATTCTTTTTTCTCTTTATCAGTAGTTTTAAGCAATTTAATTATAAGGTCTTATAAACTGCATCATGTTTCTTGTTCTTGGGCTTCATTGAGCTACATAGATCTTGTAGATGTATACTTTTCATCACATACAGAAAATGTTTGGTCATTATTCTTTAAATAGTCTTTCTGCTTCCACTCTCCTATATCACATTCTCTTCTTCTGCGACTGTAATCACACGTATATTAGGTTGCTTGATGTTGTCCCACAGCTCACTGAACTGAACTGTGTTCATTTTCATATCCAATCTCTCTTCTCTTTGTTTTTTATTTTGGATAGGGTTTTTTTTGCTTTGTCTTCAAATTCACTAATCTTTTCTTCTGTGGTGTCTGATCTGCTGCTAATCTCATCTGGTATAATTTTTTGTATTTTCCATATTTGGAAGTTTATATGGGTTATATCTTTTATATATCTCTTTGCAATGCTTCTTTAAAATATGCAGAATATTTATAATAACAGTTTTAATGTCCTTTTCTCCCACTTCTATCATGTGCTCCATATGTGAGTCTGCTTCTTTCTATTGATTGATTTTTCCTCTCACTATGGGTTGTATTTTCCTGTGTCTTTTTATGTTATAATTTTGTTTAAATGGGAGACTTTGTGGATTTTACATTGTTAGGTGCTGGATTTTTTTTTTTAATTCTCTTAAATACTTTTGAGCTTTGCCCTGGGATGCAATCTAGTAAAACCTGAAACCGTCTGATCCTGTCAATGCTTACTTTTACACTTGCAAGGTAGAACCAAAACAGCCTTTACTCTAAAGCTATTTTGGCTTTTCTCCTAAAGCAATAAATACCCTTCTGAGCATTCTATTTAATGTCTAATAATTATGAGGTTTTCATTCTGGCTAGTGGGAACAATAACCATTCCCAACCCTGTTTGATCTCTGAAGATCATTCTGCCTTTTTCCTTCAGGTGGTCTTTTCTCTAGCCTCAAGGAGTTTCCTCTCAGGTGTGTGCTGATCAATACTCAGCTGGAGACCTGAGAGGAACCCTCTGCAGTTCCCTGTAGTTCTCTTTCTATATAATTCTTTCTTCTCCAGTACTTCACCCTGCAAATTCTAACCACCTTCACCTCAATTCTGTCATTTCAACTCTCTTTCTTCACTCAGGCTCTGTTTCAGTTTATCCCTCTTTGAGCTATGGCCTGGGAAGTATAGAACAGTAAGCTGAGACAATGGTAGGGCTAACCTCATTTGTTTTCCTTCCCTTAGGGAACACTGTCCTGAGCTTTCTGTTGTCCAATATCTGTGAACCAATGTTTCATATACTTTGTCCAATTTCTTATTTGAGGTACGAGGGTAAATCCGATTCTTGTTCCATCATGGTTGGAAGAAAAAACTACTTGGTGCTTTTTGGTTCTACTAAATGACTTTACTGACAGTCTGACATCTAGTAATAAGACAAAGAGGCCTATAATGAGAGTAATACACAGTCAAATATCCACTGTGTATCACTGACATTTTGTATTATGTGCTGATAAAGAAATACTGCCCCCTTTAAGGTTTTTTAAAAGAATATTCTCTTCAGTTTTGTGTTTTTTCTCTCCCAACTTTTGATTTTGAAAAATGTGAACCCTTTTTTGGAGAATTTGAAAAAAATTGAAAAATGAAAATCTGTAAGCTTTCACCTAGAATCAAAAATTAATATTCTACTGCATATGCTTTATCTCTGTAAATAAATTGAAAGTAAGTTTCACACCTAAATATTTATCCTTTATCTTTCAAGGAAAGGATATTCTCATACATAACCACAATAGTATTATTCTATCTAAGAAATTCAATAGGGGTTCCTGGGTGACTCAGTTGGTTAAGCATCCAACTTCAGCTCAGGTCATGATCTCATGATTCATGGGTTTGAGCCCTGTGTTGGGCTCTGTGCTGACAGCTCAGAGCCAAAGCCTGCTTGGTGTTCTGTGTCTCCCTCTCTCTCTGCCCCTCCCCAACTCGTGCTGTGTGTGTGTGTGTGTGTGTGTGTGCTTGTCTCCCTCAAAAACAAACATTAAAAAAATAAAAAAAAAAAGAAATTTAATACCAATACCGTAATATTAGGTAATACATAGCCCATATTTGAATTTCTCTAATTATCCTTTTCTCTTTCCACAATCACAATCCAATCAAAAATTACTCACTGAATTTGGTAATTATAGTCTCATTAATCTCTTTTGTCTGAAACAATCCCCCTGCTATTTTCTGTTATTTATGATGTTGGCATTTTTGAGGAGCTCAGGCCTGCTATCCTGTTTAATTTCAATTTTTAAAGATTGTGATAATCTTAGTAAATTTTATGACAACTGGGAAAGAGAAACTCTTCATTATTCTAGAATTATATTCATCCTGTCACTTTGAAGACTATGCTAAATTTTGAATATGAATAAAACTCATTTAAAGAACTAATACACTTGAAAGTTGCCCAGTGACTCAAATGTGCTATTATAGAATTTAGAAGTGGAAAATATCTCATAGTGCATTTCTCCCTGGCAAAGGGAAAGGCAATTGAGACATTTAGCTTCATTTTGTGTTGTCATGTTTGTTTTATAGTACTAGGGTTAAAAATGTAGCCCAACTTTTTCACAAGTACTATTCTTGGGTGATTGTTATAGAAAGTCAAATTTTTTCATCTATTCAGCAGCTGAACCTATTGTATACTCCCCCAAGTGAAATGGAAAAGGAAAATGCTCATTGATTTAGAACCCCAGAATATGCATGAGAGAAATAAATGCATATTTTCCCCTGATGAAAAGTATTTCACTTTACTTCTGGATATTTCAAAACTCCCATCTGGTAGTCCACCCTGTTTTTCCACCAGATGGCAATAATCCATAATGGGTGAGCAGGACAAATGGAATGTACACAAGGGCGTGAGCGTTAAAGGGCTATGAGCTTGCAATGTGGTAATGTAGGAAAAATGATGAGTCCCAGGAGAAGAGGATAAATAATGAGTTGCTAAGTCTGGCATGCTAAAAGCTAACAACCACCATCATAAAAGGGATCGTATCATTCATCTTTAATTTATTAGTGTAAAATTTAAGAAGAAAACAAGTTGTGGCATTGTTATATTTTTTTGTTTGTTTTTAGAATCACATAGGAAAGAAAAGCTGATAGAGTGGAGAAGTTGTTGATTTTCAAGTAGAGTTTCTCAAATTCAGCACCAAAAAGACACTGTATATTCCTAACAGAAGTCACAAATTGAGGGATGCCTGGCTAGCTCAGTCAGTAGAGCTTGAGACTCTTGATCTTGAGGTTGTAAGTTTGAGCCCCACATTGGGTGTAGAGTTTACTTGAAATAGATAAATAACCTCATTAAAAAAAAAGTCATAAGTTCAGAGCATTCAAAGAAAAGGGAGGGAGAAAGGAATCTGCAGGAGCTGCTCAGGAAACCTGGAGACCATTTCTCTTCCCCAGCACCATGGCTTGATGGGGAATCCTGCTGACACCTCACAAGTCTATCAAAATCTGTTGAACTGAATATTCCTTCTTGGTTTTGGTTTTAGGTGGTATCATACAAATCCAACCCAATGCTACACCATCTCATGCAAATAATTCCCAGTGTGTTATAGTGCAAAATTACTGTACAATTCTACACGTTGGCAGGTTTCCTTTCAAAAGACTTTTCCCCCACTGGATATCTGTCATTTTCTTCTCCTCTGGGTTCCTTTTTCTAAGTACTGAATATTCCTGTGATAAAGGCCAGGCTGCTCTTTTTGAAGACTAAATAGTACTAACTTTTATCATTGTTTTTACTATTTTCCTTTCTTTCATTTTGAAAAATAACAATATAGAGTTCAAAGGAAACTGGAAAGAATCTAAATGAAGTTGTTTATTGGAACACAATCATACAAAATTTCTAAGGAAACTGTTAGGAACATTTTGCTGTTGGTGTTTTGAGAAATTGATCAATTATCTATTTAACGTAGGTAAAGATGGTATATAAAGAAAAAAGACCAAGATAACAGTGAGAAGAGATGAAATCCAGGGAATTCAGTTTTTTGTTTAGACAATGCTTTTTTTAAAGGGGGCTATGATTAAAAAGCTCTTATCCTTTTTTAAGTACATTTTTGTCTACATTATAAGTGATCAATATAAAAACATTAAGAATGAAGAAAAGTAAAGAGTTACCAATCTGAAGACAATTGCTATTAACATTTTAGTGTATTTTCTTCCATTGTTTTTTTCCGGAAATAAGTTTATTTTTGTCTTTTGAAAAAATCTGTTTTCATGATTGTTTCATGTTTTTCATGAACTGATTTCTTACATTGCATGATAACGTATGTATTTTCCTATGTGATTAGAAACAATAAAATTATTTTATTTTTATTTTATTTAAAGGAATATTTAAAAATTTTTAATGTTCACTTATTTGTTTTAAAATTTTTTTTAACATTTTATTTATTTTTGAGAGACAGAGAGACAGACCATGAATGGGGGAGGGGCAGACAGAGAGGGAGACCCGGAAACTGGAGCAGGCTCTAGGCTCTGAGCTGTCAGCACAGAGCCTGATGCAGGGCTCGAACCCACAAACCGTGATATCATGACCTGAGCTGAAGTGAAGTCAGACGCTTAACAGACGAAGCCATCCAGGCACCCCTAAAATAATTTTAATTGCTTCATAATGCTTTGGTAAGGATAAGCCATACTTTAATTAGCCTATTATTAGATATTTATTTAGTTTCTCCTTTTTGATTTAACAAATAGCACAGTGATAAACATGTTGGTGTATACAAAATATTTTCCATATTTAAACTTTCTTAGAAAGGATTCCCAAGAGTGAAATCGCTAGTTCAACAATGATAAAATATTTTAATGCTTTAATTTTATTTGTATCACTGCCAATTTTCTTTTCAATAGAGCTAAGTCAGTTTACACAGCTAATCGCAGTGTGCAAGAATGCAGCTTTCACACTAATGTCGTTGCTGAGGATTATAAAAAACAAGCAACCAAACACTTTACTAAATGGCCTCTTACTAGTGCTTTAATTTGCATATCCTTGGTTACTAGTGAGATGGAACCTTTTCCCACTGTTTGCTAAACAGTTGAATTTCCTCTTTTATTAATTGTTCATCCTTTGATCATCTTACGTCCTTTGTTCATCTCTTGGGGTCTCTGTAATCTCCGTTTACAAAGAGAACTAACAAGCACTATCTAGAGAAAGGCCTTCTGTATGCAACACTGTGGAATTCTTCCTCTTTTAAGTCTTTTCAGAGGCAGCATTGGAACTGCAATGTGAAGAGGAATCCAGGAAGGGCAGGAAAGATATATATTTCCTGTGATATATTTCCGTCTGCTGTACCAGTGAAATAGAAGTCCATGTTACCGTGGTGAAATCGCTCTCTTCTTTATTAAGCCGGTACTCACTCGAAAACTGCATTCTAATAAGTTTTGACCACTTTTCCAATATCATGTTTATGTGTTATATAACACCAGAAATACACGTCATATAAGTCACTGTGGAGCCATGGTGGTTCCACAAAATGTTGCCATTCCAGAGTCTTTTAAAATGATTTACTTAGACATAATTTAATTTAACTTAGCTTGGAACCAAGTTATTATCCTTTATTCTGTAGCCACTTCCTGGGAGGCTGGCACTTCATATATAATTTTTTTTTAATTTTTTTTAACGTTTATTTATTTTTGAGACAGAGACAGAGCACGAACGGGGAAGGGGCAGAGAGAGAGAGGGAGACACAGAATCGGAAGCAGGCTCCAGGCTCTGAGCCATCAGCCCAGAGCCCGATGCGGGGCTCGAACTCACGGAGTGCGAGATCGTGACTTGAGCTGAAGTCAGACACCCAACCGACTGAGCCACCCAGGCGCCCCTGTAATTTTTCTTATATGGATACAACTAGAGCAAGTACTGAAAGGGGCATAAACACAGAGTCCTGTCTCTGAAGTGACAGTGGATGAGCTGAACTTTTCCCTGCATAGGTTGACTATCCAGACCCAGGCTCTAAGAACATTCCTCCTCCTGGCAATGACAGGGCTTAAGACCAGTGAATAGGACTCTAATGCTGACAGCGACTTGAAACAGCCTAAATTCCCTATATGAAACACCCAGATAATCATAGTTCCTCTTATCCAACGGATATTTTAAAGATTACAAAAGAAAAATCTTTGAGGTTGAAAGGAATAGCATTAAGTATTACTATATTGCAGTAAATGTTATTTTAAAACCTAAGTCAAGACTCAAAAATGATCTCCTTTGTCAAGTATCTTGAGATCATAAAGAGAATCAAGGAATATTGGGAATGGATAGGGTCATGGAATCGTCACAGCTAACTCTCTCCTTTGACAGAGGAAGAAACCAAGTCTCTGAGAGGTTTCAGCCAAGATGACACTTGAATAAAGTGACAATGCTAATTAAAGACAGAACTTGCATGCTAGTGTGGGGGTCCTGAGTTTCCTCCAGATATCTTTCTACCACCTCCCTCTTCATCTAGTGGGTAGAAAGTTACCATGCATCATCTTTAATAGAAGTGTTTCAAGCTCCCTCTTTATTCTGAGAGCTAATTTTTTTGAGAGAGAGAGAGAGAGCATGTGTGCACGCGAGCGTGGGGGCAGGGGTGGAGAGAGAGAGAAAGAAAGAGAATCGCAAGCAGGCTCCATGCTGAGTGTGGAGCCACTGGATCCCATGACCCTGAGTCACAGGACCCAGTGGAGCCACTGGATCATGATCGGAGTTGAACTCGAGTGTCTGATGCTCAACCTACTGAGCTACCCAGGTGCCCCCTAAGAGCTAAATTTCTGTTCACAGTAAAAATAATTACTTCAGGGGGACCCTGGCTGGTTCAGTGGGTAGAGCATGCAACTCTTGATCTCAGGATCATGAGTTCAAGCCCCACGTTGGGCGTGGAGACTACTTTAAAAACAAAAAACAACAACAACAAAAAAAAAAACAAGTGCTTCAATAGGCTAAAATATGTATATAAAGTTCTCTGACAAAAAGACTGTAAGTTTATTTAAAGATAAAATATTTTATGTCTAAAAGCTTAAGAAATAGGCATCAAAGAGCAGGTTTTAATCAAACCGAAGCATCTTTTTAGCTTGTGTGCTGCTGTAAACACAAGAGGACAAAGGTCACTGAAATGAAGTGGAACCAGTTTGACAGAGAGCATTCAATCTGGTTTCAACAGTTTGATTAATATCAGAAGAAATAAATTTGTTACACTAAGGAAGAGGGCTCTGGAATCCTTGTGATTTAAGAGGCTACACCCCTCTTTTTAGCTGGTCAGTTAAGTGAATGTGTTAACTCTCTATGGAAATAATGCAGGTTGCAATGAGGAAATTGCATATCAGTACATCAGAGAAGCGTCTTCATCAAACACTGGGAAAACAGGCAAGTTGATTTATTTGTGTGAAGCTAAGGGGAATTGTATTAGTAGATACTTTTTTTTTTTTTTACAGTTTATTTATTTTGAGACACAGAGAAGAGTGACCAGGGGAAGGGCAGAGAGAGAGGGAGAGAGAATGTCAAGCAGGTCCCGCACCGTCAGTACAGAGCCTGATGTGGGGCTCGAACTCACAAACCATGAGATATGACCTGAGCTGAAACCAAGAGTCAGACAGACGCTCAACCAACTGGGCCATCCAGGCGCCCCTGTATTAGTAGATACATCTAATGATCCAGAGTTCAAACTTGTAAGTGTTGCTCATGAAGCTACATGCTTAGATAGAGAGGAGACAAACTGTAAAATCAAGAGAGAGAGTATTTTCCCCTCCCCCCAATTTCTTTAAATATTAAAGAACTTTTGCTTTCTTTTATATATTTTCCCCCAACTTAAGTAGGATTTAATATATATTTAGATACACAAGAATCTGTCTTCTTTCATTCCGTGCATGCACATAAACACACACACATGAAATAGTATGAGTTAATCAAATGAAAAACACAGTAAGAAAGTTCTACGTGGCAAGAACTTTTTTTTAAGAGAGAGAGAGACACACAGAGAGAGAGAGAGAGGGAGGGAGGGAGAGTGAGCATGAGCAGGGAAGGGGCAGGAGGAGAGGGAGACAGAATCTTAAGCAGGTTCCACACCCAGTGCAGATCCTGCCGTGGGACCTCTGTCTCACAACCATGAGATTATGACCTGAACCAAAATCAAGAGTTACACACACAAACGACTGAGCCACCAAGGAGCCCCTCTTTTCTTGCTTTCAAACAAAACTGGTAAGGCAGCAAAAAGAACTGTTTTACTTTCTCTCTGGCCTTGCACCCAAAAGAAAGTGAAGAATATGTTTTGAATTGCCTAAAAACAAAAGGAAGAGACATAAAGGCTGCACATGAGCACAAAGTGAAAATGTCTCAAAATCCATGAAAATAGACGACAGGGATATTTAAGGAAACCAACACCTTGCTCATGTGGAAACTGTCACAGATCATGTAGTGGCTGCATTTTACATCTTCTATGCTGAGTGAGAACATTGGTATTTTCGTGACTCACAAGGACAGGGGTGTGCTGCCTGCTGAATCACCCACCCTCCTCTCTTCCTGGGGTGCCAGAATGTTCCAAGACACTAATGGAGGATTAAATCGTGGTTACCATGACAGCTACTTAAATGCTGTCATGATAATATCAATAGAGGTAGTACAGTGTTCCCCGAAAATTGAAATTTTATTTTACCCCCTTCAAAAACTTCAATAATTTTAATCATTGAAGTTCTTTAATAACTATGCAAAGTTGGTCTAAAGAATTAGTAGTATTTTTCTTAACTAGATAGATTGCTATATTAAGATATAAGTCATCTCTTAAAATTTATTTCATCTAGTGAACACTGATTGATAAATGATGTTGCCTATTGTATTTTTAGAAATTAAAATAATATCAAAGTAGAAATAAGAATGCAGTTTTATCAATTTTTTTGAAGTCTAGAAACTCAAATTTACAAAAACAAATCTGAATACTTTAAGCATTAGCCAGCATCTTGTGGTAACGGGCTGTTTTTTTATGTGTGCCAGCAGTTTATGCAAACTGTAACATGTAAAAACCTGCCTGTGGAGGGTTTGTATGTGGTAGGCTGATGTTCTGTCCCTCTCTTCCCCCGGTTCCAATGATTAGATAATCAGCAGCAGATTTTTATGTATATTTTAAAAATCTTATTTTCGGGGAAGTTTAAAATATCTTTTGGGATTACCGTGAAGCCTCAACTACTGAGGAGCACTTAGACTCATTAAAATGAACAGCAGGAAAAGTTCAATGACCTTGAGGGTTCTTGAAATGCCTTTACTAAATGTTTTCAAAACTCGGCTCAAGCATTTGCTGCTGCTTTTCTGATAGAGTGTTTTTCTCCTTTCATTTCACCTGCCCTCAGGGTATTGGTTATTCTTTTTTTGCTGGAGTGTCACTAGGAATCCTAATTTCAGTGGGACAAATTATCCAAATTATCAAAGGCTAAACTGTTCCTTAGGCACATGTTTAATCAAATGTGTCAGTCAGGGACCTATCAGGAAAAGGTCCACTTAAATGAATTTAATGAAAGTTAATTTAATGATGGCACTATTCACAGAGGTGTGGGTAGGGTTAAAGGAACCAACAAGAGGGTGGTGAGGCACTCAGAGATTAGTACAACCAGGAGTCATTCCACCATCCAGACCTCTAGGTGGAGGAGGAAAGCCCAATTAATGCTCCAGTGCCTGTACAGAGCAGGAACTGTGAGAGAAGAGTTCTTAAAGGGAGTCACATGTGCAGAGGTGAGCAGCTTCCCCACCACCAGAATCTTGGAAAGACAGGGCATGGAGAGGAATAAATACCCTGGCCCTTTCTCTCTTTCCACCTTCTATCTTCTGTCACTGCCTCCCAACCAAAAACCAACAGGGCAAGGGAGCCTGGTTTTGATACAATTCCAAGGGATTGGCCTCCAGGGCATAACGCAGGACACCAAGGGGTGGAGAATGAATCCAGGGATGATGGTTGGGTATGGAGAATAACCAGCCTATTAAACATAGAATTTCAGATTGAGTAAATTTTGTGCATGAATTCTGTTCCGAGCTCTGCTTTAAAAAAAAAAAAAATTTCTTGGTTCTTGGCTATTTGGGTAGTCTATATTGCCAGATATCTGATTTATAATTAATCCGACTTATGGTTTTGTAGTCACATCATCACATCTGGATTCATACTGGGAAATGATAAAGTTATACTTCATGGAGCAATAAAGATGACAATATGCATTTTAATATTCTAATATTTTTAACATAATTCTGGCCACACAAAAACAAACGTTTCTTCTTAAGTATGGGACAGAGAAAATCCTCCAGGATTGACTCTTCAAACCATTATTATACACAACTATAAGACTGAATTGGTAGACATACACTGAAAGCAATGCAAATTTCACATGCTCACCTAAAGGAGTATAGGGCCCCTGCTACCATGGAGTTGGAGAATTCATCTAGCATCTTTTGGAAAATATGATTATGATGGTTAGTTCCATCTTGCACATGTATTTAGAAAATTTCACAAACTCACACTTAGGGCTGTTACTGAAAATAAAAGAGAAGTTATTGTTGCTCGGTTCCCAAAATTTCCCTGGTGGGGTTAACCTCCAACTACCCACTGTACGCATCCTTTACTAATTTCCCTCTTCTCTGCCTCCTTTCCTCACTCCCCTGTTTCTTCCATCCCCTCCCAAATAAACTATCTGCACTTTAATCCTTGCCTCAAGGTCAGTTTCTGGAGGAACTTAAACTAAGAAAAGTATATTTTCATCCCTTGCCTGTGTAAAGGTCTAATTTCCACAATTTTATAACAAATTACTCTTTTACAAAGAGTTGAAAAATTCCACAGAACCTCAACTTTATCATTTACTGACCACCTACCAAATGCCAAGTCTGGGGCTATCTTCTTTAATCCTTCCATCCAATCATATGGATTTCAATAATGTGATTTGTTTGGGTGTTTTATCTACTGTACCAAATTGTATAAACATACATAAAGTTTTATCTACAAACTTACTTATTGCCAGATACTCGGTACAACCGCCAGTACAATGTTGACTCAAGGTGGTGAAAGCAGATATTTTTGTCTTATTCCCAAAGTTAGAGAAGTATCTCCACTTTTAAATCAAGAAATATTATTTCTATATTACCTGTGTTTCACACTGAAACATTGTACTACTGCTTAATTATGACAAATACTAAAGGTTTTCATGTAGTGTAAATAGACTTCAATAATGAGTTATTGGTCATTGCTTTTAATTAATTTTAAGGTAATTTCTTAGTGCCTATATCTGAGTTATAAAGTTTAAATGGCTGCATATATAATTTAAAGGATATAAGCAGAACAAATTAAAATATACCTTTAATTATTGATTGGCTGATTACATAGTTTAAATGTTAAAGTCAATTACTAATTTTCTGGTGTTAGGTAGCCCTGGCTATACAATTTTGGAAATATTTCGAGGTGGCAGTTTGCCTTTTAGTCCTAATTACTTATGCCTGAATTTGTCTCTAACAAAAAGTGTGAAAACACTTATCATGTAAGTTTATATTATGAAAACTGAGATTTCACAAGAATATATTAACAAAGCCCTTAAAATCCTCAAGGAGATGGTGTTTTGTAAACTTGAATGCTACTGTAGTCTATGATTATAATTCTTTTTGAAATTTCTGGAAATTAAGTCTAGGAATAAATATAATAAAATTCTGAAACACAGTAGGCAAAGTAATTTCCAGGGCACCTAGGTAATCTTTGGAAAACAGAAGGTAGTTGACATTACAAAGTGGGCAAACTAACAGATATACACAGAAACACATGCTTTCAGTGTTTTTTTCCCAAATATTTTTTTTCTTAATTTTAATTAAGAGATAAATAAATGATCCACAAAATTCTAATTTTATTACTTATTCAGAGGATCCAAGTCATTAAAAAGTGTCCAAATAAGGCTCTATTTCAAGAAAAATAAAGTTCTTTTGAAAATACACATATATTTGATATGATGTAACCATACTTCAAAGTAAGTATAGTACCTGGGTCTTAAATTATTTCAGTAAGGCACAGTTATTGTTCAATCAAAACTTAATGAAAATAACTGATTTTTTAAAAAGTTTACCTTATAGGGGTGCCTGGGTGGCTCAGTTGGTTGAGTATCAGACTTTGGCTCAGGTCATGATCTCACAGTTTGTGAGTTCGAACCCTGTTATCGGGCTCTGTGTTGACAGCTCGGAGCCTGGAGCCTGGAGCCTGCTTTGGATTCTTGTCTCCCTCTCTCTCTCTCTGCCCCTCCCCAGCTCGTGCTCTTTCTCTTGCTCTCTCTCAAATATAAATTAATTAAAAAAAATGTTTACCTTATTTATGTACTAGTTTACCTGATAGGCTTATTTGATTAGGTAAACTTTGATAAAATAGGTGAAGCCTGACTGTTTTAATAACACAATAAAGATAACAGAAAAAAATTAAATATTTTAATTTAAATTTTTTTTTTTAATTTAAAAAAAATTTTTTTTTTTCAACGTTTATTTATTTTTGGGACAGAGAGAGACAGAGCATGAACGGGGGAGGGGCAGAGAGAGAGGGAGACACAGAATCGGAAACAGGCTCCAGGCTCTGAGCCATCAGCCCACAGCCCGACGCGGGGCTTGAACTCATGGACCGCGAGATCGTGACCTGGCTGAAGTCGGATGCTTAACCGACTGCGCCACCCAGGCGCCCCAAAATTTTTGAGTAGTTAAATCACTCACATGGTTTGAATATCAAAAAGTTTAGATACAAAAAAAAAGTTCAGATATGAATACAGTGAAGGATCTTTCTCAGGCCTTCCATCCACAGTTGGATGGAAGTTATACATCACAGTTATACATCAACAGTTAGTTTGTCCTAGTTTAATGCATATACAAGGAAATAGATTATTTTGCACCATTTTCCTGCTTTTGTTCATTTAACAAAAAAACTTGGAGACTGTGATATTAAAACACAAAGAATTTTGTCTTTTCTTTGTTAACAGCCATGCAGTGTTTGCATGTATGGATTTATCATAATTTAATTAGTTATTCCCAATCATTTGCTATTCTCAACAACATTATAAGAAATACCTTATCATTTCTCATGTATAGAAATACATCTGCAGGATAAATCCCTAGAAGTGAATTGGAGTTCAGAATATGTATGCATTTGTAATTTTGATAGGGACTGCCAAATTCCTGTTTCTCTAGAACCTAGCCAAAGCAGGGATGCCAGATATAATTTTATGCCTTTTCATTTAGAAATACAAAATGAAAAGTCGGTTACCTATTACAGAATTAGAAAGCAGGGCATATTCAGCAATTTACAGAGTACATTTCAACAGAAATCTATTGTGCATCTATCACATGCCAAGTACTTTCAGGCACTTTGGATACACACACACACACACACACACACACACACACACACACCCCAAACTCAAATCTCTGCCTTTGTGGAGCTTACATTTGAAATCTACATTTTGGAACTTCATGCTACCTCATTAGAAGTCAGTTAAATGTCAATATCCTGAAAGTGATCTGTTGAGATCCTGAGCACAGGAGCCAGACATATGCTGCTAGTCTTATTTAAAAACTAACTAGAGGCAGTGTTGCAAATGATTTCATAGCTCTCCATCAGGCCCTTCTCAAACAACACACTTGAGTGAGAGCTCTTTTTATCTGACTCCATCTGCTGTTGGTAGTGATCAGCATACTGTGGGCATTGTGGTATCATCTGAGATTATGTTGTGAAATAGGAAGTAGAAGTTACAGGCAGATCAGCAAGTATGCAAACTGTTCAGTTTTCTCCTGCTGAAACCAAGGGTGCCCAGTTTAGGTTTGGGGAGTAGGGAAGATAAAGTTATCAGCACATTCCCATCAGGGCACAGTTTACTTTTTGTGGCCTGTCCTTGTTTTGGTTCTAGAAAGAGATCACAGGGATTCTATGGAAAAGTTTCGGAAGCATACAGCAGCAACACTCTGTATGCTGAATAAGTGCATGGAAAAGAGAACATGTTAGAAACTGAGGGAGACAGGAAAAACCATTAGTGTCAAGGAAGGGGTGGTGGAAAGTGCAATGATAGAGACAGTCCTTGGCTTCTTTAGAAAGTGTCTTTCCTTTCTAAAATGAAAATATTTTAAAACTGTAGTGCCGCCCACCCATTAAATTTAATAAGAAGGTGGAAAACTATGGCTGTTAAAATCTTGTCAATAACCCAGTGGGTTCTCTGTAGTCATTAAAGAACAAATGGGAATTCAGCTTATGATAAGGAAGCCAGACACAGTGGCATCTTCAAGTATGAGGTGAAGAACAGAAAAGGGCCAATTCCCCAGAGTGACTTTCCAACCATATCCTCCCACTTTTTTTTTTTTTTTTTCAAATTCTGGTATCGTTAAAATTTAATCCTGGCACCATAATAGACACAACAATTGGTTACTGAATGAGTGGTTCCTTATGACCTAATAATGCTGATCAGTTTTCCTCACAGTCATTAAATTTAGGGCTAGAAGAAGGAGCCTTTGAGTTCAGTGAACACACTCCTTTGACAGCTGAGGTCGAGAAGTGTGAAGGGACAATGGTAGAAGCTAGGTGTCTTTTCCAGATTCTCTGTCGAGTACAACTCCTGCCATAGGATCACCATGAAAAACCTTTAGTGCCTCTGACTTCTGGATTCTGTGCTGCCAAAGTGCAAACGCTGCAAACAGTGATGACTTTGGCCAATGACACTGTGGCCCCGGGGCTTGCACACAGCTGGCCCCATGGACAGCCATTGGGCTGCTTCAGCATTCAGCTGAATGCTGAACGAGGGGTCATGCTGCTTTGCAGCAGCCTGACCACGGAGCGGCCGTTCTCGGGTCCCCAGGGCCCTCTTCAGCCCTGAGTGTGTGTGCACAGCTGGTGTAGCAATCTGCCCTGGTGGCCCCAGCGAAGGACAGCTCCTCATGGACCCAGTAAATGGACTCACTGTCTCCAGTGTTCCATTTCGTCCCCAGGAGGTAGCTGGTGGCACTTTTTCCGAGTCTTCCCGAGGGATTTCCGGGGCGGTGGACGACTGACCTAAGCCTGGCAGCAGCTCCCAGCAGGCCAGTGGGCCGAGAAAGGGAGCGGGCAGGGCCCACCGCCCCGCTGTCTTTCCCTGGGCTCCATTCCTGTCACCCTAGTGCTCGCTCCGTTTCCCGTTCGCCCTTCCCTCGTTTTCTCCCGAGCGTTTTCTCTCAACGTTTCCCACTTCATGTTTACAAAGTGCTTACGCCCACTTGGCAGGCAACAACCTCGCCAGCCCGAGTCCCTCAGCCAGTGCCTCGGACCGCCCCCCTCCTCCCGGATCCACCTCAGCCGATTCACCCGGCGCCCGCCCGGGTCGTCACGTGAGCCCCGCCCCGCCCCCTGCCATCACGTGAGCCGCCAGCCCCGCCCCGCCCCCGCGCCGGCGCGCTCCGACGTGCCCTGGAACTTACCCTCCCTCGGAGACCAGCCTGCGGGGACGGGCTGGCCGCGGCCGCCGCGGTGTGAGCGCCCTTCGGGCTCGCCTAGGCGTCCTGCAGACCCCGTGCTAGTACAAGAGGGAGCTGCCTCCCGCGAGGCCGCCGTCCTCTCGGTAAGGTGGGGGACACAGGTTCCCGCGGACGGAGGGCAGGTTGGTGAGGTGCTGCACAAAGGCGTCCGCGGCCGGGGCTGTGCCCGCCGAGGGCGGCGGAGTTAGGGGGAGGTGTGTGCGGGAGGCGCGTCGGCGCCGAGGTGAGCGCGAGGTGCGGTCGGGAGCGTCGCGGAGGGGGCGCGGCGCGGGGCGCGAGGTTGGCGCGGGGGACAGGGGGGCCGTGGCCAGCCCATTGGCTGACGTGGGCGAGAGGGTTTAAATGGCTCTAAAGTTGTGGCTCCTCTGTCCCCCGGGTTTCCTGACTTCCTGTGTGAGGGCAGCGCCCGCCCGCCCCGCCCCTAGGAAGGAGGGCGTCGGGGTGTGTGTGTGTGTGTGTGTGTGTCTGTGTGTGTAAGAGGCAGGCTGGTGCCGCCCTCCTTCCTCGCCTTCTGCAGCTGCGTGTGTCCGCTCTCTAATTGCTGTGGGGTGTGCAAACCTCCGCCCATCCAGGCAGCCCACCTGGGGCCTCCCCTCGACTGCTGACCTTAAACTGGGCACTTTGGTCTCCGCAGTCTTTAGAGGTGCTCCGCCCCTGTTGAATGGACACTTGCTACTCTAGCTCTTCTGGGAGCAATCTCCTCAAAGTCCTTGAATTAAAAAAAAAAAAAAAATGCTCCTTATGAGCGTGCTGCCCTCCTGCCGTTTCAACGCAGTTGATTGTCTTCCAAGAATGGCTGTCCTTTAAGTGTTGGATCTTAAGTTACCGCAGACCCTCTGAGAAGAAATGTCCGCAGGGTCAGCATTACAGAAAAACTCAATGGCCTTCAGTTTTAGAGGCTTGCGATGTTTTCCTTCGACTGCAGCAGCGGTTATAAATGCATTTGCAAAGGCTAAAGCAAAATGTTTAAAGCATATCTTTAGGAAAGTTCTAATGCCGTTCCAAGTGAAGTGTTTATTATGGGTAAAGGCACCTAACGCTCGAATTGTTTTATGGTTAATTACGACCTATGAGCAGATTTTATTGAGCATTTATGCACATATTCCAAAGGGGAGGAAATGTGGAGGAAGGAGCAGCAAGCGAGGAGTCACTCGGCTTCTGGTTCAGATTCTGCCACCCCTTCTGAATTCAGGTGAGACCTCGGAAGACTGTGTTACAGTGGAAGGTTGTTAAAAAGTATCTAGCCCCTGGCCACGCCTGTTTCCTACTGAAAAGTTGGGAAATGGTGGCCTCGAGCTGTTATTTATTTGTCCATATCCAGTGTTCCTTCCCTGGTCTGTAGAAGGGTGTGTTACAGAATGGGTCATCTTTCTGTACATTTTCTTGTCTGAGTAGACATTCTGGCTGCTGGTGCTAGTATTTTTCTCTTTTTCTCTGTTTTGAAATGGCTTGGAAAGGTTTCAAAATAGGGATTTGGGAGCCCGGAGAAGTGCCTAAAAGCAGGCTGTGAAATTTTAACCCTGAGCAGTGCAGCGTGAAGAGCCAGACAAGCCCGATGCACATGTGGGACCCGCGGTTGCGTGTAGCTCCGCGGCTCTGGAGGGGTTTGTGCTTGGGGGAAAAAATGAAGTGTAATGAACAGATTATGTGTTTGTGTATGTGTATGTCCAGGATTTGTTGATAGGATTCTGTTCAACTTTATCCACCATAAAAGTTGGAAAAGATTGCTAACGCACTAATTCTTGATATAATGCCATTTGTAAAGGTTATTCATATATAGACAGTAACTTACATATTTTTATTTTTTACTTACTCTACTAGTTGTGCGGCACAAGTGAAAACGTGTACTATAAATGCTGTAGAAAAACAGCGTATTATTTGCAGTTAATCACTTGGTTTTCATTTCATTAATTAGAAAGTATCTGTTGGGTGCTTTTTTTTTTTTTTTTTTTTTTGTAAATAGGTGGCTAGACAGTGGGCTTTACAAACTTAAGTACTTGAAGTTATGAAGTTGACATTCCTGAGAAAAGGAGGGTAATAAAATGTTTAAATTGATTGAAATAAAGCAGTGAATATAGTGAGGTATAAGTGGTAGTACCAATATTTTGCTTATCTGAGAAAATTGGTACTGAGAAAAGGTAACTTAAGGTGAATCTGGCCCAAATGGGCATTACAGTTTTCTAATAGTGGGAGAGAAAAGTGAAATTAAACTTTTATTTTATCTCATATTTAACATTTTTAGTTTTAATTGCAAATATGCAGTGTTTTGTGGATTGAATCATACCTGAAAAGGTATGATTATCACATACCATCATTTTACTTCAAATCATGCTTTTCAAATCTCTCTTTTGAGGAACCCATTGGGCCACTATCTTTGTGGTTTTTCTTTTCTTCTGTTGTTAACTGGTCTAAGTATGATACATCCTCAATTGTGGACGGCTTTGCTGTGATTCAGCCATTTTCCATTTACTTTCATTGACTTAAATATTTTGCAGTTTCAGTTTGCAGTTCATTAGCTTTTTATTTGAACCAAACTGCCAAATGCTGACATCTCTAAGCACCCCTCCCTTGTTGATAATTAGTGTTTCTCAAACTTTAATGTGCATGGGGATCACCTGAACTTCTAACGATCCCCCAGGTGATAGATACCCTTGCTGCTCTTCTGCCCAGGCCACACAAACTATTGTCCAAAAGAAATGTAATACCAGTCACCTGTGTATTTAATGTAATGTAATTTTTTATGTAAGTAATCTCTACACCCAACATGGGTCTTGAACTCACAACCACGAGATCAAAAGTTTCATGCTGCTGCAGCTGAGCCAGCCAGTCAGGCGCACCTCACCTGTGTAATTTTAAAGCTTTTAGTAGTCACATGATAAAAAGTTAAAAAAAAAAGGGGAGAACCCAAGTGAAATAAATTTTGCCATATCATGTAATCCACATGATTCTTTTATTCAGACTAAGTGTTCAAATCCTATGTGTATTTTACACATCCAGCACATCTCATTTTAGATTAGCCACACTTAAAGTGCTCAGTAGCCACATTTGGCTAGTGGCTCCTGCATTGGACATCACTTCTGGAGTCTAGAATCTAGACCACTGCTCTTCTAAGTGTATTTTTACATTAGCCCCATCAGCATCCTTTGGGAACTTGATAGGAATGCAGATTTTGGGGCCTCACCTCATACTGCTCTCATTATATTGTCTGGGTTTCAGTAACTGGTGTTTAAAAAAAATTTTTTTTAATGTTTATTACTTATTTTTGAGGGAGGGGAGGGGCAGAGAGAGAGGGAGACACAGGATTCAAAGCAGGCTTCTTCTGGCTCCCAGCTGTCGGGACAGAGCCCACCATGGTACTCGATCCCATGAACCATTTAAACCATGATCTTATCATGATCACAACCTGAGCTAGAGTCAGATGCCCAACCAACTTAGCCACCCAGGCTCCCCAGTAACTTGTGTTTTAAAAGCTACAGGATATGGGGCGCCTGGGTGGCTCAGTAGGTTAAGTGTCTGACTTCTGTTCAGGTCATGATCTCACAGTTCATGGGTTCGAGCCCTGCGTCTGGCTGTGTGCTGACAGCTCAGAGCCTGGAGCCTGCTTTGAGTTCTGTGTCTCCCTCTGTCTCTGCACCTCTCTCTCTGCTTCCCTGCTCATGCTCTGTCTCTCTCACTCCCTCAAAACTAAACATTAAAAATATCTTAAAAAAGAAAAAAGCTACAGGATATGATTACAAAATGTATATGTGGTATTCTGAATGGAATTCTAGAGCAGAAGAAGTCCATTAGGGGAAAACTAAGGAAATCTGAACAGAGCATGGTTATTGTGTCAGTGACAAATGTACCATACATACATATATAAGATGTTAAAGGTAGAGGAGACTGTATACAGGGTATATGGGAACTCTCTGTTTATCTTTGCAATAATTCTGTAAGTGTAGAACTCATCTAAAAAAGTTTTTATTAAATGTTTATTTATTTTTGAGATAGAGAACATGAGTGGGGGAGGGAGGGAGGGAGAGAGAGAGAGAAAAAGAGGATGAATCCCAAACAGGCTCCTCGCTGTCAGAGCAGAGCCCTGCAGGGGGCTCAAAACCCATGAGCTGTGAGATGACGACCTGATCCAAAACCAAGAGTCAGACACTTAACCGACTGAGCCACCCAGGCACCCCGCAACTTTTGCATTTTTGAATAAGTGATTAGTGTGGATACTCTGTATCATGCCTTATAGTTGACAGAGTGCTTTTTTCTCTTTCCATTCTCACAAGGATCTTTTGAGGTTTGTATTGTCTGTTTTACAGGTAAGTTAAGGTGCTCATAAATGGCAAATCCTAGATCTAAATTTCAGACCTCTAACCTTGATTTCTGTGCTTTTTTGCCACAGGAGAATTTAGAATACATTTTACGTTAGAGTGGTAGCTTTAAAAGTTTGTTGAAAATTACGACTATTTTGCTATATATTACTGGTTTGTTTAAAAAAAATCAGTTTTGTATACATTAACATATAATAACATTTAACAGTAGAAGTGAACTATAGATACATGCAACTACATGGATGAATCTCAAAAGCATTGTTCTAAGTGAAATAAGCCAGATGTAGAAGGCTACATACAGTATGATTCGTGGGTTCTTTTCTTTCACCACTTTGTTTCCTTTTTTTTTTTTTTTTAATTTTTTTTTTTAACGTTTATTTATTTTTGAGACAGAGAGACACAGAGCATGAACGGGGGAGGGGCAGAGAGAGAGGGAGACACAGAATCGGAAGCAGGCTCCAGGCTCTGAGCCATCAGCCCAGAGCCCGACGCGGGGCTCGAACTCACGAACCACGAGATCATGACCTGAGCTGAAGTCGGACACCCAACCGACTGAGCCACCCAGGCGCCCCGACCACCACTTTGTTTCCTTTAGTGAACAGTGATTAATATGATGGTCTGTATCAGGCTTTATAGTTTAAGTACTTTTTCACATTTTCTCTTTCCATTTTCACAAGGATGTCTCAAAGTTTGAGTATAGTTGACGCACAATGTTACATTAGGTTCAGGTGTACAACATAGTGTTTTGAAAAGTTATATGTTATACTCTGCTCACCCACAAGTGTAGCTACCATCTGTCACCATACAACACTATTACTGTAGCATTGACTATATTCGTCGTGCTTTGCCTTTTAATTCCATGACCTATTCATTCCATAATTAGAAGCTTGTATCTCCCGGTCCCCTTCACCCATTTTGCCCATCCCCCTCCACTCCTCCTCCCTTCCCAGGATCTCTTAAGGTTTCCATTCTTTCCTATTTTACACATGGATGTACCACAGTTAGTCTAGGGTTTCATTAGTTGATAGGCCTTTTTTTTAAAAAAATTTTTAAATGTTTATTTTTTTTTTTCAACGTTTATTTATTTTTGGGACAGAGAGAGACAGAGCATGAACGGGGGAGGGGCAGAGAGAGAGGGAGACACAGAATCAGAAACAGGCTCCAGGCTCTGAGCCATCAGCCCAGAGCCTGACGCGGGGCTCGAACTCACGGACCGCGAGATCGTGACCTGGCTGAAGTCGGACGCTTAACCGACTGAGCCACCCAGGTGCCCCAGTTGATAGGCCTTTGAGTTGTTTCCAGTTTCTGGCACTTATGAATAAAGCTGTTATGAATGTTGATGTAAGGCCTTTGTATGGACTTATGGTTTCACTTTTCTTGGGTAAATACCTAGAGGTATTGAAAAGGAATGGCTAGATCATATGGTAAATGTATACTTTATGAGAAACTGACAAAATGTTTTCCAGAGTGTCTGTACCATTTTGCATTCCCATTAGCAGTGAATGAAAATTCCAGTTGCTAGTATTCTTACCATGCAAGATATCCTTTATATATACTTAAAGTCATTGTAGTATAGGGGAAAGTAATATTTGGTGCTTTAAATTTGTATTATTAGAGGGTTTTTTAACAGGTTTATTGAGGTATAATTGCTGTCTAATAAGCTGCATATATTTTAAATGTGTAACTTAATGAGTTTTGATGTATGTGTATATGTGTGTGTATACATACATATATATGTATGTATATATATAACCTGTGAAACCATCACCACTATAAAGAACATGTTAATCTCCTTCCCCCCCCCCCCAAATTTTCTTGAGCTCAGGATAGTTCATTCCCTTGTTCTCTGGTCAATATTGATTTGTTTTCTGGGGTTTAGATTCATTTCCATTTTCTAGAATATTATGTAGATAGACCCATATAGTATGCAGTCTTTCTTGTCTGGATTTTTTTTCACTCAGCAAAATTATTGTGAGATCCAGTTTGTTGTGTGTATTAGTAGTTCATTCCTTTTTGTTGCTAAGTGATATCCCATTGTGTGGATATACCACAATTTATCCATTCACCCTTTTTTTTTTTAATGTTTGTTTATTTTTGAGGGGACAGAGTGCGAGTGGGGGATGGGCAGAGAGAGAGAGGAAGACACAGAATTTGAAGCAGGCTCCAGGCTCTGAGCTGTCAGCACAGAGCCGGATGCAGGGCTTGAACCCACAAACTGCGAGATCATGACCTGTGCCAAAGTCCAGCTGACTGAGCCACCCAGGCGCCCCTGTCCATTCACCGCTTGATGGACATTTGGATTGTTTCCAGTTTGGGGCTGTTACAAATAAAGCTGCTGTGAACATTTACACACAGGTCTTTGTGTGGACACCTGCTTTCATTTCTCTTGGGTAAATACCTAGCAGTAGAATCCCTGGGTCATATGGTAGATATATATATATTTAAATTTTTAAGAACCTCTCAGACTATTTCCAAATTTTACCATTTTACAGGTCCACCAGCAGTGTTGAGTTCTGGTTGCTCCACATTCCAGAAAACAGTGGTATATGGTCAGTCTTTTAAATATTAGTCATTCTAATAAATGTGTAGTATTATTTCTTTGTGACTTTAATTTGCATTTCCCTAATAACCAAAGATGTTGGGCGTCTTCTCATGGACTTATTTACCATCTGTAGATCCTCTTTGGATAAGTATATCTTCTACCTATTTTTTATTGGGTTGTCTTTTTTTTGTTTATTTATTTATTTTGAGAGAGTTGGGGGACAGAGGGTGAGAGTGAGTGTGTGTGGGAGGGAGGGAGGGAGGGAGGGAGGGGAGAGAGAGAGAGAGAGAGAGAGAGAGAGAGAGAGAGAGAATCCCAAGCAAGCTCCACACTGTCAGCGCAGAGCGTGATGTGGGGCTCAAACCTGTGAACTGTGAGATTATGATCTGAGCTGAGATCAAGAGTTGGACACCTAACCTCCTGAGCCACCCAGGCACTCAGAGTTTTTATTGGGTTGTCTTATTGACTTGAATAGTTCTGTATATATTTAAATGTGAGTCCTTTCTTGGGGATAAGTTTGTATGTATGTTCATGAGGGATGTTAGGTCTTTAGTTTTTCTTACAATGTCTTTGTCTGGTTTTGGTATGAGGATAATGTTGACCTGACAGAATGAATTGGGATGTTTTTTCTCTGTTGCAATTTTCTTCAAAAGGTTTGTGTAGAATTGGTATTATCTTCCTTATATTTTTGGTAAAATTCTCTAGTGAAGCCATCTGGGCTAGGACTTTGTGGGAAGATTTTTAAAGAGATGTCAATTTATTTAACAGACACAGGGCTTTTTAGGTTATCGAGCCTTGGCAATTTGTCTTTCAGGAAATTTGTCTGGTTCATCTAAGTTGTTGGATTTATTGGGTTAAAGTTGTTAAAGCTGTAGTTGTGTTCCCTGTCTGAATGCCTGATATTGGTAATTCATGGTTTTCCCCCTTGTGTTCTGGATCAATTTGACTAGAGGGTTATTAGTACTACTGATCTTTAAGAACCAGCTTCTGATTTCATCTAACACTTTTCTGTTTTCTCTCTCAGTGATTTCTGCTCTGATCTTTATCATGTGATATCTTCTGCCTACTTGCTGTTTAATTTGCTTGATGTTCATCTTGTAGTTTCTCAGAGGGGAAGTGTACATCATTGATTTGAGACTTTTTTCGTTTCTAATATGGCCATTTAGTGCTATAAATTTTCTCTGAGCACTACTTTAGCTGCATCCCAAAAGTTTTGAGATGTCATGTTTTCATTTTTATTCAGTTTAGATTTCCTGTTTGATTTCTTCTTTGACTTCTGAGTTATTTAGAAGTGTGTTGTTTAGATTCCAACAACAAATTTGCAGCTAAGTTTTTGTTAATTTATAACTTAATTCATTTGTTAGAGAATATACTTAGTATGATTTTAGTCCTTTGACATTTATTGAGATTTGTTTCATGGCCCAGGAACAATTTGTTTCAGGCTGCAGAAAATCTTTGTTTATAGGAAACTACTGAACTGGCTGCACTGTTTTTAGTATTTCCATTAGCACTGTGTGTCTGATTCAGTTGTTGGTAGACTTATCAGCATTTTGTATTGTCTTTATTTTTGAAAATAACTTTATTGTGGTTGGTGTGTAGTAATAATCTTGTTTTGGTTTAATTTGCATGTTTGGATTTTCAATGTTTTGTAAAATAATTTAAATCTGAATAAAAATTAAGAATCATAGTGTGCTTTCTTTTTTTCAATCTGAGGGATTGGTAGTAGTAATAATTCATCATTTGTATGCCACATAAGTGCTACTTTCAGTTTTCTAAAAGTTTGAATGTGTTTTTGCCTTTTAAAATTTACTTTGAAAGCGTATCTGTAAAAGCTATGTGAGGATTTTAGTGACTTTTGTGGTTTGGGGGTAGGCAGGTGTAAGGTGATTTAAATTGTATTCTGCAATGACTATTGTGGTAATATATACACAGTAGTATTTTATGTATGTACCACATTTTGTTTAGGCATTTATCTGTCCACAGACATTTGGTTTTTCTTTCCATCTTTTGGCTATTGTGATTAGTGCTGCTGTTAACATGGGTGTACATATATGTTTACAAGTCCCTGCTTTTGGATATATACCCAGAAATGGAATTGCTGGATGTTTTAAAAAATCACCATACTGTTTACCCCTGTGCTGCTACTGTTTTGCACTTCTACGAGCAGTGCAAAGAATTGCAATTTCTCCACATCCTCACTAGCACTTGTTATTTTGGGGTTTTTTTGGTTGTTGTGGTTTGATTTCCATTTCCCTAATGATTAGTGATGTTGAGCATCTTTCCATGTTCTTTTTTTTTTTTTTTTTAATATTTATTTTTGAGAGACAGAGACAGAGTGTTAGCCGGGGAGGGGCAGAGGGAGAGGGAGACACAGAATCTGAAGTAGGCTCCAGGCTCAGAGCTGTCAGTGCAGAGCCTGATGTGGGCCTTGAAATCACAAACTGTGAGATCATGACCTGAGTTGAAGTTGGGAGCTTAACTGACTACGCCACCCAGGCGCCCCCATCTTTCCTTGTTATTGGCCACTTGTGTTATCTTCTTTGGAAAAATATCTATTCAAGTCCTTTGCCAACATTGGCTCTTATCATGATGTTAATTTGGAGTAGGTTGGTATAATGTAAGCATTAAACAGAATAGTTTTTCCTTTTTTGAAAAGTTACTGAGGTCTGACTAGAGCTTTGCAATGGCCAGATGTTAATAATCACTATTCTTGTATTTGCCTTTGTTTTGTAGATTGTATCTTTTTTTTAAAGCACAGGATTTGGTAAACATTTGAAAGTAGTTGAATGTAAATAGTCATTTCAAAGATTTTAAGAGGGTAATGTGTATAGTTTTGGAGGAATATCTGAATGGGTTGGGGGAGAGGGTGGTTAATACCGAGGTAACCAATAGAATTGTGAAGTGAATGAAGTTTTTCTTCTAGAGTAAATTATTAGAGGATTAGAAATCCTATTAAACTTTATAAAGACCAAGGTTATGATTTTCTTTTCTTTTTTTAAGTTTATTTTGAGAGAAAGCGAGAGAGTGAGGGAGAGTGAACAAGGGAGGGGCAGAGAGAGGGAGAAAGAGAACCTGAAGCAGGCTCCGTGCTGTCAGCACAGAGCCCAACTTGTGGCTGGATCTCACAAACCACGAGATCATGACCTGAGTAGAAAGTAAGAGTTGGACACTTAAACTGACTGAGCCACCCTGGTGCCCTGATACTCTTATTAATATATGACAACTTGTGTAATGATATGGACTGAGATCATGAGCATGGGTGCTTCCCCAAAGGAAAATCAAGGTGTTGTTACTATAAGGGGGGACAGGTTTGATGCCACCAAGGCAAGATCAAATTTATGTGACCTGTAAAAAAGGTTACTTTCTTTTTTTTTAATTAAAAATAGTTATTATAGAAATTTCTTAATAAGAAATTAAAATATGGGACTCAGATGTTGAGGGTATAGAAGGAAGAACCCATTGTTTGGAGTGCATTCAGAAAGAAGTAATAAGAAAGCTGAAAAATACAGAAGCAGAATTGATTATTGTAGAAGGGTGGTTTTAAAGGTTAACATGGAGCCAGTATCCATATAGGTAGCTTATGAAATAGAATCTGAAGGAAAAGGAAGTTAACCTATTGGCTCAAGAAAATTTTTTGATCCTTAGACTTTTTACTAGGTCTGAGTTTGTTTTTTGTTTTTTTTTTTTTAACCTTATAGGCTGTCTTCTGGTGTGTGCAAATGGATCTGAAAGGATTAAATTCTAGTTTAATCCTTTTTGGTTTGAAAGGGCTTGATCAGGATGGTTTACTGAAGTACTGAGTGTGTGAAATTTTTAATACAGTAGGCTCCTCACTTTCTGCTCTGTCATATATCAGCTGGATCAGTATTTACTCTCCACGTATAAGAGATTATTTTAGAATGATTTTGAACCCTACTGCCTCTTAAGTAATTGTAATTTATATTTTGTTGAGAAAAACAGGCACTGTGATTCTCCATAAATGCAGTGTGTAAAAGTAAAGAATTACAGAAATGTGAGTTTTTATTTAAATTATTCAAATGTGGGGCAGCATAATGTAAGATTTTTTTTTTTTTTAATTTTTGAGAGAGAGCTCCATGAGTGGGGGAGGGGCAGAGAGAGAGGGAGACAGAGGATCTAAAGCAGGCTCTGTGCTGACAGCAGAGAGCCCAATGTGGGGCTCGAACTCCACGAACTGTGAGATCATGACCTGACATGAATTTGGACACTTAACCTACTGAGCCACCCAGGCCCCCCCTAAGATACTTTAATATGAATTTGAAACGTGCGCCATATCACTTTGAATTATAGTTTAAGAAGACAGTAGTTTAATAATAAGCATTAAAAAAATGGTAAGCATTTAAATCTAAGGACTAGATAGTCCTTAAAAAAAAGTAAATATAGTCCTTAAAATCCAGAGGGGGAAGGGTCACTATGGCACTACAAGGAGCTTGGGGCTCATCTTGTATATTTTCTGCCCCAGTCCTTGAATCAGTCATCTCTCCAAAGAGCCTTGTTTCCTTTATTTGGAGAATGGTATTAGAAACCATATCTGGCTGTTAGGTGTACTTGTTGCTGTTAGGTATCATTTTTACTGACAGCAAAATGTGTATACTAAGCAATATATAGATACATATCTGTAGTATTTCTTTATAAAATCACCTTTATTTTTGTTGTTATTGTTCTATTTATTTATTTTTATTATTTTAGTTTATTTATTCTCAAATTAGCTAACATAACAGTGCAGTCTTGGCTTCAGGAGTAGATTCCAGCGATTCATCACTTACATACAACACCCAGTGCTCATCCCAACAAGTGTCCTCCTTAATGCCCCTCACCCATTTTCTCCATCCCCATCAACCCTCAGTTTGTTCTCTGTATTTAAGAGTCTCTTACGGTTTGCCTCCCTCTCTGTTTTTATCTTACTTTTCCTACCTGTCCTCTACGATCATCTGTTAAGTTTCACATATGAGTGAAATCATATGATATTGATTGATTTATTTTGCTTAGCATAATACCCTCCAGTTCCATCCACATTGTTGCAAATGGTAAGATTTTGTTCTTTTTTTTATCACCAAGTAGTATTCCATTGTATGTATAAACCGCATCTTCTTTATCCATTCAATAGTTGATGGACATTTGGGCTCTTTCCATAATTGGCTATTGTTGATAGCACTGCTATAAACATTGGGGTTCATGAGCCCCATTGAATCAGCATTTTTGTATCCTTTGGATAAATTTCTAGCGTGGTTGCTGGGTTGTAGGTTAATACTATTTTTAATTTTGTGAGGAACTCTACACTGTGGCTACACCAGTTTGCATTCCCACCAACAGTGCAAGAGGGTTCCCCTTTCTCCACATCCTTGCCAACATCTGTTGTTTCCTGAGTAGTTAATTTTAGCCATTTGATGGATGTGAGGTGGTATCTCAGTGTGGTTTTGATCTCTGTTTCCCTGATGATGAGTGATGTTGAGCATCTTTTCATGTGTCTGTTTGCCATCTGGATGTCTTCTTTGGAAAAGTGTCTATTCGTGTTTTCTGTCCATTACAGAATCACCTTTGTTATTTTATCTGTAGTAAGCTAAAAATGAGTTCGTATTGATGTTTCCAAGTTTAATCCATGGATAATTCTAGTCTTTTCCCCATGATTATAAATTTCCACTCCATCACTGAGAAACCTGGTTCCTCTCATCCATATTCCATTTAATTATTTTGTTACAATACACAAATATGGCTGTATCAGAATTTTTGACTTGTACCCCCATGGGATGTGTTTTTTATCAAGCTAGAATACAGTATTTATGTTCAATTCCTTTGCCTATATTCTTACAAACTTCACTTATTTTCAAAATAAGTTAGATCAGCATCCTCTTCCCACCCTCCATCCATTCAGTGAGGTTGTTCCATGCATTTGTCATACTATTAGACTATCTTGTCTTAATCTGCTTTCCTGGGAAATCCTGGCATTCCCCCAACTGCCTAAATGAATTTTTAAAATTTGCATACATTAAAGTTCATTATTTGTGTTATAAAGATTAATGGCTTTTGACATGTACATTGTCTTACACCCACCATTACAGTATCATACAAAATAGTTTTATTGACCTAAAAGAATCCCCTGTGCTTTGCTTGTAGAACCCTCCGTCTCCTCCTCCTGTCCCTGGCAATTACTGTCTGTATGGTTTTGACTTTCCCAGAACGTGATATAATTGAAGTCATTCAGTGTGTAGCATTTTCAGACTGGCCTCTTTCGCTTTGCCAAATATATTTAAGATTAGTTTGTATCTGTTCTTAGCTTGATACCTTATTTTTATCACTGAAGAATATTCCATTGTGTGGATGTCTCACACATAGTTGGTTTATCCTTTGTCCTATTGAAGGATTTCTTTGTTGCTTCCGGGTTTTGGCAGTGATACATAAAGCTGCTGTAAACATTTGCCTGCAGGACTTTTTGTGGACATAAGGTTTCAACTTATTTGGGTAAATACCTTGGAGTGTGATTGCTAGATCGTATGGCAAGACTATGTTTAGCTTTGTAAGAAACTGCTAAGCTGTCTTCAAAGTAGCTGAACCATTTTGCATTCCTACCAGCAGTGAATGAAAGTTCCTGTTGCTCTACATCCTCACTAGCTCTTGTGTTGTCAGCTTTTTTTGGATTGTAGCTATTGTAAGAGGTGTGCTGTGGTGTCTTGTTTTAATTTGTAATTCCCTAATGGCATGATGAGCACTTTTTCATGTGCTTATTTGTCATTTGTCTGGTTTTTTTCATGATTTGTCTTTTCAGATTCTTTTTCCATTTAAAATGTTAGGTTCTTTTTATTGACTTTTAAGAATTCTTTGTATATTTTGGACACTAGTCCTTAATCAGGTATGTATTTTGAAAATATTTTCTCCTTGTGTGTGGTTTGTGTTTTCATTCTTTTAGCAGTGTCTGCCACAAAGGAGTTCTTAATTTTAATAAACTCCTATTTTTTTTCTTTCATGGATTGTATATTTGGTGGTATAACTAAAACTCATTGTAAACCCCAATATCATATTTCTTCCCTTTTAAATTAGAGTATTTTCTCCATTCTTGTAACAATCCAAGAAGTTATTACGTCCACCCTTATTTCTGACTAAGACTTTATGGCACAAATCATTCTAAAATACCCTATGCAAATGTAATTTTTAGTAAAAAATGCTTGCTTCCTCAAATGCTTTGTTGTTTCCTCATTTTTGTTTCAGATTTAAATCTCAGTTTTTAAATTTCTTTTACTACTCTATGTTTGTGTTCTCTCCTGCTTTCCAGTTACCCAAATATTTCCTGTATCCTTCTTCTGTCCCTGTTTTTGCTATTTCTTCATGGCCAATGTAGTTGATAATATTAATCACTATATTTTTCTTCTCTTCTTTAGGCCTAAAGAAATGGCTTACATCCTACACATTTTTATTATTAGAAAACAGGTGTCATGCATTGTGAAAAACTCTAAGTGCCTGATAAGTGGCCTATGATTTTTTGTTGTGCAAGTGTACAATTTAAAAAATCATTTGCTGGTATAATTCTTTATACTAGAACTTAATGCTGGAATTGTTCTTAAGTATTTTATTGTGCTCATTATGTTTAACTGATTTCTTCAGTAGAGGCCTGTTTACGGATTGTTCATTTCATTTATTTTTAATTTTTTAGGGGGATTATTCATTTTAAACAAGTACTTTTAAAACTATGTGGAGGGCTTCATGTCAAAAAAAAGTGGCCTAAATTGTACTTTTTAAGTTGGTTAATATTTACTTATATTTTTAAATGTTTCTTTTTTTTTTTTAATTTTTTTAAATGTTTATTTGTTTCTGAGACAGAGAGACAGAGCACGAGTGGGGGAGGGGCAGAGAGAGAGGGAGACACAGAATCTGAAGCAGGCTCCAGGCTCTGAGCTGTCAGCACAGAGCCCGACGCAGGGCTTGAACTCACAAACCATAAGATCATGACCTGAGTGGAAGTAGGACGCTTAACCGACTGAGCCACTCAGGCGCCCCTGGTTTCTTTTTTTTTTTTTTAATGTTTGTTTCTTTTTGATAGAATGAGAGAGAGACAGAGCGTGTGCAGAGGAGGGGCAGAGAGAGGGAGACACTTTGAATCAGAAGTGGGCTCCAGGCTCTGAGCTGTCAGCACACAGCCTGACGTGGGGCTCAAACTCACGAACCGCGAGATCATGACATGAGCCAAAGTCAGATGCTTAACCGACTGAGCCACCCAGGTGCTCCAAAGTTGGTTAATATTTATGCACATGAGGCTATATTAATATTTTGTTGCTCATGGCATTACAATTGCTATACTCATTGTACATATATGTATTAGATTTAAATGGTAGACTCATCCCCCTAAAATTATAGACTCATTAATTATGGATGCAGTTACTGTATTTCTCTTAAGATTATGTTCATTTGTTTACTTTTTTGATATACCTAGTAAAGATACCATGCTGAGAGATGTAGTTGATTCAAACAGATGTCCTGGGGGAGGAAGATAACATGTGCTGAGCTGTGTAATTTGCCGTGGGAAAGAAAATGAGGGGGAAAAAAAAGGCAGACAGAAAGGAGGAGGCTATTAGATTTTAAAATAGCATGGTAGAAAGTTCTGAAGCTGACGTGGAAGAAGAGAAGTAAAAGATGTAAGGAGTTGTGTATATCTGTTCTTGTTGAAACATGAGTTAGAAAACTGGTAAGAGTCATGGAAAGCCTACATGGGTGGTGTTGAAAGTGCCAAGTAAAGCAGTGGTTGGTACTGGGTCAGTAGATACGCAAGAACTTTATATATATTGGTGGTTGGGTACTTAGTTTTAAGGTGTGTGTGTGATGAGTGTGGATGGGGGAGTGTGGTGATGAGTACAGAATGTATTTCAGTTCGAGGAGAGCTGTGCTCAGAGCATTATAGCTGGATGAGTAAGATTCTAATCAGAATACTTGAGAGGGTAAAATAGCAGGATAAACAGTGCTTAACCTATCTAAAGAGAAGAATCCACAAGTTTGGAGAGTAGAGAAAAAGATAAATGTTTGTTTTAATATAGCTTATGTTTTTTTTTTTAATTTTTTTTTTGTTTTTTCAACGTTTATTTATTTTTGGGACAGAGAGAGACAGAGCATGAACGGGGGAGGGGCAGAGAGAGAGGGAGACACAGAATCGGAAACAGGCTCCAGGCTCTGAGCCATCAGCCCAGAGCCTGACGCGGGGCTCGAACTCCCGGACGCTCAACCGACTGCGCCACCCAGGCGCCCCTAGCTTATGTTTTTAAATAAAATTAGGCAATATAATATACTTGCAGATAATTTTCACTTAGATCTCAGTTTTTAGAGCTACCCCATAATTATTTTAATTTTCTTTGAATCCACAACTTAAAATAAGGCTTTCCTCTTTTTTATTTTATGTAACTTTTCCTAGACCTTGGGTTGTGATACATAATTCCTGCTATGTGACTTTCTAGAAGTTTATAATTTTAATAGTCTCTCTTAGGGGCTTCCCAGTTTCATTCCCCACCTCACCACCCCAGTATTATAACTAGAAAACTATGTCAGCTCCATTTCCCCTATTCTTATCCCATGTGTCTACTCCTGTTCATGTTGTCTGCCTTGATATCCAATTTCTTTTTCTATGTAGAAGTCTTTTGGCTACTTCTCCATCTTCTTTGTCCTCCCAGTCTCATTTTTTTTTAAACTTTAGATTGCATGTCTCATGTTGAACATAGTGAACTGACTACTTCATCTTTCTCTCTAACTTCTCCTTCATATTTATCTTTGTAGTCACAGGGCAGGGTGTAGTCATAAAGCCTGGCAGTGAAAGGGACTGAGCATGGATTGGTTTTTAACCTATTGTTGGTCCCCACTGCCCAGCCTCTCTCCTACTAGCGTGACATACAGTTTTCTTGTTATTCTTCATACTTTCCTTTTCTTCATTGCTGTGGATAAATACCTGACTGCTTATGGTATGTATGAGCTTAGAGGTGTTGCTTAAGTTACTTTATTACTTCCTGGAAAGCAAAAGAAAAAAAAAATCACCTGAGGAGAAGTATTTCAGTGTGGAATTTTAAAAAGTTGTAGTGAAAAACTTTTATGTAGGTAAAAGGATTAAAGCACATACTGACTAATGTCCTGGTAACGCATGAAAGTAAAGGCTGAACATTTGGAAGGTTAGACTTTCTATTTACCGCTATTGGAAAGACCATGCAGATCTGGTGGGGCTCGGGTGGGATAGAGATAGGAAGTAGATTTTGCATGTTGTAAGTTTTAGGTACCTACTAAAATACCAAGTGGATTTTGTTGTTGTGGTCCAATAATCTCTTTTGATCTAGAAGACTCTTCCTCCCTTATTCATTTTTCCATGAAATTGTATTTCTTGAAGAGTTCAGGTCTGTTATCTAATAGAATGTCTTATACTTTGGAATTAATTGTTTCTTAACAATTAACAAGATTTAACATGTTTTTGACAAGAATACAACTTAGGCAACATTGTGTACATCACATTAGGAGGCATATATCATCAAGGTTGTCCCACTGTTGGTGTTACTGCATTTGATCCCTTGGTTAAGCTCATGACTGCCAGATTTCTCTGTTGTAAAGGTGTATTCGTCTATTTATAATTAGTAAGTAATCTGTGGGGAAACATGTTAGGACTCCCAATAGCTTGGAGTGTTTGTTGTCATTCTCTTTATCCATTCAGTACAATAAACTTGAAAACCAGTTCTGTCATTTTAACAATTTTAGAAAGGTTGCTTTCATATTATTAAAAATTTTTAAAGATATTTGTTAGAATAAAAAATAAGGGGCAGAAATGAAATTGAAACCATGTGAAAGTGAAGTAGGAGGGGCAGTGGTGAAGCATACCTTGTATTTGTCCATGTTTGGAGGGTGGTGTGGCACAGTCTTGAGATATAAAATTGTACTGTTTCATAGAGCTGTTATAAAAATATGAGCAACACATCGCAGCTATTCTAAATCATGAACAATATTATTAGCCTTCTTAAAGCAATCCTGGTTAAAGTTAATGAACTTTATTATTTTTTTATAGGTTTAAATGAAATACTGGATATTTATTTCTTCCTTTAAGGTAAGTTTTTTATTTTTAATCTTTTTCAAAACATTATTAAATTTGTTATCCAAGTACTTTGTCCAGAAAGTAAAAGTTTTAGTTACTGAAGTTGTGTCACTAATTTATCATCTGGACTTATGGGCTTTATCTATTACAGAGAAGAAAAATGTCCTCAAGGAAATGATTGTTACTGTACATACAGCACCCAGTAATACTATGCCCAGCATTTGGGTGCTGAAGAGAATTGGTAGGTTATCATGGGACCTTAGGTTTACACATTTGTGGTGTATCTCGGTATTCAGAATTGCTTAGCTTTGCCTTAGGATCCTTGAGCCTTGGGTTAATATTAGTTTCCTAGGGCTGCAATAACAAAGTGCCACACACTGGGTGGCTTAAAACAATAGAAACTTATTCTCTCCCAGTTCTGGAGGCTAGATGTCCCAAATAAAGGCAGGGTTGTCCTCCATTTGTGAAGGCTTTAGCAAAGACTCTTTGCCTCTATCTTCTGGTAGCTGCTGGGTGTCCTTGGGGTTCCTTGCTTATAGCTGCTTCACTCCATTTTCTGCCTCTGACTTCACGTAGTTTTTCCTCTATGTGTTTCCTTTCTCTGCCTCCAGATCCCCCTCTCCTTATAAAAACACCAGTCATTGGATTTTGGTCCTATCCTAATGACATATAACCTCATCTTAAATTGATTACATCTGCAAAGATCCTATTTCCAAATAAGGTCACATTCATAGGTCCTGGGTTTATGACTTAAACATACCTTTTTTGGGGAACACAGTTCATCCTACAGCAGTTGGTACTTGAATTGAGTTGTAGTAATATCGAGATGCTATGATCACTTTGAAGCTTGAATACTGTATTCTATGAAGTACTAAAGTATTTTGGAATTGATATAGAAATAAAAGTGAATCCCTAGATTTCTCAAGCCAAGTTAGAACTCATTCTGCAACAGACTTTGAGTGGTAGAGAGGGTAAGAATTTTTAACATTTATAAATAAAAAGATCGGGGGCACCTGGGCAGGCTCAGTCTGGCTCGATTTTTGGCTCAGGTCATGATCCCCGAGTCATGGAATGGAGCCCCACTTCGGGTTTTGTGCTATGCATGGAACCTGCTTAAGAGTCTTTCCCTCTCCCACCCCCTCCACTCCCCCTTCCCACCCACCCTACCAGCTCCTGCTCTCTGTCTCTCAAAAAAAAAATTATAAGACTGGTTATTTATTTCCATTTGTGGGATTCAGCCTGACAAGGATTGTGGCCCTCCTGAGGTACAACATGGAAACAAAGTAAACTAGGAGTTTTGTTTTCTTCATGTGCGTACTTTGTCTGGAAATAACAGTGTTCTCCTTTTTATCCATTTATGTTAGACGAAACTCATATAATTGGATAATTTTTTAAAGCACATTAATACTCTTGACCATTTTAGAAAATAGTACAGGGTTACTGAAATTCAGTTCCAGCTTCAAAGAAGGACTTAGATAAGTGAACCTAGCTCAGTTCTTGGCTCTTGGTAAGTGCCTAAGATGTATTTGTTATTATTAGTGAGCCTTTCTAAGAAAGTGAAGGAGGTTTTAGGTAGTCATGAAAAGAAGGAAAATTCTCACCTCTTATTTATTATTATTTTTTTCTGTCTGGCTGGTTAGGATATTTACTGTTCCAGTAATTGGTTTGGTTTTGCTTATAAATGACTGGAAAATGTAGATTACAGTTAGAATGAATGTTTTTAATGTAGGAAAATACATATGATATTAGACACATGCTTACTTTTTGGAGGGTGAAGGTAATATTTTTTAAAACTGTTTATTTATTTTGAGAAGGAAAGAGTGCACTCCCATGTTAGCAGGGTAGGGGGCAGAGAGAGGGAGAGGGAGAGGGAGAGAATCCCAAGCAGGCTCTGTGCTGTCAGCACAGTCTGTCAGCTCATGAACCGTGAGATCATGACCTCAGCCGAAGTCAAGAGTCGGACGTGTAACCGACTGAGCCACCCAGGCGCCCTGGTAGTATTCTTTAAATACCTTGATTATATGATGCTTTTGGATAAATATTAAAAATCCAGGCTGTGTTAACTTTTTCTTTATTCTCTTCTTCCATGTAAATAAAAATAGCTGTATTAATCCAACAAGGCATAAAGCCATAATGTGGCATACCATCCTGTTTGAGAGGTGAACATTACTGAATAAAAATGGCTGACAGAAGTGGGAAGACTATTCCAGGACAAGTGTATATTGAAGTGGAATATGATTATGAATATGAAGCTAAGGACAGAAAGATCGTGATAAAACAAGGGGAACGATACATCTTGGTGAAAAAGACCAATGACGACTGGTGGCAAGTCAAACCAGATGAGAACTCTAAAGCATTTTATGTGCCAGCTCAGTATGTCAAGGAGGTCACCCGTAAAGCTCTCATGCCGCCTGTTAAACAGGCAGTTGGACTGCCAAATAATTCTATGAAAATGATACAGAGTCTCCATCTTCAGAGGTCAACAGAAAATGTGAACAAATTGCCTGAGCTTTCGAGCTTCGGAAAGCCATCATCGTCTGTTCAAGGAACAGGTCTTATTCGTGATGCCAATCAGAATTTTGGACCCAACTATAATCCATGTCAGACTGTGAACCTAAGCCTGGACCTGACCCATAATAATGGAAAGTTTAACAGTGATTCACATTCTCCTAAAGTTTCTGGCCAGAATAGGACGCGCTTATTTGGTCACTTTCCCGGCCCGGAGTTCTTGGACATAGAGAAAACTAGCTTCTCCCAGGAACAGTCTTGTGATTCAGCAGGAGAAGGCTCAGAAAGAGTACATCAGGATTCTGAATCTGGTGATGAACTTAGCAGCAGCTCCACTGAGCAGATAAGGGTAAGATGAAAAGTAGAATGATGGAACACTTGTACTACCATAACAAAAATATTGCAGATTTTAATTAAAATCTTTGTAGGAGTTAGGCATTGTTCATTTTGCTTTGTTATTAGAATAGGTTCCATCCTGACCTAATGAGGTGGAGAATAGTGTAATAACTTGTAGAGTTCGTAAAGGTTGGCCTTATGGTTTCCATAGTTCTCGTACCTTTGTGGGACTAGAGCTGCCTCAAGTGTGGAAAAGTTTTTTTTGGTCTTCTCTATTAATAATGCATAGGGTAGAAAGGATTTACTTACCCAGTGATATTTCTTTTACTAGACCAACTTTGTTTTCTAATTGTACTCATTTGGCTTATTTGTGATAAGTTTTCAGGTAATAGTGGGAATATGAGGAAAGGTGTCACTGGAATGTTAGCTGCTAACTCTTGTTCTTTAAAACTTGTTTATTAACCTCTAATATTTAAAAACTAGCTGACAAATCTTTGCCTTCATTCATGCACTTTGGTGTCTTAAGTGTTTAAATATACACACTTGTTTGCATGGAGCATTGGCCTGAAAAAGATTGTGTGTCAGTGATTTGATTTTTTTCCTCCTTATCCAACTTTATTTTGAGATTAGTTTATGCCAGTTTGTCATATAAAGTGAAATAAAATTAAAAGCAATTGCATGAAATCAAAACTTGAATGTATTTGGATAAGTCTAATTAAAAAATTTTTTTTTAATGTTTTATTTATTTTTAAGAGAGAGAGAGAGAGAGAGATGGAACGAGTGGGGGAGGGACAGAGCGAGAGGGAGACACAGAATCTGAAGCAGGCTTCAGGCTTCAAGCTGTCAGCACAGAGCTTGATGCAGGGCTTGAACCCATGAACTGGGAGATTATGACCTGAGCTGAAGTTGTTTGCTTAACTGACTGAGCCACCCAGGTACCCTGGAGAAGTCTAATTTTAAGTGAAATTGTAAATTGATAAATTTTTGGTCTAAAGCTCTGTTGTAAGATTTATTCATCAAGTTAAGTCAGTAATTGTGAGGCTGGTCTTAGATGTGGTCTGACTCTGATGGAACTAGTTTGTTCTTACTATAGCTTTTAATTTTTTTGTGACATTTTGAATGGAAAAGGGAAGATTCTCTAGAAAAATTTCTGATGTTTGAGATCAGGGCAGTTAATGAAGTAGCACTGCCAGTTTACCATCATGTGTCTTAGGAGGCTTCTATTTCTTTAGTCTTTATGTGATACTTTGACATAGGATATACAGTGTTTCCTGGAATTTTTCTGTTCATAGCTTCTTTTTGAACTAGCGGGACTTAGGAAAGATGCGTTTTCTATTACTGATAGCCATCACAGTTCACGGTATGTTTTATGTATCCCAGCAATCCTGTGTTCTCTTCATTATGGTCATCTTAAATTCACTGCATGGAAGTTCATGGCTCCTGACCTCTCCTGAGCCCTTAACACTGCTTGGAAATCCTGCTAAATTTCTCTAGCAGGTCCTTTTCCTAACTGTTCATGACAAGTATTTCAAAACTTTATCATTTCTCTCATTCACCTGCTTTTCCCTGCTCTCTTAGGTCAAATAACTTTACCTTCTATTACCTTCTATTAGTCTGTAGCCTAAATAAAAGCTTTAGGATGGAAATGCTTCAGCTGTGGGGAGGATGTATTGCACAGCAGTTAATAGCACTGGCTTTAGATTTGGATCTGATTCCATACCACTTACCAGCTCTGCCATAATTGGGGCAAAGTGCTTAACCTCTGTGTCTCAGTTTCCTCATTTTAAAATGGGGATCACAGGGTTGTTGAGGATTAAGTGGGCTACTATATCTAATATGCTTACAAATATGCTTTGCGTATAAGTACATTATGTATCTATTGCTATTTAATAAATTCCTCCCAAGTCTAGTGGCTTAAAACTGTAACATCTTCTCAGAGTTTCTGTGGTCCATAACTCAGAAGCAGGTTAAATGACTGGTTTTAAAGGCACAGGGTCTCATGAGGTTGTAGTCTTGTGAAGGCTTGGCTTGGGCTGGAGGAGCTGCCTCTAAAATGGTTCACTCACATGAAATTAGTTGGGCCTCTTCACAGGTGCTTGTGTTGTAGACCAGCTTTCCCTCAGAAGGAGCAGTCCAAGACAGAGCAAGGTAGAAGCTACATTGTCTTTTATGCCAGTCTTAGAAGTCATACACTGTCATTTCCTATTAATTACACATCTCACTTCTATTCTGTGTGGCAGGAGACCATAAAGGGTATGTGTATCAGGAGATGAGGATCATTGGGGTCCATGTTGGGGCTGGCTAGCATAGTAAATATTCAGTAAAATAGAGCTGTTGTTGTTATTTCTATTATTATTTCCACCATCAAATCTATAGGTGCACCTGTATCAGCAGTCCCCTTTCCCCTTGTGTGGTGCAAGCATTGTCTCTCTTCTCCCCTCCATATCTGCTAAATATTATGCAGCATTGTGCTCATGTGGTTGATTATTTACCATGTTTTCTCCCTCATTTAAATCTCATGTTTTTCACATTTTAGTAAAGCACTTCAATAGTACCTTCCCCTCTGAGTATCACTTTATCACCCTTTTCTTTTATTGACAACTCCCAGGAAGAGTTGTATGTATATGCTTCTCTGCATTTTGTTGTTTCTCACTCACTCCTTAACCTATTCTAATAGGACTTCTAGCTCCACCATTCTACCTAAACTGCTTCTGCTAAAAGGTACTCAGGTAAATAAATCTACAGACAATTGAAAACATTCATACACAACCAATGCCATCATCATGGTGAACAAGATTAATAATCATATGACAATTTAAAATAATCTTTTACTGAGGCAGAGCATACAATCAAGTGTGTAAATTGCAGCAGTCTTAAATGCACAGCTTGATGGATTTGATTTACGTATACACCTCTGTAACCTTGAGCTGCTCCCCTGCCCCTCATGTGTCTGCTAGGAGATTGTCATTTTTCTGACTTACAGTGTCATTGGTCAATCTGCTTTAATTAAACTTTTCATTTTGAGATGCTTGTAGATTCATAAAAGCAGTTGTAAGACATAATACAGAGAGATTCCCTTGTGTCCTCTATCCAGTTGCAAAACTATACTGTCATATCACGATCAAGATATTGTCATTTGTTGGGCGCCTGGCTGGCTCAGTTGGATGAGCGACTGACTTCGGCTCAGGTCATGATCTTGCAGTTTATGAGTTCCAGCCCCGCATCGGGCTCTGTGCTGATGGCTCAGAGCCTGGAGCCTGCCTCAGATTCTGTGTCTCCCTCTCTCTGCCCCATCCCTGCTCATGCTCTGTCTCTCAAAAATGAATAAACGTTAAAAAAAAAAAAAGATATTGTCATTTGTACAATCTAGATACTGAACATTTCCATCACCACAAGGATCCTATATATTGCCCTTCTATAACCACATCCTCTTTCCTCCCATCCCCATCCCTCCTTAACCCTGGTTACTACTAATTTGTTCTCCATCTTCATAATTTTGTCATTTCAAGAATATTATATAAATGGAATCATATGCTATATACCTTTTGAGGTTGGCTTTTTCATTCAGCGTAATTCTCTGGAGATTGATCCAGGTGACTGTATCAGTGTTTGCTGTTTTTGTTGTTGACAAGTATTCTGAGATATGGATGTACCACACTTTGTTTCACCATTAACCCATTGAAGAAAATCTAGGTTTCCAGTTTTCTGCTGTTGTAAACAAAGCTGCTATATATAAACATTTCTGCACAGGTTTTTGAGTGAACATAACTTTTTGTTTGTCTGGCATAAGTGCCCATGAGTATTGCTAATGGTATGGTAGATGTGTGTTTAATTTTTTAAAGAGACTGTTAAACTGTTTTCCAGAGTGGCTGTACCATTTATATGCCTACCAGCAATATATGTGATCCAGTTTCTCTGCATGCTCACTAGCATTTGATGTTGCACTGTGTTTTTGTTTTTGTTTTTGTTTTTTTTTTAGCCATTCTGAAAGGTGTGTAATAATATCTTGTGGTTATAATTTGCATTTCTTAACAGCTAATGATGTTGAACATCTTTTCATATGCTCATTTGCCATCAATAGATCCTTTTAATTGAAATGTCCTTCATATCTTTTGCCCATTTTTTAATTGGACTGTTTGTTTTTGTACTCTTGAGTGTAGAGAGTTCTTTATATTGTCTAGATACTAGTCATTTGCCAGATACATGGTTTGCAAATATTTTCTCCCAGTCTATAGTTTGTCTTTTTATACTCTTAACAGCATAGCTAGTTTAGTCAGGGTTCTCCAGAGGGTGTGTGTGTGTGTGTGTGTGTGTGTAAACTGCTTTTATATCTTTGTGAAAAATCAGTAGGCCATATTTGTATGGATCTATTTCTGGATCCTCTATTGTGTTTCACTCATATATGTGTCTTTCCGTACTCTAATATCAGACATCCTTGATTTTTTTTAATATTTAATTTTATTTATTTTGAAAGAGGGTGAGTGGGGGAAGGGCAGAGAGGAAGAGAGAATCCCAAGCAGGCTCCACTCTGTCAGTGCAGAGCCCAATGTGGGGCTCAGACCCACAGATCATGACCCAAGTCGAAACCAAGAGTCAGATGCTTACCTGGCACCTCTCAGACATCGTTGATTACAGTAGCTATATAATATGTCTTAAAATTGGTAGACTGATTCCTCCCAATTTGTTCTTCAAAATTGTTTTAGTTATTGTAGTAGGCTAAATGATATTCACCAGAGATATCAGATCCTAATCCCTGGAACATTTCTTTTTCAAGAAAAAGATCTTTATACAGATAAGATTAAGTTAAGGATTTTGAGATGAAGAAATTATCCTGGACCCTGCATGTAATCACAAATGTGCTTACAAGAGAAGAGCAGAGGGGGCATTGCACACAAAGAAGAAGGCTATGTGAAGATGGAGCACAGAGAGATTTGAAGATGCTGGCCTTGAAGACATGAGTGATGTGGCCACAAGCCAAGGAATACTGGCAGCCACCGGAAGTTGGAAGAGGCAAAGAAAGCATTGTTTACTAGAGACTCTGGAGGAAGTGCAGCCCTGCCAGTTCCTTGATTTCAGCCTGGTGATACTGATTTTGGACTTCTGGCCTCCACACCTGGCAAGGAATAAATTTTTGTTGTTTTAAGCCGTTTTGTATTAAGTTCTTACGGCAGCCACAGGAAACTACTCAGCTATTCTAATTCCTTTGCTTTTCCTCATACATTTTAGAAGAGTCTGATCCATATCTATAAAACATCTTGCTGGGATTTTGATAGGAAGTGCATTAACTTCCATGTCATTTTGGAGAAGATGAACATTTTTACTATGTTGTGTCTTTAATCTGTGTATATTGTGTGTCTCTTTCCACTTACTTAGATCTAATTTGATTTTTTTTCATCAGCATTTTGTAGTTTTCAGTAAAAGTCCTGTATGTGTTTTGTTGTATTTACACGTAAGTATTTAAATTTTTTAGAGCAATTGTAAGTGATACTGAGTTTTTAATTTTGGTATTCACATATTCATTACTAGTATATAGAAATACAGTTGATTTAATTTTTTAAAGATTATATTTTTAAGTAATGTTTACACCAAATGTGGGGCTTGAACCTACAACCCTGAGGTGAAGAGTCGCATGCTCCACTGACAGTCACTCAGGCGCCCACGATTTGTTTTTATTCTTACTTTTGAACTTTTTTAATGCACCTTTAGACTTAAAGAAATATTGTGAAGAAATTATAGACTTCTGATATACCCCACACCTAGTTTTCACTGTTGTTAACATATTAGTATGATTTGTCATAATTAATGAACTAATATTGATACATTATTAGCTAAAGTCCATACTTTTTTCAGGAGTTCTTTATTTTCTATTAATGTTCTTTTTTATCTCTTCCTGAATACCACATCACATTTAGTAGTTATGTGTCCTTAGCTTCTTCTTGGTTTTGATAGTTTTTCTGAGTTTCCTTGTTTATAATGACCTTGACAGTTTGGAGGAGTGTTGGTCAGGTGTTGTGGAATGACCCTATTTTGGAATTTGTCTCATGTTTTTCTCATGATTGGACTGTAGTTCTAGACTTTTGGGCAGGAAGACACAGAGGTAAAATGTCATTTTCATCACATCTTGTCAAGGGTAAATAACTACCAACATCATTTATCAGTGTTGATAGTGACCTTGATCACCTGATAGCTGTTATTGTCAGATTTTTCCACTGTAAAGTTACTCTTTTTCTCCCTCCCTTTCCATACCATGGTCTTTAGAAGGAAGTTGCTGTAGTGGCCCATACATAAGAAGGGGAGGAATTATGCCCTACCTCTTTGAGTGTACAGTGTCTACATAAATTATTTGGAATTATTTTATATGAGAAATTTGTATGTTTTGCACCATTTATTCAGTTATTAATTTTATCTGTATAGACTCACAGATTTTTTCTTTATACCTTGCATTATAATCAATACTACTATATTTTGTTCCTCAATTATTTCAGTTTTGGCCTTTGAGAACTCTTTCAGGTGTGTGTATGTGTGTTTTAGCCATTCCTTACTTGCTGGCACTTCAGGATGCTCCATGCTCATCCTCTGTATTTTATGCCCCAGCCCTAGAATCAGCCATTTCTCCATGGGGTCCCTTGTTTCTTTAACCGGAGAATGGTATTAGAAACCAAGTTCTGGGTGTTAGTGTGCTGATGCTACTAGGATGTCATGGCTTCTAGGCCCTCTGAGCTGACAGAGCAAGGAAATAAACATAGATATGCTAACTCGTATATATACCCAATCTATAATTATTTCCATATGTAATCATCTGCATCTATGTTGAGCTAAACCTGGGTTCATATTGATGTCTTCCACTCTGTAATCTCTTCCTGCATGGATCATTGCTTATCTATAAACTTCCTCCCCAACATTGAGAAATGGGGCTTCCATTGTCCACTATCCATTTGCATAATTGTTCAATACAAGTGTAAGTGTATAGGAGTATCAGAATTGTTAACTTGTATCCCTGTGGAAAGAACTTTATTAAATAGAATATAGTACTTCATATGCAGTTATTTTTTTTTACTTTATTTTTAAAGTTTTTATTTATTTTTGAGAAAGAGCACAAGTCAGGGAGGGACAGAGAGAGGGAGAAAGAGAGAAAGAGAGCGAGCACGCCAAGCAGACCCTGCTCTGCCAGCACAGAGCCCCCACACGGGGCTCAAACTCATGAAACCGTGAGATCATGACCTGAGCCGAAACCAAGAGTCAGACGCTTAACTGACTGAGCCACCCAGGCGCTCCAGTTGTTTTTGTTTTTGTTTCCTAATGTTTGTTTATTTTGAGAGAAAGCAAGAGAGTAGGAGCTCACAAGCTGGGGAGTGGCAACAAGAGAGAATCCCAGGTTGGTCCCATGCCCAGTGCGGAGCCCGTCATGGGGCTCGACCCCAGCCAGTATCAAGAGTTGGATAGCTAGCTCACTGAGCCACCCAAGCACCCCAAAATGCAGTTCTTTTTGATTTTAGTTTTACAGACTCATTTTCAAAGTTTCTTTGATCATCACCCTACCCACCCCCGCCCCCCCCATTTTAATGAGGTTGCTGCATACATTTATAACATTTAAAAAAATCATATTCTGCTTTCTGTTTTGGGATTCCCCACCCCACCTTGAATTTCTATTTTAAAAAATTGCATACATTGAGACATTGAGGTTTGCTCTTTGTGCTGTAAAGTTCAGTGGGATTTGACAAATGCATACTATTGTGTATCCATAATTACAGTATCACACTGAATAGTTTCATTGCCCTAATTCCTTGTACTTCGGCTATTCACCCTCTCTCACCTTCCCTTCCCTCCCACTCTTGGCAACCACTCATTATTTTACTCTCTCTGTAGTTTTGCCTTTTTTGGAGTATCTTTTAATTGGAGTCCTACAGTAGGTAGGTAGCCTTTTTCAATTGGCTTCTTTAATTAGCAATGTGTATTTAAGACTTATCCATGTCTTTTCATGGCTTGATAGCTCATTGCTTTTATTGCTGAATGTTTTGTAGGGATATACCACAATTTGTTTATCCATTCATCTTTTGGACTGGTGGTTGTTTCCAATTTTTGACAATTGTGAATAAAGCTGCAATAAATATTTGCATAAAGTTTTTTTTGTATGGACATAAATGTCAGATGAGTTGGGAAATACCTAAGAACAATTGGGTAATACCTTGGATAAATATCTAAGATTGCTGGATAGTATGGTAAGACCATGTTTACCTTTTTTTTTTTTTTTAATATGTATTTATTCTTTTAGAGAGAGAGAGAGAGAAAGCACAAGCAGGAGAGGGGCAGAGAGAGGGAGACAGAGAATCTTAGCAGGCTCCAGGCTCTGAGCTGTCAGCACAGAGCCCAGCACGGGGCTTGAACTCACGAACCATGAGATCATGACCTGAGCCAAAGTCTGACGCTTAACAGACTGAGCCACCCAGGCACCCCAAGACTATGTTTACCTTTGTAAGAAACTGTCAAATTATCTTTTAAAGTGCCTATACCATTTTGTATTCCCATCAGTAGTAGAGTTCCTGTTCTGCATGAACATGAAGATGATGAACCAGCATTTGGTATTGTTAGTTTTTTGGATTTTAGTCATTCTAATAGATGTGTAGGATCTGATTGTTTTAATTTGTGTTCCCCAATGACAAATGATATTGAGGATCCTTTCCTGTGCTTACTTTGCTGTCTTTTTATCTTCTTTGGTGAGATGTCTAGATCTTTTGCTCATTTTAAAATTGTGTTTATTGTTGAGTTTTAGGAGGTTTTTCTAAAATCACATTGTATGTTTTGGATACAAATCCTTTATCAGAAATCTCTCTCTCTCTCTTTCTATATATATGTATGTATATATCTATATATATCTACAAATATTTTCTCCTAGTCTGTAGCTTATCTTTTTATTTTCATAACGGTGACCTTCACAGAGTAGAATTTTTTAATTTTAATAAAGTGCAAAATTTAATTTTTTTTCTCCCAGACCGTGTTTTTACTGTTGTATCCAAAAACTCATTGCCAAATCTAAGATCATCTAGATTTTCTGTTTTCTAGAATATGTATAGTTTTGCATTTTATGTTTACGTCTGTGACCCATTTTGAGTTAATTCTTGTGAAAGGTGTAAAGTTTTTGTCTAGATTCTTTGTGTATATATGTGTATATATGTATATATATTATATATGTATTTTATATGTATATTATATATATATAATATATATACATATATATATCTCCATGTATATATACATATATATATATCTCCAGTTGTTCCCACTATGTACGGAAAGACTTTCCTTTCTCTGTTGAATTGCCTTTGTTCCTTTGTCAGTGGTCAGTTGACCATTTGTGTGTGATATATTTCTGGGCTGTTTTGTTCCATTGATCTTTGTGTCATTCTTTTGCCAATAACATGCTGTGTGGATTAGTGTAATTTTATAGAAAGTGTTGAAACTAGGGAGTGCATGTCTTCCAGCTTTATCATTCGTCAGTATTGTGTTGACTCTTCTAGCTCTTTTGCCTTTCCATATTAAGTTTAGATTCAATTTGTTATCTATAAAAGAGTTAATCGGGATTTTGACTGGAATTATATTGAATCTATAGATCAAGTTGGAAAGAATTGATGTTTTAACACTATTGAAGCTTCCAATCCATGGGCAAGGAATATGTGTTCATTTATTTAGACTTGTTCTTGATGTCTTTCCATTAGAATTTTGTAGTTTTTTGTACCCTTTAGCTATCACTTCGCTATTCCTCTATCCACCCCTGCCCCAAACAACCTTTAATCTGCTTCCTATTTCTGTAAATTTTCCTGTTCTGAATGTTTCATTTTAGTGGAATCATATAAGATGTGCTCTTCTGTGATTGGCTTCTTTCACTTAGCGTAATGTTTTCAGTGTTCATCTATGTTGTAGCATGTATCATACATCTTTCCTTTTTATGGTGGAATAATAATCTATTGTTTATCCATCACTTGTTAGGCATTTTGCTTGTTTTCATCCTTTTTTTTTTTTTTTTTTTGCTACTGTGAATAATATTGTTATAAACACTTGTGTGCAAGTTTTTGTGTGGGTATATGTTTTTACTTCTCTTGGGTAAATACCTAGGAGTGGAATTGCTAGGTGATAGGGTAACTCAGTGTTTAACTGTTTGAGTAACTGCCAGACTATTTTCCAAAGTGCCTATACTGTTTTGCATTCCCACCAGCAATATATGAGGGTTCCAATTTTTCCATATCTTCTTTAGGACTGGTTAGTATCTGACTTATCACAGCTGTCCTGGTGGGTGTGAAGTGGTATTCCATTGTGGCTTTGATTTGCATTTCCCTCATGATTAATGATGTTAAGTATCTTTTCATAGGTTCATTGACTACTTGTGTATTTTCCTTGGAGAAATGTCTGTTCAGATCTTTGGCCCGTTATTAAGTTGTCTTTTTATTTGAGTTGTAAGAGTTCTTTATATAGCCTAGGTATAGCCCACTACCACATGATTTGCAGATACTTCTCCCATTTTGTGGGTTGTCTTCTCATTTTCTTGATAATATGCTTTTAAGTACAAGTTTTAAATTTTGATCAAGTCCAATTTACCCATTTTTTTTTTTTTTAATTTTGTGCTTTTAGTGTCTTTGTTGCTAGTGCTTTTCGTGCAACTCCATCGCAAAATATGAGGTCAGGAAGATAGTCCTTCATTTTCTCCCAATAGTTTTAGCTCATAAATTTAGTTTTGATCCATTTTGAGTTCATTTTTATGTATGGTATAAAGTAAGGGTCCAACTTAATTTTTTTTGTTCCAGGACCATTCCTCGAAAAGACTTTCTTTCCCCTCATTGAATGGTCTTGGCAACTTTGTTGAAAATCATTTGACCATAGACATGTGTTTATTTCTGAACTATTCAACTCCAGTGATTTATATGTATATCCTTATGCCTGTGCTAGATAGACTGTCTTGATTACTGTTTTGAAAGTTCAAAGTGTTGCCCCTTCTACTTTATTATTCTTTTTCAAGAGTGTTTTGTCTGTTCTGGCTCCTTTGTAATTTTATGTGGATTTTAGAATCAGCTTGTCAGTTTCTGCAAAGAAGACAGCTGGAAGTCTGATAAAGATGGCCGGAAGTCTGTAGATAGTTTGGGGAATGATGCCATTTTAACAATGTTAATGTTTCTTTCAGGGCAGATGTGGTGCTGAATTCCTTGTTTTGTTTGTTAAAGCAGGTGTTTATTTCTGCTTCATTTTGCTGCATAATTTCCTTGGATACAAAGAAAATTGGTGATTTTGTTTCTTTCAACACTTTAAATATTTCATCCTTCTCTTTTTGTTTGTTTGGTTTCTGATGAGAAGTATGCTATAATTCTTCAGTAGTTCAGGTGTTTTTTTCCTTTGGCTTCTTTCAAGCTTTTCTCTTGATCTTTGTTTTTTTGCAGTTTGCATATGACCTGCCTTTCTGTAGGTTTTTTGATATTTATCCTGTTTTCAGTTTGGGACATTTCTTTTGACATATCTTCATGCTCATTGATTCTTTTCCCTGCCATGTCCATTCTAGTGATCATCCCATCAAAGGCATTTTCTATTTTTTTTTTAACAGTGCTTTAATTTCTGGAATTTGTTTTTGATTCTGTTTTAGCTTTTCCATCTCTCTGCTTACATTACTTGGTTTTGAATTTTTTTCTTTTATATCTCTTTTTTTATTTTTTTTTAAATTTTTTTTTTCAACGTTTATTTTGGGGACAGAGAGAGACAGAGCATGAACGGGGGAGGGGCAGAGAGAGAGGGAGACACAGAATCGGAAACAGGCTCCAGGCTCTGAGCCATCAGCCCAGAGCCTGACGCGGGGCTCGAACTCACGGACCGCGAGATCGTGACCTGGCTGAAGTCGGACGCTTAACCGACTGTGCCACCCAGGCGCCCCATCTTTTATATCTCTTAAGATATTAATAGAAGTTAAATTCCCTGATAATTTGAAGATCTGTGCCATATCTGATGCTTGCTTTATGTTATCTCTGCAAATTTTTTTCTTGTCTTTTGCCATATCTTCTGATTTTTTGTTGAAAGCCAGACATGTTCTATTGGGTAAGGGGAACTGAAGTGACTAGACCTCTAGTGTTAGGCTAATCTGGCAAGAAATTGAATTGTGTTTAAATTTTGCTGTGGTTGTAGGTAGCAGAGGCTTTAAATTTCTCAATTATTCATGTTTGGGAGCTTTTCTGAGAGTTTCTCATTAATGTCTGGTTCCTCACTAAATCTCTTTGCTACCTCCCTGGCTAGGAGGTGTTGAATTACCTCATTACTTGGTCCACCTGGCTTCCACTAACACCGCGGGTTAGAGGATGGCTTCCTTGCTGCTTGGCAGTAATGTAAGTTCTGATTCTCCCAGTAGGCCGTGTGTGTGTGTGTGTGTGTGTGTGTGTGTGTGTGCGTGCGTGAGTGTGTGTTGGGGGTGGAGGTTATCTTGTTACTGTCTGGTAATGACTCCTAGTTTCTTCTTCTGCCTTTTCTGACACCACTCAGCTGGGCATTTTTGAGTGCCTTGTTCCAGCCTGGTAAGTGTGAAGATCTAGGTTACCTGTTTGCCATTGTTGGTGATATGTGGTGAGACTGTTGGGGTTTTTTTCTATGTAGCATTTGGCTGATGCAGAGTGGTTATGTATAAAAGTTTTCAGTCTTGCTAAATCTTCCTCTTTTTTGGTCCTTTTGTTAGAGCAGGGATTTGTTGGGGCCTTTTAGTCTGTCAGTGTTTCTGTTTTTTGCTGACTTCTGCCTTCAAATCTGGGATATATGAAGCCAAAATTAAACATAGGAAACTCACCACCATGTTGTTCGTTGGGTCCAGAGGTCACTAGTTGGTCTACTTTCTCTCTACTTTTCAGAGTCTCTGTGTGTTTTAATAATTTAATAATAGTAATTCCTAATCCATTCTCCTCACTCTCTTCCCTCTGGCAACAACTGGTTTGTGCTCTATTTATGAGTCTGTGTCTGTTTATTTGTTTTGCTTTTCAGATCCCACATGTAAGTAAAATCATATGGTATTTGTCTTTCTCTGTTTGGCTTATTTCACTTAGCATGATACTCTCTAGGGCCATCCATGTTATTGTAATAATGGCAGATCTCATTCTTTCTTATGGCTGAGAGTGTGTGTGTATGTGTGTACCACATCTTTATCCGTTCATCTGTGGGTGGACAGATGTGTTCTTGTGTTTGTTTTGTATTACATCCAGTGTTTTTATTTGTACTTAGTGTGAGGAATAGGGAAAAATACATTTACTTCTTTTTCCCAGAATGGAAGGTAATTGATAAGTTTTCAGTGGTACTTTTTAAGTATTAATACTTTTTAAGTATTAATTTTCTTTAAAAAAATTTTTTATGTTTATTTTTGAGAGAGAGAGAGAGAACATGAGCTAGGGAGGGGGCAGAGAGAGGGAAACAGAGAATCCCAAGAAGGCTCTGCACTGTCAGCGCAAAGCCTGATGTGGGGCTCAAACCCAAGAATTGTGAGATCATGACTTGAGCTGAAGTTGGATGCTCAACCGACTGAGTCACCCAGCTGCCCCAAGTATTAATTTTCTTGACCTCCTAACAGTCTTGTTAGTTTTGGCATCTCTGAGATACCCTCTCATCATAAACTACCATTGCGTCCTGTACTCCTCCTTTGTTGTACTCACTGCATTTATGATTATTTTCTTCTTTTTCTTTAGTCAGTCTGTAATCTCCAGGCCATACTAGTTATTATGTCTTGTCTATCTCTGCATATCGAGTGCCCTTAGTGTAGTACATGGTACGTAATACATATGCTGAATGTTTCTGGAATGTTGACCAGTGTTTAGCTACAAATGCATGAAGTCATAGGGGAAAGGGAAACCTAGATTAATGTCCCATCAAAGGCATGTTCCTTTTTGAAAAGTAACCTAGAAGTATTGTGACCCTTGCTTACAGCATAGATTTTATCAAAGAATATTAGGGAGATGAAGTTGGAGGAGTTGGTTTTAGAGATTCCAGAATTTGAGTCAAAAATTATAAAATTCAGTTTGGCCCTTCACTCGCAGTGAAATGGACACATATTTATTGTCTTCCTTAGAGCAGTAGGTTTTTAGGTCATTTCAAAGTTCATATTAATGGTTGATAAGAATATGAAACTTTGAAAATTAGTACGTTAGTTCAGAGCTCTAAAACTTTAAATAGCCTTGAAAACTGTACATTTTGCTCCTGATACCCTGTTTTCCCTTCATGATCTCACTAATGCCCCTTTTTTTTTTAAAAAATTTTTTTAACGTTTATTTATTTTTGAGACAGAGAGAGACAGAGCATGAACGGGGGAGGGGCAGAGAGAGAGGGAGACACAGAATCGGAAGCAGGCTCCAGGCTCTGAGCCATCAGCCCAGAGCCCGACGCGGGGCTCGAACTCACGGACCGGGAGATCGTGACCTGAGCTGAAGTCGGACGCTTAACCGACTGAGCCACCCAGGCGCCCCACTAATGCCCCTTTAATATATGACATATCAACCTGGAGTATCAAGTTTCCCAGTTCCCTATAGTTAGAAAGTGTGGTCTTAAACTGGAGAGTAAGGGGTGCCTGGGTGGCTCAATCAGTTAAGCATCCAACTCTTGATTTAGGCTCAGGTTATGATCGCAAGGTTCATGAGTTCGAGCCTGGAGTTTGGGTTCCATGCTGACAGTGCAGAGCCTGCTTGGGATTCTCTCTCCCTCCCTCTCTCTTCCCCTCAGCCACCCACTTCTTTCTTTCTTTCTGTTTCTCTCTCTCTCTCTCTCTCTCTCTCTCCCCCAGTAAATAAATAAACAAACAAACTTTTAAAAAAAACCCACAAAAACTGGAGAGTAGAAATGGTATTTTGTAGACCTTTACCTATGGGCTCGTGCCAGACAGAGAAGTGAGGACTGACAACCTGCCATAAATTTAGGAAGGCCAAACAACTCTAATGCCTAGAATCATTATTTTAAAAATACAATATGAATGTTTATCATGATGACCATAAATCTAGAAATGTTTGGATTAAGTTCTAGCTTTTTATGTTGGCAGATATGTTTATAAAGGAGTGTCTTCACTGACCATGATAAGCTAATGCATTTGAAACCTAATCTTAAATTAATCTGGAAAATTTTATATATGGAGCAGTTCATCAACATTTTGAGGTGTTATTCTTCTCTGGGTTCACAAGATCAGTTCCTTATTTGTTATAGATTTACACTTCGTTTCTAATTGAAAAAACATTTAAATATTTCCTTTTAGTCCCTTTATTGCCAAATTGTGTTGACTGTTGAAATAGATGTTTATTCAAATTTAACTATATGTATGTACGTTTGTATATTTACAAACATTTATATTGTATGTGCAGTTTCACTATAGGGAATATTTTAAAAACTAACATACAAATAGAATATCTGTTATGCAAAGAAGAATGCTTGAGGAATGTAATTTTTCAGGCTAATTGGATTTTCTGGTTAATACAAGAATAGGTATAAAATGTTTCAGGATTTGTTAGAGATTTTCCTAAATCCATTTCCACATAGATGGTGCTGACTCTAAAAACAGATCTAAATTAGCTTTGTATAGCAAAAACTAATAATGTCTCCTGTCATCCAAATCTTTGTTCACTGTTAATAGATCTTTTTGTTAAATCCTTCCGCTGCCACACTGCTGGAACCAGTGGAGTCATTACTTAGCTGCATCTAGGCAGAATGTTGATGTTTTAAAACTATTTAGTGTCCTTAACTTTCCTTTGTTTATATTTTCCTCCCTGAATGACATCTGTTTCTGCTTCACAGGATCATCTTCTAGTCACACCTTTCTACTTAATTAAATAGGAAAGAAAAATAGTTTTGAAAGTTGGTTTTATTTTTATTATTATTAAAACAATTTTTTTAATGTTTATTTTTGAGAGAGAGGGACCGAGTGGGAACGGGGGAGGGGCAGAGAGGGACACACAGAATCCAAAGCAGGCTCCAGGCTCCATGCTGTTGGCACAGAGCTCGATGTGGGGCTTGAACCCATGGACTTCGAGATCACAGCCTGAGCTGAAATTGTACACTTAACTTACTGAGCCACCCAGGTGCCCCCAGAAACCTGGATTCTTAAAGTGGAAGTTTTAGGCTGAGTAATTATGGAGTAAAAATTCATAAATCTTCTTTAAGGAAATTTAGGCATAAATATCTGGGTAGATGGCAGTTTGGTAGAGGAGCTAGATGAGCTTGAAGTTGTATTTGGGGTGAAGCTGAAGGCAAAATTGATTGAGGTCTTTTAGGATAACTGATCTTAGCTTCCTTCTGGAACAAAGAGCCTGTTTTATTTTAGCATAGATCTGTTTATCGGGCTCCTTCTTTCTAAATTGTTTTTTTGTTTTGATCTTTTGAGGATCTAGGGAAAGGAATGAATCGTCTAAGAAAGTGCCTCCATGTGCATTCATGCATACAGTTTCATTGGGCTCACAGTTCACCTTTTATGTCCACCTCCCTTTCACCTCTTCTCTGACCTTTTCTCACTTTTTCATTTTCTAAGGTGTCTTTCAACTTTCTTCTAAACTCTACCTGTCCTTCTACTTTGATTCCTAATGCATTTGGTCTATTTTACATTCATTTACTTTTTTCTGCTTTAATCCCTGTGATTAGTCAGAATGTAGCTGTTAAGTGGTAGACACCAGCTGTGACTAGGTGAGGCAGAAGGGAGTTTAGTGGCTCATGTAACCAGGCTACAGGAAGTGTTTATTCATTAGAGCTAGGGCTTTGTTCACTGTTAGGATTCCTTTTATCACTTGTGTCTCATATCTCCGATTCTGTCTCCATGATTTTGTTATTCTTCCAAACAGACTTCTTCCTCATGGCTGTAGATGAGTTGCTGGCAACTACTAGGATCACATCCTCAGTTTTATAGTAAAGTATCTTATTTTCTTTTCTTAGTTCTAGTTTAGAAAATCTCAGAGAAGGAATTGGGCTTGGCTTGTGACATGCTTGTACTTATGGCCAGGGACCCTACCCAAACTGCATAGTTGGAATTTACAGGGAAACAGTTCTCCCAAAGAAATAGTAGGTATGCTGTTCCCAGGATAAGGGAGAGGTGCCAGGCAGACAGTATAGTTATCAACCATATCCTCTGTTTCTGAGATTGATTCTCTGGGTCTTCCCACATTGTATCTCTTCATATCAGGTCAGTCATTGACACCAGCTGTTCTGAAAGCCAGGGATGGAGCTAGCAAGGATGGAATACCCAGACTGATTCTGGTTCAGCATATGAAGTTTTGAAGATCCAGATTTCAAATGGAGAGGAATTCTCGGTGCCAAAAAATAGGAAGAGCAAATTTTTGTGCATATCTTGTTCTCTTCAGAGTATAGTCTTTAAAGCCAAAGATTGTGTCCTACCTATTTCTTCCAGTAAACTTTTGACAACAAATAATGTAGTGAATAATCTGTATAGTGAAGCCAGTACTGATTAAAAACAAAACAAAACAAAACACCACCACCTTAATATGATATGCCTACAGTTGACAAGAGGTGAACTTGTGATGACGAACTGAATTTTATGTGTCAACTTGGCTGGACCATGGTGCCCAGATATTTGGTTAAATATTATTCTGAATGTTTCTGTGAAGGTGTTTTTTGGATGAGATTTACATATAAGTCAATGAACTTTGAGTAAAGCAGATTACTCTCCATAATGTGGATGGGCTTAATGGAGCAGACGATAGACCCTCCCCAAAATGAGAAGAAATTCTGCCTGCAGACTGCCTTTGAACTCAAACTGGTACTCTTCCCTTAGTCTCCAGCTTGCCAGCCTACCCTGCAGATTTTGGATTTGCCAGTCCTCCACAATTGCATGAGCCAATTCTTTAAAATAAATCTCTCTTTCTCTGTATATACACACATATATCCTGTTGGATCTGTTTCTCTGGAGAACCCTATTTCACCAGATATGCAACTGAATATTCCAGACTTTTGTCATCACAGTTAGAGCCAGAAGAAAGATATGAAGTTCATATCTCAAGTCCTTTGCAGGGACATCTGAACCTAGCTTAATTAAGCCTGTATTCATCTCTGTATAGTGTAGGTTGGTTGAGTATTCTGATTTGTCAGAAATCACTGTGTTTTGTGCCAATCCTTCACAAACGTGTGAGGTGTGCAGGGTAGAGTTACCTATTTGGGGGAAGGCACATAACCAAAGAAAGGAAAGGTGCTGGTGCTAGCACAGGAAAAGGACAGAAACAATACATGTTCAGATAGCACAGTTATTTGTTGTACACTGGGATCTATCTTTTGGAATATGGAATTAATGTATTTATGTTTCAGAATTTTTGCATACTGTGTAAGATCAATTACATATACATTTTTTTCACTTCTGTAGATGGATTCTGATATACTTAAATGCCTGAATATTCTATTCTATGACTTTAAAAAGTCGACATATTTTAAGATTAAAGTCATTGCAAGTCAGTTGACTTGCAATATTGGGAATTTCTTTCTCTGTCTCTTGATGTATATATGTGTATGTGTATATACATACCTATAATTGTAGTATGATTGTAGTAGAGTAGTAATGGAAAATGTGGTTGAAAAGATAATCTTAATAGAGTCATTAAAAAATGTGTACATTATACATGTTTTGTGTTTTCACCCTGTTTTCTTCCTAGGAAAGAATTTGCTAATCTAGGTGACATATCAACAAAAACAACAGATGTGGAAACATTTTTGCATTTTTCTTCAGAAAAATCTCATCTGTATGCATAGAATATCTTTAGCAATTGCTTTAGTAAATGCCAGACAGATGGTTTAGACTCAGAATGACTACCAAATAATTTTATCACCATAATTATTTTGAAGTGGGGTATAGTAACACCACTCAGATTTCTGGAAAATCATGAATGTAATTTGGTACATTAAGGAAAGAGGTGCAGGAATAGGCTTCCAAACCAGAGAAATTTTTGTCTCAGAGCCTTTCTACAAGATATTTGACTTCTGAAGTCCTCTTTCTGTAACCTGTGATTGAACATTACTTACTTGCCTGCTTTTCTGACTCAGAGCAGTGTAAAATTCAGTAGTTCCAAAGTGATTTGAAGTGGGTGAATGGCAACTTGAATTTTAGTGAGAGATACAAAAATAGAGGGGATTCACAAAAATAACCAATACTGTAGTGAGAGAGAGGAAGGTGAATGGATCTAGCCATTGCTGAGCATCTTTAATGTATCAGGCACCGGGAGAGATGCGTACATATGCGCTTGCTTCACCACTGCTTTGTAAGGTAGATAGAGATGACTTCCTTACTACTCTGAAGAAACAATTCCATATTCTCAGTTTGCACAGTCAAGGGAATACTTACACCTTTAAAAAGTACTTAAATATAACTATATAAAAAATCTGACATTCTTGTTTGTGTTAGGAGTTGAACCAGTCACTTTTAATGGAACACCAGTTTTACCTGAAAGAATGAGAAGCGGTATTCACACTAGGGCATATGTTAGATATTTTCTCAGATATGAACTAAGTAAGCCCATTACTTTCAGGAAAACAACAGTTGTTGCAAATGATAAAATTCAAGCTTTAAAGTGAAAATTAGAATTTTATTTTATTTTATATTTTTAAAGTTTATTTATTTTGAGAGAGTGAGAGCAAGAGTGGGCAAGCATGAACTGGGGAGGGGCAGACACACACACACACACACACACACAAACCGAAGCAGGCTCCATGCTGTCAGTGCAGAGCCTGATGTTGGGCTAGATCCCACGAACCATGAAATCATGACCTGATCTGAAATCAAGTGTCAGGTGCTTAACTGACTGAGCCATCCAGATGCCCCGAAAATGAGAATTTTAAAAACTTATATCTGCTTCCGTGAGCTTATAGCTTCTCAGTCTCAAGACCGACCTTTTTTCCTCCCTCCCTCCCTCCCTCCCTCCCTCCTTCCCCCTTCCTTCCTTCCTTCCTTCCTTCCTTCCTTCCTTCCTTCCTTCCTTCCTTCCTTTCTTTTTATTTATTTATTTTGAGAGAGAGAATGCAGGAGGGGCAGAGACAAGGAGAGAGACAGAATCCCAAGCAGAGCCTGATGTGGGGCTTGAACTCATGAACTATGAGATCATGACCTGAGCTGAAGTCAAGAGCCAGACATTTAACCAACTGAGCCACCCAGGCGCCCCAGTCTCAAGACTTTTCTGATGAAACACTGGTGGTATTAAGAATTGTGTTTTGTTTTTTGTTTTTGATACTGTCTAATGAAATGTTTCAACATTTGGAAGATAAATGTAACTCAGTGAATTAGTATTTTTCAAATGACCAAAGCATGGTGAATTCAAGAGTCATTCAAAGGCAAGCTAGACCAATGGACTTTTAATGTGCCAACGAACAAATAATTGATCGTTGCAATTTTAGATTCCACATTGCAGGTAATCTTTAGAATCTATCACTTGTTGAGTTTTGGCAGAGTGACAGAGAAGAATGTTCACAGTTATCTGGAAGGACTACTAAAATACTTCCCCCTTTTCCATTTCCATATCTGTATAAAACCATTTTCCCTTCATGTAGTTCAAAACAACATATTACAAAAGACTTCATGTAGAAGTAGATATGTGAATCCAGACAATAAAGAGATTTGTAAATGTAAAACAATGCCATCTTTCTCACTAATTTTGGGGGGAGACTGTTTTTAGTTTTCATAAATATATATTTATGTTAACATAATGGAGCTTATTATTTTTAAATGAATTTAACAAATAATTTAAAATTTCTTTGTCTTAATTCCTAATAACTAAATAGCAATTGATAGAACATAGATAAACAAAAGCCCTTTGGTGTTCCCAAGTAATTATTAAGAATATAAAGGGACTCTGGGACCAAAAAGTTTGAGAATTGCTGTTGTGGTGAAAGTCTGCATTTGGCTTTGTGAAATGGTATTTGATTGAGGCCTTGCAGAATTCTTCCCTTAGAAGGAAAAGGGTATATGTGAGTGGTTTAGTGGTTGATGATAATAAACATTTTTGATAAAATGTCTTAAAATTTGACTATATACTTTTTGGCTAAACTCTTTTTTTCAGTTAGAGAGATTGGTAGGTGGATTCTTTGTTAAAATCTGCATCAGTTAGATCAGAAAGCATATATTCAGTGGTCTTTTAATAATATATAGAATTAATTTTTGCTGTAAACCCATATGAAATATTATGAATAATGGCAATACTAAAATGTTGGAAATTTCATGCCTTAGAAGTAGTTTATACTTAAATCAGTTATTGTACGTAGGGTCACATTCCCACAAGGAAAGCATTGTGAAAATACTCAGTTTCAAGACCTGAAAACCTTGAGTAAGCAGAAATAGAAATGACAAGAAGTGAAAGACTTAATGTCTCTAGTAAGGATGGAAAAGAGGAAGGAGTCAGACTGCTTTAAATATTTTCATGCTGAAGTTAGAAAATAGAAAACTTACCAAAAGAAAAAAAAAAGCCTGCCTACTATATTGGTTCTGCCTTAAACATAGCATACAGTTTGAGAGATACCTTAGTTAGTGATGGAACTTTTTCACTACTTTGTTATAAGATGAATTCATAGCATTTCTCTCCTTTTATTTGTCATGCTTTTGAGCTGAACTTTGAAGCAAGTTTGGGTAAGGGGATAATTAATATAAGTCTTAGGGGATAAATATTTCTTAATGTAATGAAATTTCAGTCCATTTTCTTGGGATACAGAAATTTTAGCCTAATTTCCCTTGGTAAGGTAGGGATGTCCAGTATCTATGTTTCCTTCTCCACTTACTAAAAACTTTCTCTGTGCCTGATAAAATGAAGTCTTGTCTAGTTTCTGCCTGTAGGAGGCTTATAATTTAGTGTATTGTAAGCCATGCTTAGTGTATTAGTATCAGTAATATATGAAAGATTATTGAACCCTTCTTTAAAGAAACCAAGACTGTTGTTATCATAATTATTACCGTTAGTTATCTCCATAGTAATATGTTAGTTTGTAGTGTTTCGAGGACATACTCAATGCGGTTTTGGGGGAAAAAATAATTATACTACCAGATATCATTTGCCTAATTCCTCTCTCATGAAAACTCTGAGAAGTTACAGGTAACAGTTTTGGTTAGGTAGGCTCTGATTACTACAGTTTTTAATGTAGATTTTCACTTTTCTTTCTATCTGATTAAAACAAAATCTAAACAAAACTCTCTAAGTTTGAAACACTTGTTTCTTCTACTGTATTAACTCTTAGTGTGTTTATTATTTCTGACATTCATTTAAAATTCTGTGGCTGTAGACTTAGTCTTATTTTGGAGATTCTATCCTCTGAATGTTACTTACCATTTTTGGCCTCTTAGAGCCCAGAGCATACATCTGGCCTTCTTTGGTCTTGTGTCTAGTAGCTTCTCTGCAGATGAGGACCATATGTTAATTAAAATCTCAGTACCTAAGCACATAATCTAGCCAAATGTTACACAGTGGGAGAATTGTTCTGCCTCCCCTCTCTTTGAGAAACTGATAGAGTGGGAAGGTATCCAGTCCCTTACTTTGGGAGGGTAGACAGAATGTGCGCTACAGTCAGAAATGTATTCAAAACTTATTTTAAAAAAGAAATTGGTGGGTGTGTCATGACCGTTATTTTGTAATTTCCAAAGTACTAGAGAACCATGAATACAAACCTTGAGAATGATCTTTTTCTGCTCAAAACTGCCTAATGCCCTATACTTACAGGCACTAAGTTAGATGACTCTGTGTAATGAATCAAGTAGTAATCTGGTTCCTAGTGGAATACACTTTTGCACCATTAATTATTCTACTTTCATTGTGCACAGCAAAATTAGTTAATTAATTAAATTAATTTAAAAATTTTGAGCTTGGATATTTGGTAGTGTCATGGATGTGGCAACCATACTGTAGGAACCAAAAATCAGAACATTGTTGTGACAAGTATGGGAAGTGAGAATGAACTTCTGGGGGCAGTAGGAGGCACTGAAATCTGAACTGAACTGTATGGTTGTCATGCTCGTAGAAAGAAAAGTATTATTTAATTACTTAAGATATTTATTACTTATGCTGTGCCAGTCATGTTATACAAAGTATGGAACAGTATTCTCAGATCTTTTACTAAAAGGTAGGCAAACTGAAATGAAAGTGGAATAATTTAGTACTTAGTATTTCCTGTTAGTGTTTTCCTGTTTGCAGTTTCAGGGAAAGACAATGTGTCAGTTCCTAAATGCGAAAATATTTCGCACTGTGGTAACAAAAGTATTTGTTAAACACAACTCCAAGAAATGGTTACTTTTACTTCTACTTGGTAGCAACAATATAGGTACTAAGTAATAGCCCGGACTTTTGTAATCAAATAGACCTAGTTTTGATCTTGGTTCAGCAACTTCCTCATGAGGAGGAGTAATTAAACTCCTGGGTGTTGACAAGATTAAGGAGATGAGTTAAGTGTTTTGAGCAGAGTTTATGCTTAATAAATACTAACTGCTATGTATTATTTTTGTTCCTGCCTAAGGAAAATTTTATTGGAAAAAAAGTACAAAACTTTTTGGATTTTTCTTCCTTCCTTCCTTCCTTCCTTCCTTCCTTCCTTCCTTCCTTCCTTCCCCTCTCTCTCTCTCTCTCTCTCTCTCTCTCTCTCTTTCTCATTCTTTTTCTTTTTTAAAGGTTTGAGAGGGAGGGGAGGGGCAGAGATAGGGAGAGAGAAAATCCCAGGCAGTCTCTGTGCTGTCAGTGGAGAGCCGGTTGTGGGTTTCAATCCCACAAACCATGCGATCATGAGCTGAGCCAAAGTCAAGAGTCAGACATATAACTGAGCCACCTGGTGTCCCAACTTTGTGGATTTCTATTTGAGACCCTTCAAAAAAACGTTTCTGAGACCAGCAAAAATTCTTTTTTTTAAAGGTTTTTTTTTTTAATGTTTATTTAATTTTGAGAGAGAGAGCACTAGTGGGAGAGGAGTTGGACACTTAACCGACTGAGCCACCCAGGCACCCCAACAAGCACAAATTCTTAAATGTATTATTGGTATATTACTTTGGAATTGATTTGTTTGGAGTGTGTACTTATGTATTTTTTATAGTGTATTGGGCCTTTTGTAATATATCATTGGGCCCAGGGCATTTATTTGTGTTTTTCCACCTATAGAGACAGTGTTACTGCTTTAGGCAGTTTTTATTTTTTATTTTTTAACATAGCATTGCTTTCTGCACTTTTATTATATTAGATAATTTTTTGTCAATTTTAATATTCTTATGGAAAACTGATACGGTACAGTTTTTTGGAGGAACTTATGATGTAAAGTCTGGAAAGTACACTCAACTGCATTGAGTCTTGCTTCCCATACCTGAGTTGCCACACTTCTCAAGGACTCTGATTTGTCTGTTACTTTTTTCTTATCCTTTTAGTCAAGGATGTGAACATTTCTTGAATGAGTAAGTGAATGATGGAGAGCATAAAAGATTACTAGTGAAATCAAAAGACCTAGACATTAAAGAATATGATTTCTCAGTTCTTTTTCCTAATTAATGTATACATTGCCAGACAGACATGTTACTTTATTCACTGGCACAAGTCCTTTCCTTGGTTTTCCAGTTTAGTCTTTACTCCGAAGAAGACTTGAATTTTGGTATGGTATACTTTCTATAGCTCATAACTGTTAGCCATGTCTAAAATTTCAGTATTATATTTATAACTTTAATACACTTTTTACCCATTAATAAAGTGTAGAGGCAGCGTTGTGTAAGACAGGCACAGAGCATGGGTTCTAGAGCCAGGTTGCCTGGGTTCAAAGATCACTTTCTAGTTGTCTGACAATAAATGAGTACCTGAACTTTTCTGGCAGTATTTCCTCATCTGTAAAGTGGGAATAAGAGTACCTATGTCATAGGGTTTTTATAGGGTTAAATGAATTAATATAAGTACTTAGACTAGTGCCTGGTCCATAAAATATATGATATAAGTGGTTTCTGTTATTTGTAGATGTACTTTTGTTAACTGATCTCAAGCATATAGATAGAACTACACACACACACACACACACACACACACACACACACATTAATCTGTGAGTAAAGACAGTTTGTTTTTTCTTCTCAATCTGCACACAAGAAAATTTCTTTTCTTGTCTGGTTGTACTAGCTGGGTCTTCAAGTATGATGTTGATAGGAATGGTGAGAGGGAACGTGATTGCCTTTATTCCAGTCTTAGCAGAGAAAACATTCAGTTTCTCACCATTAAGTTGTTAGAGGTTAGCTGTAGACTTTTTGCAGATTAGAGCTACATATTTTTTGACATTTTAATTAAAAATAGAAGAAAGGAAAAATAGCTAAAGCCTATTTTAATACCTACTTAGGAAATAAAATTTACTTATGAAGTAAATGTATGAATGTTGTAGAAATACCATTATATGTCTGGTTGAAGTAGTAAAGGTGGAACTTAGTTAATTACTAGGGATAATTTGATATTGACATTCATATGTGTCTGTATTTGGTTATTTTACATGAGGAGATGTGAGCCTGTGTTTTTTACGTAAGCATTTTTTGGAGACCATAACAAGGTAGGGTATTTGAAAATTGAATCTGCAGTATCTTCCCTGTGTTTCAGAGAAGTTTGAACTCCTCAAGTGAAACAAGAATTTTTTAATACCCATTATCAGCTAGGGGCTTTCAAAAAACTGGTTTCTTTCCCATACATATTTGTTAAATATCTGAATATTTTTTATTTGGAAAGGAAGGGAAGATACTGATGGAGAAGAATAAAATAAAGCAAAAAATCATGACTTTAGATTTACTGGAATAATTCATTCATTCATGCATTCACTAAATAAATGTTTATTGGGCACCAGCTACATACTTTGTATAGTGCAAGGTTCTAGGGATATGATGATGAGTAAAGGATCATGTCTTATAATAAAACCATGCTTTATAAACGAATACTACATACCATTGTGTAATAGTAGATCATTTCTACTGCTTCCTAGTGATCTCCCATAAGAAAAAAATTTCAATTTGGACATTCCTGCCCTTTAGGGGTTGTTAAAAGTACCTGCAGAGACTAGAATGACCAGCAACCTTCTAGAAGCATGTAGGAGCATTACTGTAAACATCAAGGAACTATATAGGAGATTCCAATACGATTCTGGTACTGTAAGTGGAGATGATTTTAGTTATGATACTTACCTGATATAAAGACTGCTAGTCTATGCTTGGCAGTGATGTACAGTTCAGATGTTTCAGGTGTTCCTCCCCGCCCCCCAGCTTTCAAATGTTTAGAGGTCACAACATTTTGAGTGTCTTTCTCTCTGTATATAAATCATAGAAAAAAATTAAATCACACACATTAATTTTTATTGACTCCTCCAGGAGACTTTGGAGGAAATGGGAGAGGTGGAGTGCTTAGAAAACCAAGATAATCAAGTGACTTCAACTTAACTTGGAGAACAATTAAATGGTTTTGAATAGACAGTTAAGCGTAAGTGTATTTAGACAAAGGAAAATGTCATTGTTAATCAGGAAATGAAGTTGCAACACATCATTTATCCTCTAATATTTATTACTATAGAGCTTTTTTTTTTTTAAAAGTTTGTTTACTTATTTTGAGAGGAGCGAACGAGCATGAGGGGAGGAGGGGCAGAGAGAGGGAGACAGGATCCAAAGCAGGGTCTACGCTGACAGCAGAGAGCGTGACATTGGGTTTGAACTCAGGAACTGTGAGATCATGACCTGAGCCGAAATCAGGAGTTGGCCATGTGCCCCACAGCACTAATTTTCTGTTCTGCGAATGCAAAGAACTAAAATATAGTAGTACAAAAATAAGAATTAGATCCAAAATATGAAGAGTACCCATTCATTATCTTAAAAATTCCTGACATGTAGGAAATAGAAATAATACCACTTAATATACTTTTAGTAAGTAAACTAGGGGGGAAAAACCCTGCCAGCCTAGTGTCAGTCTGTTAATCTGTATTGACTTTTTTTTTTTTTAAACTAGAGCCAACTGTGAGCATGTTAGGTGATTTGTTGGAATGCAGGTAATAAGTAGGATAAGGCAATGAATAGGATATGAGGTCAGAGGGAAAATATGTGGGGAAGAATAAGTTAAATAATTTTTACAACTAGAGATTCTACACTTAATTTGTGTGTCTGATTTGGTCTAGGTACTAATGTTGTATTTTTATTTATTTTTAATTTTTTAATGTTTATTTTTGAGAGAGAGAGAGACAGAGTGTGGAGAAGGGGCAGAGAGGGAGGGAGACACATAATCCAAAGCAGGCTCTAGGCTCTGAACTGTCAGCACAGAGCCTGATGCAGGGCTTAAACTCACAAACTGCAAGATCATGACCTGAGCCGAAGTCGGACGCTTAATTGACCCAGCCACCTAGATGTCCCACCTTACCTTTTTAAAATAAAAATGTTTTTAAATAAAAAAATTTTTAAGGGAACTCACTAAAGGCCTTTGTGAGAACTCTTTCTGTAGCTAAGAGAACTATGCTTGTCTTTTTAAATAGGTAAAACTTGCATGTGAATTATGAAAATCAGTTGAAACTCACTGGTAACCTAAAAGCTGAAGATTGTAGCTTTTCATCTTTTCTGAGGTTTATAGGATAATGTCAATGCTGAACAGATCTAAATTTTGTAATTATTGAAACTAATTACTTTGGAAGAATGCAGTAAAATACATACCCATCTAATTCTTGTGTACTTGGTTTTAATAAAATCTAGCTTAATACAAGGAGGGCATTTTCACAGGAGTTGGCAGACTTTTTCTGTAAGGAACCAGATAGTGAATACTTTAGGTATTGTGAGCTTATATGATTTCTGTTACAAGAATCCAACTCGCATTGTAGCATAAAATAGCCATAGACCATATGGAAACGGTATGCTTCAATAAAACTGTGTTTTACTGAAAACAGCTATGTTTCAATAAAACTTAATTTACCAAAATAGACTACAAGCTACATTTGGATTATAGTTTGCCTTCTCTGTATCATAAGGAAATCTAGGGGAATGCTATACTATACTATTATTTTTCGCCTCATTTTAATAAGTGTAAAATACAATAAAATGCTCACATACCAAATTATAATGGTCACTTGCTTTGCTGTATCACTATTGTTATGTAATAGTTTTCATGTTAGTGCATTCACTGAAATAGAATATGAAGACTGAAAACTGTGATAACCAGACTTGTTCCTTCCTACGGTTAGCAGTTTCTTCTATTAAAAGGAACGAGGCATCTTTATGCCACTTTCAGTATGTGTCATTCAGAAGAGCAACAGTATCCTAAACAGACACAGTAAACAAGAAGTTAGTAAATCTTAATTTAGATCTCTGTCACAGATTTTCTCATTTGTCTGTTTTTATATGTAGAGACTTCTGAAGCCTGAATGAAATGTTTTTATTTCTCCTTGAACATTCAGATACCTGATGAAAAGGAGCAAACATATAAATAACTGATTCGGAAGCAAAGGGGACTGACATGTCTCAAGTGAGTCTTGGAATAGGATAGAGTAATTCTGAGCCTTTAGATGAGAGTCAGTAGTTGATTTGACTTAGAGGAAATGTATCTTTTGTATTTAAGAGCTTTTAAAAAAATTCCAACTGAGAACTAGTTTTGATGAGGAAGAGAGGTTGGAAAGGCCCTAAAAGGAGACTAAAGATCTTGGAAAACAAACTGCAGCTTTGGCTAGCATTAACTCTAGAATTCAAGTGCATTTACTGGATGAATTTTGTTTCATGTACTTTGGGATATAACTAGAATGTTTTATATTTTTCTCTTTTACAATGAGGATATATGAGGAGGTCAAGAGGAACAAGATTAAATTGCTTTTAAACTTAGCTGCTGATTTTTCCCTCTTTAAAAATTTTTTAAAAAGTATTTATTTTTTTGAGAGACAAAGAATGCAAGTGGGGAGAGGCAGAGAGAGAGAGGGAGACACAGAATCTGAAGCAGGCTCCAGGCTCTGAGCTGTCAGCACAGAGCTGGATGTGGGGCTGGAACTCACAAACTGTGGGATCATGACCGGAGCCAAAGTTGGACGCTTAACTGAATGAACTACCTAGGCGTCCCTGATTTTTCCTTCTTTTAGATTAATGGTCTTTCATATATATGTAAGATGTCAGGAAGTGGAAAACATGCCAAGGTATCAATGTTATTTTTTGAATGATGACCTTTAGAGCTAATGGTAAGTTTACTGAGGAGTTTGAGAAGAAAAGGGCTCTTATTGGTATTGGGGTTCTCAAGAGAAAAAGAACCAATAGGGTATAAATAGGTATATATATGAGATTTATTATAGGAATTGACTCATGCAGTCATGGAAGCTAAGAAGTCCCAGATCTGCTGTCTGCAACCTGTAGAACCAAGGAAGCCAATAGTGTAATTCAGTCCATGGCTGAAGGTCTGAGAGCTGAGGAAGTCTGATGGTGTAACTCCTTGTCTAAGTCTTTAAAAAAAATTGTTTTTTAATGTTTATTTTTGAGAGACAGAGAGACTGAGCACCAGTGGGGGAAGGGCAGAGAGAGAGAGGGAGACACAGAATCTGAAGCAGGCTCCAGGCTTTGAGCTAGCACAGGGCCTGACATGGGCCTCAAACTCACCATGAGATCGTAACCTGAGCTGAAGTTGAACACTTAACCAAGTGAGCTACCCAGGCATCCCAGTCTTTGTGTACGTCTTAAGACTCAAGAAACAAGAGAGTCATCATGCAAGAGAGTGATTTTGCCCTTCCTCTGCCTTTTTCTTCTATTTAGGCCCTTAGCAGATTTGGAGGATGCCAGCTTCCTTTGGTGAGGACAGTCTTCTTGACTTAGTCTGCTGATGTAAATGCTGATCTCTTCCGGAGGCACACAGATATAATGTTTTTCCAGCTATTTGGGCATCCTCTTAATCCAGTCAAGTTGACTAAATTAATCATCACAGTACCCAAAAGAATTGAATGCAGGGATTTGAACAGATATGTCCATGTTTATAGCAGCATTATTTTTAATAGCAAAAGGTAGAAGCAACCCAAGTTTCCATCAACAGATGAGTAAACAAAATATAGTATGTACATTCAGTGGGATAGTATTCAGCCTTAAAAAGGAAGGAAATTCTGACACCTGCCACAGCATGAATGAATCTTGAAGAAATTATGTTAAATGAAATAAACCAGTCACAAAAAGACAAATATTGTATGATTCCACTACTCGAGTAGTCAAATTCATAGAGACAGAAAGTGGAATGTTGGTTGCCAGGGGCTGGGGAGTGAGGGGATGGAGAGTTATTGTGTAATGTGTACAGTTTCAGTTTTGCAAGATGAAGAAAGTTCTGGAAATGGATGGTGGTGATGGTTACAAAGAGAGAATGGCTGGGAATGATTACCTAGTGTCTAGACAGGCCTCAGTTTATGAAACTTTAGGATGAACTGCTCAAAGAGGTGTTAGACTTTTCACTGCTGTCATTATAAAACATTCTCATTCTCTCTCACCCATTTTACCTTTCCCTTCTCTCCCCTGTCCTGTTTTATCCTTTAGCAACTTGGAAAACTTGCTAATGGGAATCGTATTCTCATTGTGACTTATGAGGATTTTAATTCTAAGGACAGTGACTACATTTGTCATTTAGAATGAACCCAAAATACTCATGACTGTGAACTAGCCCTTCTTCCTTGCCTACTCTAGATTTTCTGGGTAAACTTAAAGTTTTGAATTTTGAACTCCATGGGTATCATCAGTGTGTTCTTGCTTTTGTAGCTTATGTTGTAGAATTTCTTAAAGATCATTCCAGAATTGTTGTATAGATTTAAAACTAATGGCCTATTTCTCTTCCACAAATTTTTTCTTTTTAATCTCATTTCAGAATAAATAAGAGAATACAGGTAAGCCAAGCCAGCCATAATTCCATGAAATAAGTTACAAAACTTATAATCTTGATTTTTTTTCATGCATCTATGAATGCATATGTGTGTGAATTTATGGATATATTTTTATATTTTTAGGTTCATCTATATGTGTCTAAATACCTATTTAGAATATCTTTTAAGGAATTCAGGGCTTAAATGTTTCTTGTTTTAGTATAAAGTGGCCATTAAAATGATAGAAAATCATCTACTTTTTATTTGCTTTGTATAGGTATAAGGTGTTCAATACAGTTTTAAGGGTATAATACTTTAAACCTTGTAAACTATGCACTCAGTTTAGAATTAATATAATAATAGATTATCCAAGTACCTGTCATACGGACTTGTTAACAAATTGGTACATGAAGTAAATTAGAAACCCATTTATTTGGTTGTGCTCTTTTGAAGTGAAAATTTATATTTTCCTTAGATAATGAGTTTTTCAGAATATTTTACTTCAGAATCTTATTTTTGAAAAAACAAAAGAACAGTCATGAAAATGACAGGATGGTATGTCAACCATTTAAATGTGTACCATGTAACTTTGGGTTGATCTTGTATTTGTTTTTAATTTATTATATTTTTGGCTATTACCAGAAACCTCAACATCTAAGCTTAAACTTGTATTTATATTAAATGCTTTCTAACAAGTAAAGCCAGATGCATTTTTTTCCATGGGTGATTTTACCACAAACTTTTTACTGTCTAGAAATTTCACAACAGAGTATTCTTTATTCTTTAGTCATCCTCTGAATGCTGATCATACAGTTACCATTCAAGTCCCTAGGGAGAGAGATTTGCGATAGTGAATGGCAGCATACCAGGCCATTGCATGTTGCTTCATCAGTATAAATTAGTAGCTAAGTCTTGCTCTTTCAGCATAATGTCGTAGTGGAGAATTTTGTTTGCTTAACTGACCAAGGACAGGCATATCTGGTTGAGTACTTTCAACACAATAATGAGGTTTCATCAATAAATATTCTTAGCTGTTTCATTTATCTTTCTGTTTTTTAAAATATTCTATGTATTGGGAAAGCAGTTACTGGGAAAATTGTCAGTGTTTGAGTCAGGGCTTGAGAAGACATCTTAAATTTATTAATTTGTTTCTACATTTTGAAAATACAGTGTGTTTAAGACATGATCTTGCTCTAAACTCTTGGGGGGCTTCAGGTTTAGTTGGAGAGACTGAAAAATAACAACTAAGTACAATGTAGTATGGGGGGGAATTAGTAGAGGTGGATACAAAACACTGTGGATTGATACTGTTTAATACAGTAGCCAGTTGCCATGTGTGGTTATTGAGCACTTGAATATGGCTAATGAGACTGAGGGACTGAATTTATTTTAGTTTTAGTTTCTATAAGTTAAATTTAAAAACAGATATAGAATAATTTGCGTATGTGAATTTGCTTAATTGTAAATTTTATGATATCTACAAACAGATTAAGTACTTTGAAAATTTGGGATCTAAATTGAAATATGCTATAAAATACTGGATTTTAAAGACTTAGAATTTTTATATTGATTATATGGTAAAATACTGGTATTTTGGATATATTGGGCTAAATGTATATATTATTACAATTCATTTCACCTCGTTTTGCCTTTTTAATGTGGCTACTAGAAAATTTTAAATGACGTATCTGGCTGTCATTATATTTGTATTTGTGCTACTGTAGATGCATAGGAAACCTGTGCATTCTGCATTGAGGAATAGAGGAGTGTCTCAGAGAGAAAGTGACCTTTGAACCAGCTCTTTATGGTTTTATATATGGTTTACTCGTTGGTGATTAGGGACAGGATATCCCAGATAGAAGGATAAAGAAATGTTTGAAGGTAATGGTTGGAGGTGGGGGAATAGCATGACATTCATAATAGATGTGTGAGTAACATGGGGTTTTGGAGCAAAGAATGTGAAGAGAATGAAAAGAAAGGAGGCAGAAAAGATTCTTCGGGACTGGAGTGTTCAAGAGTCTTAAATTCTCTGCTATGGTATTTGAACTTCTTTTATAGTCAGTGAAATATTCATTGATGTTTTTAAAAGCAGGTGAGTAGAAGATCAGATTTGTGATTTTAGAGAATAATTATTGGTACTGTGAAAGACCAATTGGACAGGGTGAAGAAATGGAGGCAGTTGACCCCCAAGGGTGCTTGTAATCATTTAGCAAAATAGATGAAGAGGACCTAGACTAAGGTAGTTATCTTAGGGTAAGAGAGGAAAGAATTTAAGGTATATTAGGAAGAATTCATGGAACGTATTGGAGTAAAGAGAAGAGACACAAGATGACTTTGAGATTTCTGCTTGAGTAGCTTATGATGCTGTTATTTGAACTGGCAAATATTCAAAGATAGTGTGTTACAGAAAAAAAAAAGTTTAGGAAGAAGATGTAAGGAATTTAAGGTATGTGTGGAGGATCCATAGTAGTAGGTCTTTCAAAATACATGTCTGTCATTTAGGGGAGAGAGGTGGATGTTAGAGAGGGAGTTTGATTTTATTGAAGCAGTAAAATTAGGTAAGATTTCCCAAGGAGACTATGAAAACAGTGGTAAGGAGTTAATTTCAGTGTATGGATTCCATGATAGCTTCTTTAGTTATATGAAATAATTTTCATTAAGGGGTGCATTGAGTGCTTACTGTGTGCAGGTGCTGTATTAGGCACTGTGGATGAAGAGATAATCAAGGCAAACATTTCTGCCTTGAAGATCATCAAGTGTTAGAAGGAAAGGCAGACAAGTAAATCTGCGATCGTAGTGCAGTCTAATGAGTACCCCAGAAATAAGCTGCAGCATAGTAAGGCTGTAGGAAGAGATGCATGTGAGGGCACAACAGAGAATTATTGAAAGAGCTGTGGGCTTAATTTTTTTGTGTGTGGGGGCCTAGTTTTTAAGGGAAATAGGTCTTTTGTTCTTTTTTGGCAAATCTTTTACCTGTGACAGACTTCCTAATTGTACACACCCTTATGACTATGTCTGTATGGGTCCCTTTTATTGTGGTGTCTGTCAGCTCTTATCTGTCCACCCTCTGATTATCTTCAGCTCCCAGTGATTTTAGTTGACAGCACGGCACATTTGCACTGTTGTCAGTTGGCATCTGGTTTTGCAGGTCGGCAGCACAGAAATGACTTCATCAGTATGTTTGTTTATGGCTTCCTACAAATAAGCCTTTATGGGGCCTCACAGCTCTCGTACTTGTGGCCTGCCTTCTTACTGTCTGTCAAGGGAGAGGCAGAAATGGTGACAGATCTCTGATGTTGGGAAGCTGTTGTTGAGGTTTGTCAGTTACGGTGATCCAAGGGGAGGGAAAGAGGATGGCAACAAGGTGAAAGATAAGCAGCTAAAATGTTTTAATGTATGAATATAAGGTATCAAACTCTAGAGGAGCTGAGCAACCTTGAGTGCAATAAATAGGAAAAAAATAATACAGAAAAGAGGCTTTTTGTTTTTAAACCATGAAAATAATATTTGTTAAAGCTTTTCACAGTACTGACTTCCTTTAGCTACCAGTTATGTTTTATTATGCAAAGGCTGCTTTTTATTTTTTTGTGTTATGCTAGCTAAAAACAGATTTTGAAATGTACTCAGAGTGCCCTTCAGCACTTCCTTTGACCTCCTTGGCTCCCTCCTGCTTCCCTCTGCTTCCCTCTGCTTCCCTTTATAGATCCAGTTAAACCTGTGTTGTGAACCTTTCTTCCACACTATGTCTCACCCTCTCCTCCTTGCTTATTGCCACTTTTTTTGTGTGTGCTCCTAGAGTATCCTGTACACATAGCTCGCTGTAGCACTTAGCTTGTGCCATTGGAATCATTTTATTATCTGTCTCTTCCTCTTTACTAGGTTGCTGGCCCTTAAGGATAGGGACTGTCACAATTTCATCTCCCACCCAGCTCATAATTAGTTCTTAAATGTTAGTTAAGTAAGTAAAATCATAGAATACTCCATAGTAAACTCTATAAACACTGAAATCTTAATGTAGGCATGCTTTAAAGATACAAACATTAGAGGGGTGCCTGGGTGGTTCAGTTGGTTAAGCATCTGGCTCTTATGATTTTGGCTCAGGTCATGATCTTACAGTTCATGAGTTCCAGCCCCACATTGGGCTCTGCACTGATGGTGTGCAGCCTGCTTGGGATTCTCTCCCTCCTTCTCTCTGCCCCTTCCTGGCTCATGCTGTCTCTCTTAAAATAAATAAATCAAACTTTAAAAAAGAGAGATATAAACATTAAAGCTTGTAAGTTTTTATATTTTAAAATTATCAAACAAAGGGTAATATATGTTTTTCTCCCTAAAATTTGGCTTTAAGTGAATAGATTTCTTTTGGAAAGTAACATTTTTCAGTTAAAATTAACATGCAGTTTTCAGTTGTGAAACTAAAACAAATTTTACCACCTATTTTTTATTATTACTATCTTTTAATGTTTGTTTATTTTTGAGAGAGAGTATGACAGAGTGTGAGTGGGGGAGTAGCAGAGAGAGAGGGAAACACCGAATCTGAAGCAGGCTCCAGGCTCTGAGCTGTCAGCACAGAGCCCGACATGGGGCTAGAACTCAAAAACTGTGAGATCATGACCTTAGCCGAAGTTGGACACTTAACCAATTGAGTCACCCAGGTGCCCCTTACTGTTACTTTAACTGAATGTTGGCTTGTTGGCTATTTTTTGTCCTTTATTCTGTTGACTGGACCAATGTTATCATAATTGGCAATTATGGTAAGGCAGAGTTTAAGCAGGTAATGGTACCAAAGGCATATAAATATCTTTTCTCCACATCAATTAAAATAGAGTTAGGGGCGCCTGGGTGGTGCAGTCGGTTAAGCGTCCGACTTCAGCCAGGTCACGATCTCGCAGTCCGTGAGTTCGAGCCCCGCGTCGGGCTCTGGGCTGATGGCTCGGAGCCTGGAGCCTGTTTCCGATTCTGTGTCTCCCTCTCTCTCTGCCCCTCCCCTGTTCATGCTCTGTCTCTCTCTGTCCCAAAAATAAACGTTGAAAAAAAAAATTAAAAAAAAAAATAGAGGGGCACCTGGGTGGCGCAGTCGGTTAAGCGTCCGACTTCAGCCAGGTCACGATCTCGCGGTCCGTGAGTTCGAGCCCCGCATCAGGCTCTGGGCTGATGGCTCAGAGCCTGGAGCCTGTTTCCGATTCTGTGTCTCCCTCTCTCTCTGCCCCTCCCCCGTTCATGCTCTGTCTCTCTCTGTCCCAAAAATAAATAAACGTTGAAAAAAAAAAATTAAAAAAAAAAAAAAATAGAGTTAAAAAATAATTTAAATTTTGTTTTGGAGTCTGATACTGTGGTAAATTTTTTGTTTTATTTTACCCATACTAAGTCAGAGATATGATTATAGGCTGCTGGGACTTATATTGGTTGAATAATCAACTATATTACTAAATAGCAATATAAATACAAGCATATTTATATAAATGTAATTCATTATTATTATGAAGGTAGATACTAAGTATTAGTACTGAGTGGCATATGCTATTTAAGAAACAAGGGCCCTAGCTCCTTAGTTAATACATTTTCTGCCATTCTCTGAAGTTTATTTTAGAAGCAATACTTTAATGTTAAAAAGTAAAAAGAGAGCAAATCTCCATGTTTTTGGTGTTAAAAAAGTAAGGATTCAGGTAGAGTCTAAGTTTAAAGTTACCTTCTTATATATATGTGTGTGGTTCCCCAGTTTTTTCTTTCTGTGCATAGTGGGAGGACTATTTTAGTCTATGTATAGACAAAGTGGAACAGGCCAAGTCTTTTTTTAAATATAAAATTGGGTCATGTGCAGAGGTACTAGTCCCAATTCAGTTGTTAATTAATGACAGATATATGGCCCATAAAATTAACTTTGTTTCTTTGTTCTCCTTTTAAAGTTTTTTTTTGTTTTGTTTTGTATGAAAAATCACTTATTTTGTTGTCTACAATTCATGAGCAAGGTTTTTTGCTCAGTTTAAGGGCACAATGCATAAGTCTTATAAATATTAGAAAATTAATTTTTATGTGATTCGTATGTTGGAAGAACTTCTTGTTGCTTATTCTTATATTTTAATTCTTTGACTTATCTGCAGACTAAGACACAACTGGAGGTGTAGAGTTCAGAATTATCTTTAAGCCTTTTAGAATACAAACTTGTTGGACCAAGGGTACCAGTTTGCCCTGAGTCCATTCGGGAAGATTTAATTTTATCAGTGTGTTCCAAACAATAGTACACATAAGGATCCCATAGAGTATTTAAAAATACAGATTCTTGACTACCACTTCCCAGTGTCTCTGGGATATGACTCAAGAATTTTAAATTTTATTTTATTTTATTATTATTTTTTTAACGTTTATTTATTTTTGAGACAGAGAGAGACAGAGTATGAACAGGGGAGGAGCAGAGAGAGAGGGAGACACAGAATCTGAAACAGGCTCCAGGCTCTGAGCTGTCAGCACAGAGCCCAACACGGGGCTCGAACTCACAGACCTTGAGATCATGACCTGAGCCGAAGTCGGACGCTTAACCGACCAAGCCACCCAGGTGCCCCAAGAATTTTAAATTTTAAAAAGCATTCCTAAATGAGGCTGATCTAGATCATCCTTTGACCACCTGTTAAGAAACACTAGTTTACATAGTGTTAATACTGTTGCTGTCACTTTTGTGAGTCCCCTGGACTAGGCAAGTGCCCCAGATTATTGAGGAAAATAAAATTGGGAAATAAAGCACATAAAAAATCATACATAATCCTATTATCCAGAGAAAAATGACCGTGTTTAGTTGGTTTTTCTTCATACTTTAAAATTTTTAGTTGGAACTTAGTTGGGTGTTAGAAGCAGCTTTATATTCTGCTATTCTCATTAACCTCAAAATTTTTATTGTGGTTATTAAAAATCATTAACATTTTCAGTGCCTCACTGAAAAAAAATATATTATTGCCTCATATATCATTATTTACTTAACCATTCCTCTGTTGCTGAATGTTTAGATGATTTCTAATTTATTTCTGATAAATAACATTGGAATGAACATCTTTGTGGGAAAAACTTTTTTCTATACTTAGGATTTCCCCCCCCCTCTCTGCTCAGGGTTCTAAAAATATATTTAAAAGCTTTTGAAACATACTTGCCAAACTGTTTGCCAAAAAGGTTCAGCTAATTGAAGTCACCGGCAGTAAACTGAAGCTCTTACATTCAACCTTCACCAGCATTGAGTGTGTTTGTTAAAAAAAAAAAAAAAAAAATATATATATATATATATATATATATATTTGGTTCACTAGACAAAATGGTGTATAATTATTTGCATTCCTCTTTGTAGTTAATCTGTATTTATTTATGTGTAAAATTAGTTTGATATTTTATACTATTTTTTCTATCAGGAATTTATATTTTTAAAAGTTCTTGAGGAAAATCCTTAGTGATCTCTAAGGAAATGCCTTACAGAAATGGCATTTTCCTTCAGTTTTTCTCAATGATTTGAGCAATTGAAATAAACATACACAGTTTTCTTTTTGTCAGAGATGAGAGTATTAATAAAAATACTGAATCCTCTGTTCTCTTTCTGTATACTTTGGAAGTTAAAGTATAAACTGATTTTAATCATGAAGTTAATTCTTTTTTATTCTTTTTTTAATGTTTATTTCTGAGACGGAGCATGAGTGGGGGAGGGGCAGAGAGAGAGGGAGACACAGAATCTGAAGCAGGCTTGAGGCTCTGAGCTGTCCACACAGAGCCCGATGCAGGGCTGGAACTCACAGACTGCAAGATCATGACCTGAGCCGAAGTCAGACGCTTAACTGACTGAGCCACCCAGGCGCCCTTTAAGTTAATTCATAATTAAGAAAACAAAAGTCTTCTACCAGAACCTGTTTCTGACAGTAGATGAGCAACATTTCAAATGAACATCTGTCAAAAATTTTAACTGGTAGTAAGAATGTGAAATATTAAAATTTTACCATTCATTCATTGTCAATAAACCTCTTCTAACTACATGTCATTCTGTTTAAAATTACTATTATATTTCTTGATTTCAGACATAACTCTCCTTGATTTCTTAGTTTATCAATTTTGAAGAACATCAACAAAATTTGGAGATTCCTGGAAAAATTAGAGACCATTCTCCTTGTCCTCTCTTTGCAATATTTGATACTTACATAATTATTTTCATTTGTTGTATTTTTCCCTTTGATATTTTAAATAAGAAATGTAAACCTTATCTCTGTACTGTTTAGTCAGTGAAACTGTATAGGTTTCCCCTTCCTGTGCTGATTTCTGGAAACTACCTCCAGGCAGAAAGCCTTGGAGTGGTCAGGGGACACCTCATTTGTTTCTTCTTTCTTGAGATCACAGTCCTGTGCTGCTTGTTGTTCCAATGCCTGAAAATGCCCGTTTCCTGTATTTCATTCCCTTTTCTGAATGTTGGTGGCAGGGAGATAATTTGGGATCTTCATGACTGGAAGTTGAAGTCTTCTAATGACTCCTTAATTGTTAAATCTAATACTTGTTCCAGAGCCCTTATATTGAATTCTTTGGAATGATACTGTCAAATTCCCCTTCTTTTGAAATTTTCTTCTCTTTGATTTTTTTAAATACCACCTTTTCCTGTTTAGCTCTTCTATTTCAGACTTTCCTTTCTTCCTTTTTTATTAGATCCTCTAACTTTGGTACTTTAATTATAGTAATTGCAATAATAATTATAATAATAACAACACTAGAGGTCACCATATTAAACCCTGTGCTAACTTTATACCTATATTTACATTTTAATTCATAAAGCAACTGCTTAGTATTCTCCACAGTTCTCCACAGTTCCTCCTCCTCACATTCTGGATACTCTACTCTCTTAAGGTAATGGCCCCACCTGTATGCTGATGACTTACATTTATATTTTTAGCTCTCATTTCTATACTGAACTCCCCATCCTTGTAGCCAACAAACAATCTGTGAATATTTTCAAAAGGCGCATCAACCTAATTCAATCTGAATGGAATTCACTTCTTTTTATCCTGTTCTTTATCTTGGCATTATTTAACCTGTAGTTAAACACACAGGCAAAATAAAAATATACTTCACATAAACAAACATACAGTCCATATGTTAATGTAACCTCATTATTTCTCCAGTCTGGCCTTGCTGCTTCATTCCTACCATACTTGTCTCATTGTAGCTTTCTTCATCTTCTGTCTGTACCTTTGTGCCAGCGTTAACAGCGCTCCGCCTCTGGTTGTGTCCCTCCGTAATATTTCTAAATTTTAAATCAGAATGTATTTCCTGCCTTAAAGTCTTCAGCCCTCCTTGTTCTGTCGTTGCTTCTCCTTAGATCTCCATCTTGCTGCTCCTTTTACGTACTGTAGGAGTCACATCCTTCCTTGACTGTGCCATGCTTTTTCCCCACACTTTTGTTTGTGTTGCCTCCTGTATCCCCAACTTTTGCCTGGCTGACTCTTATTATTTATTCATTTCTAGAACTCAGTCACTTGTTTCCAGGTCTTTTTCCTTTTAGCTCCCACAGCATCCCATGCATAGCTCTAGAGTCTTGTTGATTAGCCACTTAAATGAGCTTTTGTTTCAGTTTCTTTTGCTGTATCACGAAGTCCCAGAAGACAGTACATTTTTTAGTTCATGTTTGTAACGTTAGCACCTAGTTAAGTACTTGGCTCCCAATTCATTTTTAGATAGTTTCTTTTCTTAAGATACTTTTTTAAAGTTTATTTATTTTTGAGAGGGGAAAACATGAGTGGGACAGGGACAGAGAGAGAGAGAGAGAGAGAAAGAAAGAGAGAGAATCCCAAGTAGTCTCTGCACTTCAACGTAGAGCCCAGTGCAGGGCTCAAACTCACAAACTGGCAAGATCGTGACCTGAGCTGAAATCTAGAGTTGGACGCTTAACCGACTGAACCACGTAGGCGCCCCTAGATAGTTTCTGTCTTAAATGGTGACACAACCCTCCATCCTTTCCCAAGACTAGAAATATAGATGTTTTTCTAGTTTCTTCTCTATCACATGTAGCCAGTTCCAAGTCCTTGAATTTCACTTTCACTTGGGCGTTAGGTGTTTGTATTTTTTTGTTCACATGTTTGTTCGTTCATTCAACGAATTTCATTAAGTGCTACTTTGTGCTGGGCAGTGTACTAACTATACTGCTTGCTGGACATAGTGTTGAATTTGTAGGATTTATAGATTTTTTTTTGCAGAAATCACATGTTTACAAGATAACTTTTTCCCTTTAGAAACAAAGGTTTATCTGAATAGATAAATATAATTTTAGGCATCTAAGGAAGGTTTTATAAGTACATAATCCTCATTTGATTTTATACATTTCTTTTAAAGCTTATTTATATTCTTTTCCTGTTGTGAATGAGGTTTTTTTACATTGTTACATTTTCCACTGTGTCATTGCTCGTGTATGAGAAACTGATCAGATGATCTTTTATCTGGCCGACTTATTAAATTTCTTAGTAGTTTTTCTGGACTTGGGTTTCCAGATATTTCTTATGTCATTGTCAGATATCAGGGTTTTTTTTCCTCTAGGTATTTATGAATTTAATTCATTTTTTATATCTTAGTACATTGCTTAGAATCTCCAATACAGTGTTGAATAAAAGCAGTGATATTTAGCATCCTAGTTTTTATTCTTTTAATGAAAATGCTTCTTATCAATCCTTGCTGTGATGCTTATTTTATTTTTTAAAAAAATTTTTAAATGTTTATTTTTTTGAGATAGAGGAAGCACGCGCAAGCGGGCAGGGGGCAGAGAGAGGGAGACACGGAATCTGAAGCAGCTCCAGGCTCTGAGCTGTCAGCACAGAGTCGTATGTAGGGCTTGAACTCATGAGCTGTGAGATCATCACCCAAGCCAAAGTCGGACACTTAACTGACTGAGCCACCCACTCAGCTTAACTGACTGAGTGCCCCTGTGATATTCATTTTAAATAGTAATTTCTAAAGTCACATTAAGGAGACATCACACTTATTCCTTACTTGCTAAGAGTTTTATCCCGAATCCACGTTGAATTTTATCAAATGGTGTCTGTGGAGAGGATTATGTGAATCTGTTAATGTAAAGAATTATAGTATGAGAGTTCCTAAAGATGGACTTTCTTAACATTTCTGGGTTTTTTTCTGATTTACTTACTTAGTACAGTGCTAGATTTGATTACTAATGTTTTACTTAGTATATTTTCATTTATAACCAAGGTTGGTTTATAATTTTCTTCCATTTAGAATAACGCTAGTCTTATAAACTGTGTTGAAGCATTTCAATTTTTTTTCATGTTTATTTTGAGAGACAACATGAGTGGGGGAGTGGCAGAGGCTGAGTAGAGAGAGAATCCCAAGCGTGCTCCACTTTGTCAGCCCAGAGCCTGATGCGGGGCTCGAACTCACATAAGATCATGACCTGAGCCAAAATCGAGGAGTTGGGCACCCAACCAACTGTGCCACCCAGGTGCCCCGAAGCATTTCAGTTTTTTTTAAGTAGAAAAACTGTTTAAATTTGCACTGTTTAAATAATAGGACTTGGTGGTTTCTTAAAGATAGAGTAGAATTTTCTATCAGTAGAATTTTCTATGAACATCTTTTAGAAAGTGGCTGTCTCTTGGCTCTTTGTTTCCCTAAGTCTAGTAACATATCAGGAGCAAAGTAAGAATTTCTTTTAACACTGTTGAATAAATATTCTCTAGAAAAGGTTCTGGGAAATGATTTGCTACATAGAATTATTTGTTGTATTAACAGAGTTCATTGTAGTCAGAGAAAAACATTGTTACCTTGGCTAATTCACCAGGATATGGAATTACTCTCAAAGAGAAATACTACATGGAAATCTGTCTTCATGGATAGATTTTCTTCATAGAAAGATGCTGTTCGGTGGTAGTCTAAATTCACAGCTAACATTTCAAGGAAAACAGTCTTAATTTGTATCATTGTGCATAATTACTATGTGTAAAAAAACCAAGGTAACAATTTTACATATGTATTCATGTTTGGAGTTATTTTACTGTTTTCTCTTTTAAATCTTATTCTTTGATTTAGATTCATTATAATTACTTTATAGGCAGGTAATATTTTAGAAGTTAAAGTACTTTAATTTTAATATAACTGACTCTGTATCCATCCACATTTCCCTTTTTAAATTCAGTATTTTTAAGCATTCATTAAAACTCTGGGTACATTATAGATGTAATTAAACATCTGCATATAATGCTAGGATTTATATAGTAAAGCAGTGGTTCTCAGTCAAGGTTAGTTTTGTCCCCAGGGGACATTTGGCAATGTCTGGAGACTTTTTAGTTGACACAGTGGGGGAATGCTGCTATCATCTAGTGGGTGGAGGCCAGAGATACCAGTAAACATTTTGTAACACACAAGATAGACCCCCCACAGCAAAGAATTATCAGTCCCAAAATGTTATGGTGCCCAGGTTGAGAAACCCTGTGGTAAAAGGAAAGATAAATATACAAATATGAATACACAGTGTAGAAAGGTGTTCTCAGACATGTGCCTTTTTTCTTCAGCTATTAGAATTTTAAATTCAGTCATAGTGTCCTTATGCAAAGTGTCTGAAGAATATTCTGCTCTTGACTGACATCTAGTGAGACATTTAAAAATAAAAAGTAAAGCTGGAAGTTGAGATTAAGCATGTAAATCAGTTCCTGCTAATGCTTATTTTTCCACTGTTAGGAAATTCACAAATGAGGAATCTAGGAAGAGATTAAATGATTTGTTTATGGCAACTGAGAAATTATTAGTTGAGAAGGAATAGAATGTACTAAACTCTTAGCTGAAAAATTTATCTCCTTTATCTTTCACTTATGTATTCCTGATTTAATATTAGAGCTTAGAATGTAAAATCTTTCTTTTGGTAGTTTTTTGAGTTACCCAGGTGTAAGGCTTTTTGTGTTTTAAAAGATTGTCTGAAATGATAGACTTTTAGAGACAAAGGAGACTGGTGTGATTTAATCTGATCCCCTCATATACAGAGATGTAAAAAATCAGTTTTGGAGAGATGAGATGATCTAATCCAATGTCATACAACTTGTTAGTGCCAGATCTTGAACTGAAACCCACAGATCCTGACTTCTAGTGCACGATTCTTTTAGGATAAGGAAAAGTTACTAAGTACACTTTGGATTCTATTTGAAACTTTTATGTTTTCTTTAACCAAATCATGAATATTAATACCATTGCATTGCTTTTTCTTTAGAAAGAATATATACATCTGTATGTATGTTTTAAATAAATTTGTATGTATTTTCTGTGTCTCATGTTTCATTCAATTTTTATTTGTAAATGTTATGTCAGTTTAAACATGAATATTTCACATTTTCCACAGGCCACAACCCCTCCAAATCAAGGACGCCCAGATTCTCCTGTCTATGCTAATCTACAAGAACTGAAAATATCCCAGTCTGCGCTCCCCCCGCTGCCTGGGAGCCCAGCAATTCAGATTAACGGAGAATGGGAAACTCATAAAGATAGTTCAGGGCGATGTTACTACTATAACAGAGGAACACAGGAAAGAACCTGGAAACCACCTCGTTGGACTCGGGACACAAGCATAAGCAAAGGAGATTTCCAGAGTCCAGGAGACCAAGAGGTATGAGTGATTAAGGAAATCAACCAGTGACTTACCAAATTTTCTCTGTTTCTATTATTCAAGATAAAAGAAGTGAATAGGTTTGTTTCTTGGTATTAAAATAGTAGAACACTTGAAATCTCTAAGATACTAAATGTTCTTTCCAAGTTTAATTATATTAATGCTACTTTCTAATATCTAACTAATAGACAGTAGCTAACCTTATAATGTACTTACTAGTTCCAGAATTAACTCAAAGTTGCTTAGTGCCAGTTATAGAAGATACTAATTTGGTTATTGTTATTGCTGAATCAGTGACATTTTATAGAAAAAGGAAAGAAAATACAGATATGACTTAGCCAAACAAATAAAAACAAAGTTATTAACTGGTTAAAACAGACATTTTTCTATATTGGTGTGGTATGACTAAGATACTTTGCCAGTTTTTGTCAGTCAGAGGTACAACATCACTTTTTATTTATATGTAAGGAAAATAAGTAAATGTAATCCTTTGCTATAAATGAGCCACCCTGTAAAGTTTGACCATTCACTTTCAAGTCATTATTTTCTCTATCAAGTGTTCATACTACCTGTCCCTTACCTTTGTCTCACCTCTTTGAGGCTGGTGCAGTGAACTTGGCCAGCCATATTTTGAGTAACTCTCATGTCAGAAGTCTGGAGGGATTCCTTAGGACTGTTCAAACGTGCAGGAGAGGCTTGGGTAGAATTGATAGAACAGAATTAAAATCTCCTGTTTGATAGACGGAAGCCCCTATGCCCGCATAGGACACCTTGGTCTTACAGAAAGTAGCTGGATTGTGTAATAAAAACAGAACTCCAGTCACATAGGAGCTGGAAAAATCAGGTAGCACATCTTGTATTTAGCAGAATCTAAAAGCTTTTTGTAGTTAATAACTCCTCTTGTCCTATTTTTCAGTTGGTTATTTATAGCTTTGGTTTGGTGGTAACTTGTACTTTTAGTGTTCAAGAATGAGATCGAGAATAGTGAGAGAAATTTGCTCATGTGTTACTATAATAAAAATGTTGGGAAAATTATTTGAATTGTAGATCTAGAAAGATTTAAAATTATATTGTCCTGTGTATGAATAATAAAGTAAAATCTAATAATTTGGAAGAATTCGGGATTAAATTAAATTATAGAATAATTTAAAGGAATTTGAAGTATACACAGGAATTTTCAGTATGTTTTTTAGCTTTCCATTTTAATAAATACATGAGATGGATTTGTATATGAGAGTCTCAGTCTCTGCACAGATTGTTTCAAAATAGTTATTTCCATAGTAGCTGGAGCACGTTTTCCAGTAACCTCTTGAGAAAGGTTGCATACATTATATAATATTGAGACTTTATGTGTGAAAATGTTTATATATTTTTTTAATGTTTATTTATTTATTTTGAGAGAACGAGAAGGGCAGGGGCAAAGAGGAAAAGCAAGAATCCCAAGTAGGCTCAGCACTGTCAGCATAGAGCCCTTCGCAGGGCTCCATCTCAAAAAGCATGAGATCATGACCTGAGCTGAAGTTAAGAGTCGGCTGCTTACGATCTCGCGGTCCGTGAGTTCGAGCCCCGCGTAGGGCTCTGGGCTGATGGCTCAGAGCCTGGAGCCTGTTTCCGATTCTGTGTCTCCCTTTCTCTCTGCCTCTCCCCCGTTCATGCTCTGTCTCTCTCTGTCCCAAAAATAAATAAAAACATAGAAAAAAAATAAAAAATTAAAGAGTCGGCTGCTTAACTGACTGAGCCACCCAGGTGCCCCGAGAAGGTTTATATTCTGCTCTTATATTTAATTGATAGGTTGCCTGAGTGAGTATAGAATTCTAGGTTGGAAATCATTTTTTCTCAAAATCGGAAAGCATTTTGAACTTCACTTTATGGCCATATGGATCAACTGCTTGTAGGGAGTCTCCAATGTCAGAACCATTAGGTCTTTCCTTTTAGACTAATGAGTCTTCACAGAAGTTTTAAAATCTTCCAGGAAAGTAAGGGTTGCCAGGGTCTTGGTAGTCAGCATTTAGTGTGCGTTTAGTCTCTCCTCTTTCTGCTTGGTACTCATGTCCCAGTTGTGCGTGTTGCCTTTCAAATCAGAATCTTTTTTCCCTCTTAAGAGGGAGTGAATTCCTGTACTTCTGCTGGGAAAAGGGAAGGGTGCACACCTAGCGGTCAGGCCTGAAGGAAAGGGATTCTGGCAATTTTAGTGCTCATTGCAATACCCTCTCTTCATCCCCAGTTCAAAGAGGACCTAATACTGTCAGTTCCTGAGCCATTTGAAGATTCTGCTCTGTAAAGTGGTTGGATTTCACTTCCCTCTCCAACTCCACCCACTACCCCCACCATTTTAGACTTTGCTCTTTGCAGATAATTTAGTCTTTTGTTCATCTGCTTCTCAGCTTCCAGAGTTTTGTGACTATTGTCTCTTCTTGTGTTCTCCCTGTTCTTGGGAGTTTAGGTCTTTTTATTAAAGCATATTTGAGTACTTCTAGTGGGGATTGAGAGGAAATAAGTGTTCAATCATCCATCTAATTCAGGCTTATTATTTTAGTGTTTAGCTAGAACCCTTGTTCTCAGCTGGAGATGGTTTTGCCTCCTGGTGACACTCCATGTCTGGGGACATTTTTGGTTGTTAGAACTCGGGGAGGGCTATTGGCATTGATTGGGTGGGTAGAAGCCAGAGGTGCTATCAAACACCCTATAGTATGAAAGAAAGCTCCCACAATGAAGAATTATCTGGTCCTAAATGTCAGTAGTGCTGCTGTTGAGAACCCTGCCTTATAAGTGTTAACGTGCATGTATATCAAAGTCGAAAGTTAGTATCTTCTTGCTCGTTAAAGCCATACGTATAAGAACCGTGTGCTGTTTGCTGTTCTTTTATTTCTGTTTTTAGCCCCTTCTTTGTACATGGTGTCCTCTTAAAATTTGTCCTTGTATTTAGCACTTTCTTTTCTCACACTCCTTTATGCAAATTAGATATCTTGGTTAACTTTTGGTTAACTACTGTCTTAAGTATGTACTTTTAAATTTTCTTAGTGAAGATTTATTAGTGATAGAATATAGTTTTGTCTGAAAATTTAATTTTCCTCATTTTTGAAGAATATCTTTACTTGATAAATAGTTCTGAGTTGACTGTTTTTTCCTAGTTCACTATTTTATTCTCCTGTTTTCAGGCTTTCATTGTTGATATTGCAAATTCAGCTCTCAGTTTGATTGTCATTCCTTGTCTCTTCTCGCTGGCAGCTCTTAAATTCCATGTCTGTAATTTTCCTATGATGTGATTAGGTGAGGGTATCTTTATTTCCTGCCAGGGTTTTTTTTGAGGTTCTTGAACTTGAGGAGCCCTGTCTTTGATTAGTTCTAGAAAATTCTTGGTCATCTATATATAGCCTCTGTCCCATTTTCTCTTTCCTCTCATTCTGGAACTTTGATTAGAGGAACATTTAATCTGCTTACATTGGTCATGTCTCTTGATTTCCCTTATACTTGTGTATTATGTCTCTAGGTCTCTCTGTGCTTCTCAATTTTTAGATGTAGTTCCAGTTCACTATTCTTCACCTTTATTTGTTTTTGCATCTTTTTTCTGTAAGTTTATTTATGTTTTGAGAGAGACAGAGACAGTGTGAGCAGGAGAGGTCAGGGAGAGGGAGACATAGAATCCCAAGCAAGCTCTGCACTGACAGTCCCAATAGGGGGCTCAAACTCACAAATGGTGAGATCATGACCTGAGCCGAGATTAAGAGTTGGACACTGAACCGACTGAGCCACCCAGGGTCCCCCTTCTTTATTTGATATTAAACCAATCCTTGAATTTTAAAAACCTGTTAGTTTTTATTTATCTGGGGGAGCTTCTCCATCTTGTTACTTTGGAAAGTTTTAAACCTAAAGAATAGAATAGTGAACATCCATATACTAGATAGCCTTATTAGTCAAGATTTACCGGTTTTAAATTTTGCTACATTTGCTTTATTTCTCTCCCTCCTTCTGCTCTCTACCCTCCAGTAATTTTCTTCTGAACCTTTTGGATAAGACAACATAATATTTTATTTTCTAAGGATAAGGACATTTTCTAGCAAAACTTTTTTTTTGGTGAAAAATAATTTATCATACTCAAGTTTAATATTGGAATACTATTTAATACATAGTTAATATTCAGTGTTTCTCATTTGTCAAGTAATATCCTTTACATTTTTTTTCCTGCAATAAAAGATCCAGTAAAGGATCATATATTTCATTTGTCCTATCTTTCTTTAGTCTTTTATTTTTTACAATTCTAGTATATAAAGTCTTTAAGAGTTGGATTATGCTGCTTTTTTGCTGACTCTGACTTACAGTGTTTTGTTTCACATCTTGTCCGTGTGTGTGTATTTTAAGATGAGATTATAGTTCATATATAGGAAGTCTTTAGTGCTGGGGTTGACAGTCTGTTCCATCAGAGAGGATTTGCTTTTGTTTCTGCCAGGAAGTTAGTATCCTGTGAACATTTGAAACTGAATTTTCAGCTTTAGTTTTTACAGGCCACCTAGATAGTAGTAATTTGGATTGCATGAAGATTGGTTTGTGGCTGGAGATTCTCCCATTTTCCCTCCCATTCTTCCATTATTTGGGAAGATTCCCGTGATTTCTCTTGTGTGGAATAAAGGGACAAAATTTGTTTCTGGTTAACTGATAATCTGAGGGTATACTTCTTTGGGGTCCCAGTTCTTTATTTTCAGGGGGGAATTCTGTTAGACTCCCTACTTTTGGTAGTCTTGAGTTCTGTTTCCCAATGCTTCATGACTTTGAAAAGTAATGTTCTAGTTTGGGGATTGGCAAATGCCTTCAAAGAGAAAGCTGGTCTTTATATTCTACTTATACTTTTGGATTCTTGCTTCTACTTAGTTTTGACTTCTGAGTATTTCTTAGTCAGTTTCTTCTTGATAATTTTTTTAAAAAATTTGGGGCACCTGGATGGCTCAGTCTGTTAAGTGTCCAACTTCAGCTCAGGTCATGATCTCGTGGTTCATGAGTTCGAGCCCTGCATCAGGCTCCTGTGCTGACAGCTCAGAGCCTGGAAACTGCTTTGGATTCTGTGTCTCCCTCTCTCTACCCCTACCCTGCTCGTTCTTTGTCTCTGTCTCTCTCAAAAATAAACTTTTTTTTTTAAAGAATGTGTTAAAAAATTTAATATATTAGGGGTGCCTGGGTGGCTCCGTCAGTTAAGCGTCAGACTCTTGGATTTGACTCAGGTCATGATCCTACGGGTTTGTGAGATCGAGCCCCACATCAGGCTCTGTGTTGACACAGTCCTTGCTTGGGATTCACTCTCTGCTCCTCCCCTGCTCATTTTCTCTCTCAAAATAAAAAAACTTAAAAAAATTAATATTTTAAATTATTTTAATCCAGGTACACATTTCAGTACCTCCCTGTCATTCCCCTGTAAATGGGACATCTGTGTAGCCCCCTTTATTTCTACTAGGCCATGTTTGCTGCAAAATATATACCCCAAAGTTACTGAGCTAAGTATGCTGCTGAATGGAGTTATGAGTATATAGCACAGTTAACATTGACAATGCTTGCCAAAAATAATCTTACTTTTATTTAATTGCCACTAAATAGCTCCTTTCTAGCAGTAAACAATCAAGATCTTCAAAGTACTCCTGGTTCTGTAATGAAACACATTGAGATACTGGAGGTTTCTTTTCATGGAAGAAAGGAACATCTTACTGCACAAAAATTGGGAAATGATGGGAGCATTTTGCCAAGTAGAAAGTCATATTTACAAAAAAATTGATTTCGTAACTTTGTTTCCTAAATTAATTTTACTAGTTTTTTTATTCAGGTATAATTAACATATAATATTTTGTTAGCTTCAGGTATACAACCTAATGATTCAATATTTGTAAATATTATAAAATGATCACCACTATCTAGTTAATATCTGTCACCACTTGATTATAGAAGTTTTTGTCTTGTGATGAGAAGTTTTAATATCTACTCTCTTTGCAACTTTCACATATGCAATACAGTATTATTAACTGTGGTTACCATGCAGTACATTATATCCCCATGACTTACTCACTTTGTAACTGAGTTTCGTGCCTTTTGTCTCCTTTGCTCATTCAACCTGCCTTCCCCATCTCTGGCAATCACCAGTTTGTTCTCTGCATCCATGAACTTGTTTTGTTTGGTTTTGAGGACTCTACGTAAGTGAGATCATATAGTATTTGTCTTCTCGCTCTGATTTACTTCACTTAGCATAATGCCCTTAAGGTCCATCCATGTTGTCACAAATGGTAAAATTTCATTCTCTTTTAGGGCTGAATATTATTCTGCTGTATAGATTTCTTTTCTGTATTTCTAAAAGATTTTATTGTACTTTGCCTACATGAACTTATATTTTAAGTGGCCTCAATTAAATAAAAATAAATTCTGATTTTTGCAATAAGTTTTCATTAAAAAAAATTCCTGTTACAGAACATATATAGCGCACTTTATGCAAGGCTTCTGTAAAGTTGTTTATGTCAGTTTTTGTGTTATGTTATTATTAGTATGTTTGTATCTTTAAGTTACTTCTAAAACATTGAGAATCTACACATTTTACTATTTTAGACCATTTAGTATTTTAGTATTCTGTGGTGGGAGAAAATGCAGTCTGATTAAGTAAGATTTAATTGTAGAAACTATTTTACCTAAAAGTGACCCAGGAAAGGTCATTTGCACCTGAGAGTTAATCTAGTAAATATTTGTTGAATTAATGACATTTAAGGGCAGTAAGTAAATTGCTACTCACATTATGATACGTCTTGTTTGAAAAAAGCAGAGATTAGGTTTTCTCTGTCTCAATCGCTTGTCTTCTATGTCTGGATTCTGTCATGCTTTTATTTATTTTTATTTGTTTTTAAAAATTTTTAATGCTTATTTTTGAGAGAGAGAGAGACAGAGTGTGAGCAGGGGAAGGGCAGAGAGAGAGGGAGACACAGAATCTGAAGCTCCAGGCTGTGAGTTGTCATCACAGAGCCCCACACGGGGCTTGAACTCATGAACTGTGAGATACGACCTGAGCCAAAGTCGGAAGCGCAACCGACTGAGCCACCCAGGCGTCCCTCTCTCATGCTTTTAAAAGTAAAGTATACCTAAGTTACTTCCATACTGAATTTTTTCATCTATCATGTTTGAATTTTTTTAATATTATTTTTTCTTGTTTTGGAGTTCAGTTCCCAACCATCTTTAATAAACGTTTGGTTGAATGAGTTAGGAAATCTTGCCAATAATTTAGAATATAAAATACAGTATTATAAAACTAATGTCTCTTACCTCTCAGTTTCACACATTTAAAAAAATAATTCAAGGTCTATTTTTTGAACACTGTCAGGCATTTGTCTAGGAACTTGTATATATAGGTGAGTGAGAATTTTTAAGAAACTCAGTCTAATGAAGTACCCTCATCCCCTATTTTGCTTACACATGGATGTGTCTACCCATACACACATTCCTGTCAGTTTTTAACCTGATTTTGGTTCAAAAGCAGCATTAAATAGAAGGCAGCATTTTTATCTCTCAGTCTGAAAACATTGTTTTCAGTTTTATTATAGAGAATTTTTCCAGGGTTGCATTATTGTGCTAAAATAACCATTATTAATTTCACCTTACCACTTACAGTGTACTCTTTGAAAGACTAACAATTTGTTTTGAAAATATTGAGATATAGTCAAGATATCTTAGTGCTTCAGCCAAATACAGTTTATTGCTTAGATTTGCAACTGCTGCATATATATTTTTTTTTTCAAAGAAGAAAAATACTTATGTTTCTGACTATTTATAGCTTCTTTCATCAGAAGAAAACTACCACAGCATTTGTTACAGCCAGTCAGATAGGCAGTGTGGTTCTCCTCCAAGGGGTTGGTCAGAAGAGTTGGATGAACGTGGGCATACCTTATATACCAGTGACTATACTAATGAAAAGGTACATTCTTTTTTTCTCATCTAGTTTTCTTGGCAGAATCTTCTCATAAAATAGTTGTGTACTCAAGTTTGGTATTTTAAAAATTCATGAAAATATTCTTTATTGTAATTTTGTAGTCATGGCAATTGACAACATGAAAACTCACTATAACTACTGATTCATGGTTTTAAACTTTATAATTACAGTGATTCTTGTGGTGTCAAAACCCATTTAAGACAAATCTTTATAAGAGTAGACCTATTGAGTGTCATTCTGTTTAAACTTCTTCAATAAACATATTTCTTTATATTTTTTGGGGGGGGAATGGTTTTTAGGGAATCGTTTTCTCAGCATGTGTCACTATGATATACCGCTTCACTTTCTATGCTTTTTATTTTATAACCAAGTTACGTAAAACAAAAACCATGAATCTAGTTATTTTATGATTGATTAACTATTTTGGGAATGCATATTGAAATTTTATGTATTATATCTCGTGTCATCAGAGAAGGTAAGGTTGTGCTTGCCTAGAGAATAGACCTTTGGGAATAAATGGAGATGGGCTTTTACCCCTCATTTCTGCTTTAATTATTTCACTCTAGAACATAAGGAAACATTAGTTTTCATTTATTTCACAATTTTGTTTATATTAGCAGTGCTTAGTCTTTTGCCCCTCATATTCCCTGTATTATTTTATACGAAGTTTTATTAGTATTACTTAAATCATGTTGAGTAAGAAATTTGTTGGCTACAGGAGGTAATTCCTAAGGGTTTGCATTAAGTTTGGCTTAAATTGTTCAATAGTTTTATATTTGAAGATTAAAAAAAATTTTCTCTTGTTAATTTCTCAACCTTGTTTTCAGAGTGAGTGTGGCTCTGTGTCTGGTGTATATGTGTATCTGTGTATCTTTGTTACATATTTCTTACATTAAGTGGTGCTTGACATTGGAACTAGCTTGACACACTGGAAGAAAGAGAGAGAAAAGAAATTCAATTAAAGAAATTAATATTGAGTTTACTTATTTTTACCAAACTTAAAATACAAATCTATTACAAATCTAGTATAAGTTTGTAAATTTCTTTTATAGTGTTCTTGAGCAAGTAGAATAAAATTCCTAAGAAAATATCTAATATCTCTGGTTGTATAAGCTTAAACTCACTTTTACTTAAATTGAAAAAGTAACACCTATTTTGTTTTTATAGTGGCTCAAGCATGTTGATGATCAAGGTAGACAATATTACTACAGTGCAGATGGATCTCGGTCAGAATGGGAATTGCCAAAGGTAATAAACCTTAACACTGAATTTCTGTTTTAAATAGCAGATAAAATATTATCTGAAAATGGCTTCAGCAGATTTACTTAAAATTTTTATTCAACCTTTAAAGAACAAGACTTTTTTTTCAGAATTCACTGAGAATCTTTTTGGTAAATTTTTCTAAGATGTGTATTATCTTTATAATACTATATAATACTGATAATTTCTATTCAAAAATTCTGGTTTAACTTGAAATCAGTTTTTCATCGTTCCTAGAGATAAGCATCCCCTTCAGTGCCAATAATGACATCTTATACCTAGTTATCTTGAATATATTGAATTTTCTACGTGAGGTTGGTTTTACGTTTAATCTTTTTTTTTTTTTTTTTTTAGTGTTTATTTATTTTTGAGGGAGGATAGAGCACACGAAAGTGGGGGGTGGGCAGAGACAGAGCGACAGAGGATCCAGAGCTGGCTCTGCACTGACAGCAGCAAGCCTGACGCGGGGCTTGAACTCACAAACCGTGAAATCATGACCTGAGCCAAAGTCAGATACTTTACCGACTGAGCCATCCAGGTGCCCCTAATCTTTTTTTTTTTTTTTTTTAGGAGGAAAAAAAAAAAGAAGCTCAATATTCCAGTTTATTCTCATATGTAAATATGTGTTGTAATTGTGTCAGTAATTAGCAGCATGTGCTGATAAGATATTCTGGGCTCTCACTGGATATCTCCTTTCAGATAAGTACACTAGGGCTGAGTTTAAAAGGCAGCAGGTTTCAGAGTGGTCATGTACTTGTCACTAGTAGTATTGAGATAATTTTAAATGATATCGAGCAGGCTTTTAAATTTTAATTGGTATATTATTTTGATGTTTTAGAAAACAGCCATAGTCAGCAGATGTATCTGTAGTGTTAATTATCAGGTAAACTTCAGTTTTTAAAAAAATTTGTCTCTTTACCAAAGTCAGTCAATTTAAAGAAAAGTATTAGTATAAAGATACATATAGAGGGGCGCCTGGGTTGCGCAGTCGGTTAAGCGTCCGACTTCAGCCAGGTCACGATCTCACGGTCCGTGAGTTCGAGCCCCGCGTCGGGCTCTGGGCTGATGGCTCAGAGCCTGGAGCCTGCTTCCGATTCTGTGTCTCCCTCTCTCTCTGCCCCTCCCCCGTTCATGCTCTGTCTCTCTCTGTCCCAAAAATAAATAAAAGTTGAAAAAAAAAATTTTAAGATACATATAGAAAAACTCACTATGTGTTACTAAATTGAAGATTGGGAAACACTATCTAGTAAAGTAGTAATGATGGTGGTTTCTTCCTATGTGAAGGTTATCTGCCTCTAATTCTTTTATGAAATTATAAGGGTTGATATTAGTAGAAAAAGATGAACCACTTGTACTTGACTTTTAAGAACATCTTTGTGGTCTATCTTGAGCCACTAGCATAAGAACTCCATTATAAGTCTGACAGCTTTTATTTTTAGTATTATCTTTTAATTTTGAGAGAGAGAAAGAGAGAGAGAGAGAGAGAGAGAATAAGAATGACAAGCAAGCTCCATGCTATCAGCATAGAGCCTGACCTGGGGCTCGATCTCATGAACCGTGAGATCATAACCTGAGCTGGAATAAAGAGTCAGACACTTAACCCATTGAACCACCCAGGTGCCCTTAAGTCTGACACCTTTTAAAATGTTTACATTTCAGGGCGCCTGGGTGGCTCAGTCATTGAAGTGTCTGACTTCCACTCAGGTCATGATCTCATGGTTTCTGAGTTCAGGCCCCACCTCAGGCTCTCTGCTGTCAACACAGAGCCTGCTCTGGATCCTCTGTCTCCTTCTCTGTCTGCCTCTCCCTCCCCTCTCTCTCTCAAAAATAAACATTAAAAAATTTTTTGTAAATAAAATAAAATGTTAAGATCTCAAAGAACGATGTAAATTGCTATAATGCAAACTTGATAACATTCGGGGATAAGGGTTGGGGATAAAGGAAATAATAGCTCTTTTGGTTAATTTGACTATCAAGTGCAGCTCTGGATTTTTCTTGTGTTTAAAAAAAGCCTTGTCGGGGCGCCTGGGTGGCGCAGTCGGTTAAGCGTCCGACTTCAGCCAGGTCACGATCTCGCGGTCCGTGAGTTCGAGCCCCGCGTCGGGCTCTGGGCTGATGGCTCAGAGCCTGGAGCCTGTTTCCGATTCTGTGTCTCCCTCTCTCTCTGCCCCTCCCCCGTTCATGCTCTGTCTCTCTCTGTCCCAAAAATAAATAAACGTTGAAAAAAAAAAAAAAAATTAAAAAAAAAAAAAAAAAAAAACCCTTGTCAAATCTTCAAGTGACTATTTATATTCACATATTTTAGCACTTATTTTACACAGGTACTTTCTCTTTTGTCCAGCTCAGCAGAAAAAAGTATTTCATATTTTTAACCATTTTTAGTAGTTTCAAAATGAGAAGTTGTATTAAAATTTATGCATAGACAATAGGTACTACTTGTTGGGCGCCTGGGTGGCTCAGTTGGTTAAGCCTCCGGCTTCAACTTAGTTCATGATCTCATGGTTTTGTGAGTTCGAGCCCCACATCAGGCTCTGTGCTGACAGCTCAGAGCCTGGAGCCTGCTTCGGATTCTGTGTCTCCCTCTCTCTGCCCCTCCCCCACTTGTGTTCTGTCTGTCTCAAAGATAAACACTTAAAAAAACACAAATGCTATCTGCAACATAATGTATTACTGGTTTTTTTTGTTTTGTTTTATGTTTTTATTTTTTTTAAACATTTTTTTTTAACGTTTATTTATTTTTGAGACAGAGAGAGACAGAGCATGAACGGGGGAGGGTCAGAGAAAGGGAGACACAGAATCTGAAACAGGCTCCAGGCTCTGAGCTGTCAGCACAGAGCCCGACACAGGGCTCGAACTCGCGGACCGTGAGATCATGACCTGAGCTGAAGTCGGCTGCTTAACCGACTGAGCCACCCAGGCGCCCCTATGTTTTTATTTTTGAGAGAGAGCAATAGTGGCAGATGGGCAGAGAGACACAGAATCCTTATCAGGCTCCAGGCTCTGAGGTTTCAGCCCAGAATCTGATGCAGGGCTTGAACCCACGAACTGTTAGATCATGACCCGAGCCGAAGTCAGACACCTAACTGACTGAGCCACCCAGGCGCCTCCATGACATATTACTGTTGATAACGATAAGTTTTATATTTTAATTACAAAACTCCTTTATGCAAAGAGTTTTGAAGATATCACATTGTGGGTTTTCTTTTTCTTTTTAAGACTTAAGTTTTTTAAACAGTTTTAGGTTTACAACAAAATTGAGAGGAAGGTACAGAGATTTCTCAGATATCCCCTAAATATGCATAGCCTCCCCCATTATCAACATTGCTTACCAGAATGGTATATTTCTTACTAAGGATGAACCCACATTGACACATCATAATCCCTGAAGTCCATAGTCTACTTTAGGGTTCATTCTTGGTATTGTATATTCTGTGTGTTTGGTTAAAAGTATACTGACATGTCCATGATTATAATATTGTATGATGTATTTTCACTGCCCTGAAAATCTTGAAAATCTTGAAAATCTTATGGATGGTGAGAGTCAAAATATGTAATACCTATGTGCTGGGAAAAGAATATGTATTTGGGGACATAATTATTCAATATTGAGAACTATGTAACAATGATTGGTTGTATTGGGCTTATAAAATATGAGATCTGCTTTTACTTAAAGACATCAGAAGATAAATCTGCTGGAAATTTAGTTCACTGAAAGTGATTTAGATTATAGAAGGCCAATATTTTATTAATATATTATTAATTAAATAATTTAAACATATATTAAATTTTTGTTCCACTTGACAAATTCTCATTGTAGCTCATATAAGTATGTCAAATATCATTTGAGTTATAGAAAAATCTTATTGTATTACATCTTCTTTCATAGTAGTTTCTGATTACCTGGAGTAATGAGATCAAACACAAGCTGCCTTTTGAGCGATTTGTCTCAGGTCAGGGTCCATTGAAAGAAGAGGCTTCCAGGATGACCTTATGTAAGGAGCAATTTGGAATCTATACTTAACTGGTAGCTAAATATTTGTTTGTTTTTGTATTAACTCCTATACTTTCCTTGGTCAAAAGACTTAAAAGTTCACTATTAAGAAACTTGTTTGTGGAGATGCCCTGGATGAAAGAAAGAAGAGAGGCAAGGGACTAAGTGATATTAAAACCTTTAAGGATAGTTCCACAACAATGGAAGTGAGTGCTGATTGTGACCAGGAGTGAGGCATTAGTTTTGTGTTATTATCTCATTTTCTGCCAATATTTGCCACTTGGACAAAGTCAGAATGGGCAGTTTCTTGAACTTCTAACTGAATTGGATGTAGGGAGGTTTGATTTGGGTACAGTGGGAATGAGGAAAAAAGGCAAAATGTTTTAGAACCATTATTTAAAGGATTTTTACTGTATGATAAAGAAAATTATAGGTTAAATTTTGTACTCTAAGCATTTTACCACTTAGTAAATCCAAAATAAATTCTATCAGATAGGTTTGTAACTCCCAGGGCAGATAGATATTAGAAACTTAGCTAACTATTTTATAAATATATCTTTGTCAGCTCTGTGTAGGTATTATAATGGATCCAAATGCATAGGGCATGGTCTTTACCCTCAAGGAGTTTGCTGTAAATTTGGAAAGAAGAAACATGTTCATATGACAGCTAAGTGAGACAGAATACATACACACATACATTTATGCATACCTGGTTCTAAATTGGGTGTAGGTGAAGGGGATCATAAAACTAGACAGGAGCAGGGTGCCTGGGGGCTCAGTCGGTTGAATGTCCGTCCAACTTCGGCTCAGGTCATGATCTCACATTTTGTGAGTGCAAGCCCTGTGTTGGGCTCTCTGCTGTCAGCATAGAGCCTGCTTTGGGTCCTCTGCCCATCTCTCCTTTTCCTCCCCCACTCGTGTCCTCTCTTTCTCTCTCTCTCTCTCAAAAATAAATAAACTAAAACAAACAAAAAACTAGACAGGAGGAAGGACTGGGAGAGAAAAATAAGGATGAATGAAAAGAGAACAAAACAAAATATCTCCCACTCAAAATGAGTCTGGTATCCAAAATTCTAAGTAAAACACACAAAGAACCCCAGCGCTTATATAAACATGAAAAAATCCAGAATCGGAACATTGTACTCCAGTTGAAATTACTTTTTAAAATAACTTAATGAAGACTTTATAAATATGTTGTAGATGTCTAGAGTTAAATGAAGCCTTTCATTTAAAAAGAACAAGAAATTATGAAAAATAAATACAAATGATATTTTAATAGGTGAATATGATAAAAAATAAATTGGAAATATTTCAGATGAGGGACGCCTGGGTGGCATAGTCGGTTGAACATCTGACTTTGGCTTAGGTCATGATCTCATGGTTTATTGAATTTGAGCCTGGCATCTGGCTCTCTGCGATCAGCATGGAGCCCACTTTGAATTCTCTGTCCCCCTGCCCCTCTCTGCCCCTCCTCCGCTTATGTGCACTCTTTCTCTCTCTCTTAAAAATAAATAAAACATTTTCAAAAAAGAAATATTTCAGATGAAGAGATAGTGCAATAAAAAATGTAGGTAGTCAGTAGTGTGAACTACAGACAGAAGGGCAGAAAGATAACAAATATTAAAGCATAGTTAAGAGAAATGGAAGATGGATGAGAGGTTTCCTGTATTCATATACTAGGAATTCCAGAAAAGGAGAATGGAGAAAAGATAGGGAAATAATATTTAAAAATATAATTTCTAGGAATTTTCTAAAATTGAATGAAGGCATGAGTCTTTAACTAGAAAATATGCCTTAAATACTGACTAGGATATATAAAAATAAATCTACGTGTTGACAAACTTTACTGGATATTCAGAACTTCAATATAGGGAGACAGTTGTAACAACCATCAAAGGGTAAAGGACCATATTACCTACTGTGGTAGAGTGCATCATTGGATCTGTTCTGCACCCACTCCTGTATCAGTGCTCTTTGCTGTGTGCCTTGTAGAGGCCTCCCACTGTGAGTGGAGGTATATTCTGCTGTTAACTGAGTTCAGTCATGTGACTTGCTTTCCCAGATGATTTTTTTTAAGTTTATTTTTTTTATTTGAAAGAGATACAGTGTGAGTGGGAGAGGGGCAGAGAGAGAGAATCCCAAGCAAGCTCTGTGCTGCCAACACAGAACGATGCGGGGCTTGAACTCATGAAACCATGAGATCCTGACCTGAGCTGAACAAGAATTGGATGCTCAACTGACTTAGCCACCCAGGTGCCCCAGCTTTCCCTAATGATTTTGAGCAAACGTGTCACAAGTATAGTATTGAAATGAGCATGTGCACCAAAAAATAAAGTTTTAAAAAATGAACAGAGCATCAGAGATCTGTGGGGAAAATACAAAAGTGTTAGATATTTATGATATTCATTTTATTGGAGTTCTAGAAGAAGAGGAGAAAGAGCGTGAAGCTGAAAAATATTTGCAGTAACGGTGTTTGAAGACATCTCAAATTTGGCAAAAGGCAAACCAAGAATCTGAGCAACACTAAACAGGATAGACCCAAAGAAACCCACATCTAGACATAGTAGTCAGATTTCTGTAAACTAAAGACTTCTCTTTCCTTTCCTGCTAAAATAATCTCGAAAGCAAGTCAACACAGTAGCTGTAGGGTAATAGTGGTTTCAAAGGCAGTGGATGTCTTATCAGAAGCCATGAAGCTAGAAGGAAGTGGTATAACATTTTTCAAATGCTGAAAGAAAAAACTGTAAACCCATAATTGTACATCCAACAAAAATGCCCTTCAAGAATGAAAATAAAAGAGACATTTTCAAAGGAAAGGAAACTAAGAATTTTATTACCAGTATCACGTTCTTAAAGAATTACTATAGGAAGTCCTTCACATAGAAGGGAAATGATAACTGAAGAAAACCTGGAACATCAAGAATGAAGAAAGTACAGTGGAAAGGGTGAATATCTGAGGAGACTTGTCTTGAGTTTTAAAACTTATGTTTGACATTCAAAACAAAAATTAAAACATTTCTGAAGTACTCATTGCAGTTAGAAATGATACTTTTTAAAAGTTTATTTTGAGAGAGAGAAAGTGCATGTGCATGAGCAGGGGAAGGGCAGAGAGAGAGGGAGAGAGAATCCCAAGTAGGCTCCCCACTGACAGCACAGAGCCCAACATGGGGCTCAATCTCACAAACCATGAGATCATGACCCGAGCCGAAATCAAGAGTCAGCGCTTAACCAACTGAGCCACCCAGGCGCCCTGGTAGAGATGATACTTAAAACAGCCAAATACAGTACCATAAAGAGGGGAGAGTAAAGTGGTATCACTGTTAATAAGTTTTCTGCATTTCACTTGAAATAGTAAAATGTTGATACTAGTAGACTGTGGTAAATTAAGCATGTAAATTGTAATTCCTAGAGCAGTCACTAAAAACCAACAAAAGATATATTCAAGAAACTATAGATGAATTAAAATCTAATAGTGAAAACTTTTCAAGTAGTCCATAGGAAGGTAAGAAGAAATGTGAATGATAAACAGGATAAAAAACAAAATGGCAGCCTTAAATCTCATGGTTTGTGAGATCAAGCCCTGCATCAGGCTCTGAGCTGACAGTGCAGATCCTACTTGGGATTCTCTCTCTCCCTCTCTTTCTGCCTGTACTCTACTCATGGGGGTACTCTCTCTCTTTCTAAAAATAAATAAAGAACCTTAAAAGAAAAAAAAAACAACTACCCATTTCTCTAGTAAAAAGTCAGGTTTGAAATGTGATAGAAATAAAGATCCTCTTTACATTAGCAGCAGTGACAACAAGAAGAGTTGTAACTACTGATACACCTATTAAAGGTTTGTAAGATCTTAATGAAGAAAATTGCAGAGCAGAATGGAAGAACATAAAACCTGAATAAATGGTGCAATATGCCATTGTGGTTTTGGACAGGGAGGCCCAGTGTTAGTGCAGTGTCCACATTAATCTATAAATTCACTGCATTTCCACTTACTTTTTCCCTCTCCACCTTTTTTGGAACTGATGCTAAATGTTGTTGACAAAGGTCTATGAAGAACCAAAGTATTTCTGAAAATGGGAGGTGGGGCATGTGAGGGATGAGGTTCATGAAAATAAGTGATTAAGATGGGTAGTAAGAGCACACATACAGAGAAATAGACCAGAATAGAAAGCTCAGATCTGGCATTACAAATCGATGAGTTAAGCATGGACTATGCAATAAATGTTGCTAAGATTATTGGTTATTCTCATGGAAAAAAAAATGAAGTGTAGATCTTGACTCATGTCATACTTAATGATTAATTCCAGGTAGATGAGAGATGTAAATTTAATCAGCAAAACTTTAAAAGCTATATAAAAATATCTTTGACTTCAGAATGGGAAGGATTTCTTAAAAAGACTACAATAACGAAAACCTATAAAAGGAAAGATTGACAGATGTGATTACATCAAATTAAACAAAACACTAATATAAAAGGTACCTTTTAGGGGAAAAGCTGAGCTATGGACTAGGAAAAGGTATATTAAACTCAAGAACTCAAGTAGCTTACAAATATTTAGAAGCAAAATATATAAAGAACTTCCTGATCCTTTCTGTATGTAAGAGAAAGTCCAGTTGAAATTAGGCAAAATACATGACTAAGCAATACACAGAGAGGAAATACATGAAATAAGTATATGAAAAGATGTCCAAATTTATAGGTAATCAGAAAATGTAAATTAAAACACTGAGCTAGCATTTCACCTTTCACATATTTTTTTAATATGTATGTATACTTAACATTTATTTTATATATACAAATGCATATAAAGTCAGCAATTCCAAGTAGGGCAGTGCAAAGCATTATGTTCTGCTGGTAGAACTATAAATAAATTAGTACTGCCACCTTAGCCATATCCATTTGTAGCATAATGGTTAAATTGTGGTGTTTACATATAATGTAATATTCTATAGAAGTGAAAATACGTGAGTCAGAACTGCATAGTCACCAGCATGGATATGTTTTTTACAATAACATGTTGAATGCAAAAAGCAAGTTGAAGAATGATGCAATATGTGGTCTGATTCCATTTATATCACTTTTATAAACATTTTTTTTTCAACGTTTATTTATTTTTTTGGGACAGAGAGAGACAGAGCATGAACGGGGGAGGGGCAGAGAGAGAGGGAGACACAGAATCGGAAACAGGCTCCAGGCTCTGAGCCATCAGCCCAGAGCCCAACGCGGGGCTCGAACTCACGGACCGTGAGATCGTGACCTGGCTGAAGTCGGACGCTTAACCGACTGCGCCACCCAGGCGCCCCCCATTTATATCACTTTTAAAACTCCACAGGTAAATATATTTATAGGTGCATAAGTATATATCAAAGTGTGATGAGAATGATGACCACTGAATTATATGATGCTGCTGGGAAAAGAGGGAGAGGAATGGAATCTCAAAGATGTGTTCAGAGGGTCTCTAACATGTCTATAATATTTTCCTTTTTTTTTTTTTAAAGGGTACCTAACGCAGTGTCTTCTATTAGATATGCTAAAACTTGATGGTGGGTTTTCATTAGAGTCTTTATTCTTTTGTATATGTTTGAAATAATTCAAATAAAATTTCATTTAAGATTGTTAAAAAGGTGTTTTTAATGGGATTAGAAAAGTTTTAAACTTAGCCGTCTTTTTGACTAGATGCGCGTGTGTGTGTGCATGTGTTTTAACTGTGGGGTAGTTATTTTCTGTTCTTTGCACACAACTGTGCAAAAATAACAATTATTTTTCCTTTCTCTAATTATGTGGCACCTTGTTTTTGTCTTCTGTCTATGCAGTATTTTCTGTTTGACATTTTATTTATGCTTTGTTTTTATGAACTTACTATGCCCTAGTAAAACCACCAACACATTTACAATTGTGCTTATTACCCAGTTTAGTTTTATGTTATCTTTGATACCATGTAGAAAGGATTTCTCAGCAACTATAGTAATTATAAAGCTCATAAGCTAAGGTAGGTATCTGTTATGGTTTGTATACATGTCTCTACACAGCTATACATTTTAGTTCTTGCAATGTTTGTATTGAAGAGAAAGTGTATTTCTGTTTTCACTTAGAGACTTCTGGCAAAGAATTTTTGGGGGTGTAGCCTTTAAGTTTCATCTTTGTTCATTCTAGAAATGATCCCTTTGTGAACTTCTGTGACAGATTTTAAGATTGCTAATTGTTAAGCAACAGTGATTTAAAAACAAATGCCATATGTGACTGCCTGGCTTTGGCAAATTTTAATGTGAGGAATGAAGTAACAGATTTGGGAGACAGTTTAAGGGGCCTATATAGGCTCATTTTGGGGACTAAAAAAATGGCATAGAGAAACATGTTGGAAGATTTTTTTAATATTAAAAACATTCCTATAATATAATTTTACTGGAATTGTAATGAATCATTAAAATTTTAAGATTTGATGGGTTTTTTATGGGTGAGAGAAGTAGATAGGTATTAGGTGTCCTTTGCTTTCAGGAGAAGAATGTAGCCTGTAATTTTTTGTCATTTAATTATGTTTTATGACTTATAATTTATTAAAATTGGCTGTATAAATCAGTATAACTCCTAAACGTCACATTTCTGAAATGTTTATGCTTGCTGATCTACTTGACATTTCAAACACATGATATAATACCTTACTGATAATACATTCTTAATTTTCTGTGTAATTTTAGGGGGTAGTTATTTTCTGTTCTTTGCACACAACTGATATATTCAGGATTGGTCTTTCCAACCAATACCATCTCTATCTTCTGGTCTGCTATGTTTTACCGCTTCAGAGAAACAAATAATAATATGTTTGGCTTATAAATGAAAGCAAAAATAAAAACAAACAACCCTTTAAATGTGAGGATACTGTTTTATATGTAATAATTATTTTAAAAACCTAAACCAAAAATTGAATTCATGTGGATTTTTGAATTAGAAGGAACCTTAAAATAATAAATTTGTTCAACAACTTCATTCTACAAATTATACTAATATTTACTGAGAATCTACTATTAGGGCAATATTTAGCACTTTTTACATTGCTTAAGTTTTTTTTTTAAGTTTATTTTGAGAGAGAGAGAGAGAGAGAGAGAGAGAGAGGCACACAGGGAGGGGCAGAGAGAGGGGGAAGGAGAGAGAATCCCAAGCACTCTCCGTGCTGTCAGCCCATAGCCCCACATGGGGCTCCATCTCACAAACTGTGAGATCAGGGCCTGAGCTGAAACCAAGAGTCTGACACTCAACCCAGTGAGCCACCCAGGTGCCGCCATACTGCTTAACTTTTATAACACCGGTGTGAATGAGACGGTGTTTCTGTTATGCCTGTTTTACAGTTGGTGAAACGGAGACCCACGGAGACTGAATATTTATTTTGCCAAGCTAACGTTAACTTTGTCCAACACCAAAACCCCTGATCATCTCAGTTGTGCCACAGTGTGGTCAAAGATGAGAAAACTGAGACAAGAAAAATTCCTGTGATGAACTTCGCCTAACATTATGTGTCATTTGGAGCCTGCATGTTTAGATTCCACTTTTGTTTCTATTATTTATGAGGTATAATTTTTTTTTTTTTTTAGTATAATGCTTCATCCCAACAACAAAGAGAAATAATTAAAAGTAGGAGCCTGGACAGGCGGCTGCAAGAACCGATAGTTTTAACAAAGTGGAGACATAGCACCATTGTTTTGGACACCAATGACAAGGTAGGACTTCTTGAGAAAAACTGTTGACAATATTGGCATGTTCTTTATTCTTTATACTTTTATCTTTTTCCTTAGGTGGGTCTCCTATTTTGGTGACTACTGTTTTATTATATATAGACAGCAGCAATTTATCCTAGAATGGGTTTTGGTTTTGAAGCTTACTGATTTTTGCACAGTGGACTGACTTATCTGTGGCTTAATAATGTATACGTTTGAGCCTAGTAGGTGATAAATACTTTTGATAACCCTTTTTAAAAATCATATATCTGTTACTGTTTATCTTCAGTCTTCCAGAAGTTTTATAGTAAAGACATTAGTTAATTTTCTTCATCCGCTGGGAAGATCAGAATCCCACTCCTCTGTTTCCCTAATTGTTCTCTGCACGAAGGACTTTTATCAATCTGAGAAGTAGTGTTCTCTGTTTCAAATAAGGGATAAATTTTGATGCAATCAAATCAGAATGGAAAAGCCATAATGCTTTTAACTTCCTTGTGAGTTTTCTCTTTATGTTGTATCTTCATTTTGGGGATGGAGTAGGAAATTCATGTGAATTTGTAGAACATCAGCCATACTAATGTAAAAATGAAAGGGCAGTAGTAACACTCTAAAACTAAAAAACTTATTTTAAAAAGATATCTGTCACTGGGGACTCTTTTATTTTATCATAATCAGACTTTTCTTTAGCATAATTAACAGGCTTCCTACGTTTTCAGGTGTGTGAGTGAAAATAGAATGAACTCTCCTAAGGTGTGTTTCTCTATGCCTAGGTACTTTCAGATGTAAATTCCTTTATAAATTATATCAATCAGTCAAAACAAGTTGGTTTTTTGTGTTTGTTTGTTTTTTTAGTGACTTTAATATTTTTGTGAAATTAAATGTAAGGCTTTTTGTGCAGCTGTAGAAACAGTCTACACACATTATGTTTGTAAGATAAACTGATAGAACAACGACGGAAGTAGTAGATCAGTTTGTAATTTATATTTTTTTAAGAATATTATGTGATTTGAAAGTAGAGGGCATATCAAAGGAATGAAATTCTGGAACCTGTGCTGTTGAAGAATGCTTCAATATTTTAGCATTGGGATTAATGTGAGTAGGTGGGATTCCTAGAGATTTTTAATAGAAAAATTTATTTAACTCCAAAAACCAGATTATAATTCATTGTAGACACAAAGCTTGTGTATGTTGTCATATATAATGCTCTAAGGCAAAAGCCATTTTTTAAAAAAATTTTGTTTATTTTTGAGAGCTAGAGAGACAGAGCATGAGTGGGGGAGGGGCAGAGAGAGAGGGAGACACAGAATCTCGAAGCAGGGTCCAGGCTCTGAGCTGTCAGCACAGGGCCCAATGCAGGGCTCGAACTCACGGACCGTGAGATGACCTGAGCCAGAGTTGGCCAAAGTTGGCCAAAGTTGGCCCATTGAGCCACCCAGGTGCCCCAAAAGCCATTGTTGAAACAACCCCACTCCCTCTTCATTCTCGAGTAAAAGGGATGATTACTTTGCAGATGGAGACTTAGTTTCTTACTCTTGTAAAATCTTTTTTGAGATTTATTTTCAGTCTGTTGTTAGAATAACTTGCCTGAAGTTCTTACGACATTCCTTCTTTTTTAATGTTTATTTTCGAGAGAGAGAGAGAGAGAAGAGAAGAGAGAAGAGAGAGACAGAGTAAGAGGGGGACAGAGGATATGAAGTGGGCTCTGTGCTGACAGCAGAGAGCCGAGAGCCCGATGCAGGGCTTGAACTCATGAACCATGAGATCATGACCTGAGCCAAAGTTGGACACTTTTAACCAACAGAGCCCCCAGTTGCCCCAGACATTTCTTTTTTTACCTGATTGTTTCAGAGTTCTGATAGCCTGATTTTCTTGCGACCAGAGATTTACTTATTTTTGGTAGAAAGGTCTTTTTTTTTAATACCCACACTTTAAACTTTATAAATGAAATCATAGATAATAACTTCAAGTAAGCTTTTGTATTTATTATCACCACCTAGTATATACATTAAGATTTGAGGAACTATGCCAGAACAAACTAGCTGAGTAATGTATGATGAGGGTTAAAGGATGTGTCACTTGAAATGTAATAGAAAGTGGGGTGCTTGGGTGGCTCAGTCAGTTAAGTGTCCAACTCTTGATCTTGGCTCAGGTCATGATCTCACTGTTCATGGGATCAAGCCTCGCTTTGGGCTCTCTGCTGGCAGCTTGGAGCATACTTAGGATTCTCTGTGTGTCTGTCTGTGTGTCTGTCTGTCTCTCTCTCTCTCTCTCTCTCTCTCTCTGCACCCCCCTCCCCGCCCCTTGCTTGTTCTCTCTCTCAAAATGAATGAATAGACTTTGAAAAGAGGAAAAAAGAAATAATTAAGAAACCTAATACTATGTAGCAAATGTTGTCATGATGATACAAGTCCTAATTCAGATGTCAGACAACTTTGGAGAAGGTAGATATGTGTATATCTGTGTGTATATGTATATGTGTGGGTGCACTGTTCCTGCCTATGTATGTTTTTTTTTACTAAAACCTCATTGTAGACATTTAGATATACATGCACATACATTTATAAATATACATAAATAAGTGTAAAACTTTTGTTATGGAATTCTACTTGTTGTACATATATTATTACTTCATTTGCTGTGGTTTTTATTTCTGTAGGACTGATAATGTCATGAAAAAAATCATAATTACCATTCACTTATTTTTTAGTTTGTGGGTCATCAAATCTATCTTTTCTCTTTTTTTCAAACTCTTAATATTAGACACACAAGAAATTAAAAAGTGAAACATCTGAAGCAGTCAGAAAAATACTTAAGTGAAGCTATACTAGATATGTGTAATTTCTTTTTCTAAAGATACATTTGATATGCTTTTAACGTGTCTTCATTAGTAATATAGGCTTTGAATGTTTGATTTGTAAGATTGTCCCTTCAGGGATTTTCTCTGTAAACTTTCACTACTATCTAGTTTCTCTGTTTACAAACTTTATATGGTATAAACCTGAATATTTTTTTCCACGTGAATGGATATGGAGTGGATGTTTTTTTTTATCGTGTTTTAATACAAGTTTCCAGGTTTGTTAACAGTACCTGATTTCATAACCATGGTAGACTGATAGAGATGTGAAGATGAATGTGCAAACACATTATTTAGTTTTATAAGAAAACTAATAATAAGTGTTGGCATATGATTTTTCTAATTCTCTTTTCCTAAGATTATTCATAAAGCATTTAGGGGAATGGAAAAAATTAAGTGGAGTTTGGCTGTGGGTACCAAAAATGTTTTTTCAGTCTTGTCTTCTATGAAGAGTCTTGTAAACATCTGTGGTGGAAATCACATAACATGTCTTTAATATTGACAAACCAGAATTGCTTTTAAAATACACACCATCGATTTGCTCCTGTTATATATTCTTGTAGGCTTAGACATTAAAACATTTTTTTTCTGGAGAGTTATTAATCTTTAAAGTTTTTTTGTGTGTTTTAAAAAATCTTGTTTATTTCTAGTAATTGAAAGTTAGCTAGAAATTACTTTAAATATTAATAGCCATTTAATTTAATTTACGTAGATAACCATTAACCAAAAAAGTTTTCATTCTGGCAGTTGCCACGTCATTCCTGTGACTGTTGCTTGCCTAATCCCGGGTATTCATACCTGCTATACCAAGAGTCAGTTAGTATGGTGACTAATACATTTTTATCCATAAGTGTTTAGATTTTACCTATTTTAAATGTGGTCAGTTGAAGCTGATACAACATCATGGTATTAAGGCAACATGCATCATTTCTTTTGAGTAATTCTGTATGCACTATTTAAGTTTAACTGTAATTAGAATAAAATATGTCATATTTCATTAACTTTAAGACATCTGTATTTTATAAATCAATACCATACTAGTTTCAGAGCTGAATATAGAAAGAAAATAACTAGGAAGAAAATTTTTTAGCTTCCCTTATTAAGCTCTCCCACTGCGAATAGAGGGAGAAATATAATGCTATAAAATAGAGTAACATTTTTCATTACTTATTTCTTGTAGGAATCTCCAACTGCCTCAAAACCCTGCTTTCCTGAAAATGAATCTTCTCCCTCTTCACCAAAGCACCAAGATACAGTTAGTATGATAGCATATAGTATAATATAGTCCAGTTATTTCAATCAGTTTCAATAAGTTAATTTTCTCTAAGTATAATGTTTAAATATTTCTTGGGCTTCTATTAACTTTCTTTGTTTTTTTAGATAATAATCATAAAATAGGTTTAAATTAAGAATTTAATCATTTTATAGACTTAAAAGCCCCCTTTTTATGCAAAATATGGTATCTTTATGATTAAATAATTTATATACCATATTTGTAAGTGACAAATTTATATTTGGTTTTTTAAAATAAATATAACATCCCTGGAAAATACTGTCAAATTATACTTCACTCTTTTTTCCTCAGGACAGCAGTCCAAAGGTAAGCAGTTTCCCTTCTTCCTAATGAGCACAGACACCACTTTTGTTCTGTGCTGTACAATTCAATGACGGGTCTAAGCCAGAAGAATATTAGAGGTCTGTAACTCAGCTTTAAGGTTGCCCTAAACCGAAAACCTCCAGATGACTTCTCTTCAGAGACCTGGTTTGACTTGGATGAAAGTTTACTTAATCTGTGTATTGCAGTCCCTCCTGGTCTTCCCTGTATTGGGCTGATCCTGCTAGACCCCTTCAGTGGCTTTCCTTTTCTTTTAGAATGAAGATCGCCATTTGTAATGAGGACTACAGGACTGAGCATGCTCCAGCCTTCCCTCGCACTTCTTGTGTCCTCCTTTTCCCTCCTTGCTTGTTTTCCCTCAGCTGCACTGCACTTCTTTCCTCAAAAGAGCCTGCTTTTCAGCTCAAGGTCCTGGCACATGTTATTTCTCTGTCCGCTGAACCATTTCTCTCCCACATCTTTGCCTGTTAACGTCCGTTCGTTTGTTGAAGTTCATTTCCGATTTTGCTTCCTCAGAGAATCTCATTGGAATCTTCTAGATTTGGTCAGATTTCTCTGTGATACTCTTTGTAGTATGTAATTATATGTTACTTGATTATAGAAAATAAGATAACACTTCTCATTTTTATTTCTTATAGGAACCTCAGACCCTCTATTTGTGTTTTGTCTTCCCTGCTAGACAAAGAAAAGCTTTATTAGAGCAGTAATAGAGGAGCCCTAGTACTTCTGTGGGTACACAGAGTAGTAGCTTTTCAGTAAATACTTATTGAATGAATGAATAAAACTTTTAAAGCTTTTTAAAAGGCAGACTTTTATTGTTACTTCCTTATTTTATGGAACTGTAGTAGACTTACTTATATGATACTTCTGATTTTTTAGAGGCAAAGGCTTCCACAGATGCCATTTTATTTTTGTAACTCTTTCTCCATTCCCTAACTGAATCACATCTTTTATGGTTCATATCACATGTTGTACACAGTTCCTTCTGACATTCATTGTCAGAGTCAGGACTGACTCTTTCAGAGGCCTTGCCAGACTAACCTTAGCATAATAATGGTCTCTTCCTTTTAAAAAAATTTTTTTTGATGTTTATTTTTCAGAGAGAGTGAGCAAGCAGGGGAGGGGTAGAGAGAGAGGGAGACACAGAATCTGAAGCAGTCTCCAGGCTCTGAGCTGTCAGCACGGAGCCTGACGCGGTGCTCAAACCCACAAACTGCGAGATCATGACCTGAGCTGAATTCAGACGCTCAACTGACTGAGCCACCCAGGCGCCCCATGATCTCTTCTTTTTTTCCTGAATTGCCAAGTCTCTTATTGCATCGAATAGTGTAAATGTTAACTCATGTACCTGTCATCTCCCTACTAAGGTTTTAAACTCCCAAGGGATACATAGTGACTACTTTTTTTAGTTTCTATTTTTGATCTTTTGCATTATGTAACATAGTACTGGGTACATAAACATTAAAGATAAAAGTGAACATGACTTTAGTGGTGGTGTCAGGAATTAGTGTATGAATCTAAGGTGTTGTTACCCTAATACTCTTTATTAGCACATCTAGAAAAAAAGCAGAAATCCTTTCTAACTTATTTTAAATACAGGTAATACATAATTATTAAGGAGACCTTTTATAAATTATTTACATTTTGGTAAAAGCGAATCCCTAGGTTAGACTAGAAACACAAATTTGCAAATGTTCCACATAGAGTTAAAAGGACAATTTGCAAATTATTTCCCAAACCATTGACCCCTTTTCTCCAGAGTTTGACAGCAACTAGACCATCCTGGACTCATGGTACCCCCTGATGGCCATCACAGGGAACTGTCTCGCCACTATTTTCCTCTTTGATTCTTTTATCTTCAAGTGAAAAGTTGAATAGGTTTGTTAGTTCTGCGTGACTCCATTCTTTTTTCCACATAATCATACAACTCTTCTTTCCTGTTCTGGAGTACACCTCTTCCAGGCCATCTGGCCCCTTCCCATTGAGGCTTTTGCCCTCCTTGACTTTTCCCTTTCTTGGCCCTCCACTCCCTATTCTCAACTTGTGCTTTTTTCCACCAAGTCTTTTTTCCACCAAGCCTGCCTTTCCCACTCTTAATGGGTTAATACGGGTTAATACTTCCTTTTTGTGAGTTAAAATCTGGTTAGTATAATGCCTTAGCAGTAAGAAAAAGAAAGCTACAAATTTAGGAATGAAAATAATACTGTAATCATTGTTAGCTTCCTGATGTCATCTTAAAATCTCTGCAAAGTGCCCATCTATCTCTTCAGATCCTGTTTTGTTTTTATAAAAAGCTTTACTGAAATATAATTCATGTACTGTACAATTTACCTACTTACATGTATAGTTAAATGGTTTTTAGTATATTCAGGTTTGTGTAGCCATCATCACAGTCAATTTTAGAATTTTTTCATCACCTCAGGAAAAAACCACATACTATTAGGTATCACTCCTCTACCTCCACATCTCACCCAGCCCTGAACAACTAGGAATCGCACTTTCCGTCTCTGTAGATTTGCCTATCCTGGACGTTTCATAAGAATGGAATCATACAATATGTGGTCATTTCTGACAGGCTTTGTTCACTCAGCGTGATATTTTCATTTAACCTCTTCTAATCAAACCAGATTTAAAATTCCATCCCTCAGTATAAATTTTAAACATGTTCTTTTTTTTTCTTGTTTCATTTCCATTCAAATGCATTACTGTTGTTTTTAATGCCCCCTTCAAGTCCTTTTTTGAGATATGCCGCATATGCTTTTTAAGAAGATCGGTGTTAATATTTCCGTGAAGTATGAGTACAGTGTGGATTAAATAGGTGTGGGCTGATGCAAGAACCCAATCTCTTTCCCAGTGTGTCTGTGACAGATGTGCATTTTTTTTAAGTTTTTATTTAAATTTGAGTTAGTTAACTACAGTATAGTATTAGTTTCAGGTGTACAGTACAGTGATTTAACAATTCCATGCATCACCTGGTGCTCATCACAACAAGTGCCCCCGTCCTCACACCCACCTCCTTTCTGGGAACCATCAGATTCTTTTCTGTAATTAAGAGTGTGCTCCTTGGATTGGCATTCTTATAGGCTTGACTCCCTCTCCTCTGTTCTTCCAATTCCTGTGTCCCCTAGCTCACATAAGCAGTGCCCTCCTGGCAGTTGTTGTTACTTAGTTCCTGTATCATTGAAAGGGTTTTTTTCCCCCCTCCCTGCTCCTGATAGTAAGTTGGGAATATTCTTACTTAAATGTGCATACTTAAAATTGTGTAATTGATGTTTTTGTTAAGAGGCAATAGAGAACTGTTAGAAGTATCAGGCTTGCATGTCTAAGGAGATCTAACCTGTGTTTCATGAAAAAATTATAGTAAAACTTCACATGGTATTTCCCGAGTCTTCATTATACCACAAATGATGAACATTAATACTTTATCAGCTTTGTCTATAGATGAGAATTTTTGGCAGAGTAGGCAAAACTTTCAAACGTTATTTTTTAGACATTATTGAGAAAACAGTCCACATCATGTTTATCTCTCATACAAGAAAGATTTATCTTTTTCTAATGGAAATACATTGAGAAAATAGCTGAGGGATAAATTAAGTAGAAATAAATTCTGAATTGGGAATATTTTTTCTTTGGTGTGTATGTGTGTGTGTGTGTGTTTTGGTTGAAGTAAAATTGTTCTGTCATATACATACAGTGCTTACTTATTTGGACGATTGATATAGACATCAACTCATGTACATTAAATTCAGTTGAATATTGGAAGCTAAGCAATGAGAAAGTGTTTCCTTTCTTCCACCTGGAAGAATTTTAAGATCAAATTTAACTTCAGCAAAGTGGTTTTGCCTTCAAGGGGTTTGATGATAAAGCTGTGTCACTATTTGACATCAGCTAACTACTATATCTGGTTTGTCCAGAGCCCAATTTACCATCTGATAGTATGTTTAATGAAGCACATACTTAATTTTTTAATGCCACATTAAGGCCAGTTCTATGCATAGAAACATTGACTTTTGAGTAATTTATTAATACAGTTACTGCATTTGTTTTATTTAGTTTTTTACATTCTGACAAAGGAGGTTAGTATCTTAACTAATTTTCAGGCAGTACTGCTGTAAAATAATACAAAGCAAATAATTTCTTTTTGTAGTATTTATCATTATAGCATTGTATTACTTTCTTTGAATAGGAAGTCATAAATCATTTTCCCAATACTGACTAGTAGTGTTCATGTGGAAACCTAATTTGACAGCAAAGTACTTTATGGCTGCTGTGACTTGAGAAGAAGAAAGGTTTAATTGTAAAGTTACCGAAAATAACCTTACGGAAGTACTAGGAAATTGTATTCCTAACATACTTTAGAACTAAGCATATTACGTACTGACTAATCTTTTTTTAAGCTGATTTTTAGAGTACCAGATCATTTTGTCTTAATCATATATAAGAATTTAGATTTTGCTGTCTAGATGAGTGATGTGTAAATGGTATTACTCTGTTACATAGGGTCAAGAAAAATATGGATTATTAAACGTAACAAAAATTACTGAAAATGGGAAAAAGGTTCGGTAAGTATAAAAATCATTAATATTCTGACATGTATTATTTGATTGAAATTAAAAGCTATGAATATAGTTATAGTAGAAATGATTAAAAGGTTCATAAGAATTTCAAATAATGTATTTTCTAATATAACGTATGTGGGATTGTCACGAAATGTATGAAAATCTCCCTTTGTCTTGGCATTTCTAAAGGTGGTACTAGATTCAGAGGTGATAAAGCAGAGGATTCTGATCAAGCATTACCTTTATTTAAACATTTTTTTCAGGAAGTCGTAAGTGCACATGGTAAAAAACAAAGATATGCATAATATTTAGCCAAAAGTCAGTCATCCATGAGTTCCCTTCCCTAGAAGCAACTAGTTAAGTCTAATGAGAAATAGTGTTTTCTTCCACAGTTAGAAGATATATACATCTGTATATGCATAGATTAATTTTTTAAACAGTCTTTGAAGAGTTTATTTTGGAGATGGTTCTGTTTCGTTCATGTAGAGCTGCCCATTGGTTTTAACTGCTGCAGTATTGTGTGGCTGTACCCTAGTTTATTTAACCATTATTTGCAGGTAGGTAAATAGGCCTTGTCTATTGGTAGACATTTAGAATGATTACATTTTTTTTTTGCTATTGCAAACAGTATTATACATTACATCTTACATAGTTCATTTTGCAAGTATGTAAATATACTTGTAGAATAAATTACAAAAGTGGACTTGCTAAGCCATATGCAGTAGTCATTTTGATAGTGTTCCAAGTTATGCTCTATGGCACTGAATCGGTTCATACCTCTAATAGCAGTGGATTTCTCCGCACCTTTGCCAATTCAATATATTGCCCACTTTTTTGATCTTTGCTAATAGAGATTAGAGAGAAAATGATATTTTTAATTTGTATTATTTTTAATGTGGTAGAACATCATAAGCCACTTGTAGGTCTTTTTGTTGTTGTTGAATTGCTAGTTCATCCCCTTTGTCTGCTTATCTATTGGGTTGCTGGCTTTTTTGGTTAATGTGTAGTAACTCCTAATGAATCAAGGAAATTAACTCTATAAGCTAAGTTGGATTTTCCCCAGTTTTTAAAAACTGCTAAAATGCTATGATTTTATAGTCAACAGAGATCAGTCTGTTGTGTAAAGAAGAGTTTAAAATTTACATATAGTTGAGTTTTTAAGATTTGCTTTAACTGAACTGTCTTTGTCCCATTTTAGTACTTGGAAGTTTTTCTTTTAAGTGGTCTGAAATAGCTTTGCAAATACTGCAATTATTTGTTCCTTCATCTGTTCTTTGGGTGGAGTCACTTGTGAATGGGGTCTTTATTTTTCCTTTTCTCCCTTTTGAGCATGTGTAGTGCAGATAGTTCTTTGGCCACTTTCTCTGTTTTTGTTTTTCCTGTGGTAGTCTTTTAGATTTTCGACTTCTTTTGGAATACTTTTGGTGATTTATGTTTTCTAAGAAAATCATCCATTTCATCTTCAGATTTATTTGTGTGGAGTTGAACAAAATAGTTTTTTTACTTTTGTGTATATCCAGGGTTCTCAAACATTTTGATCTGAGAACCCCTTTAAACTCTTAAAAATTACTGAATACTGCAAAGAACTTTTGTCTATGTAGTTTATAGCTATAGCTATTTACTTTAAGAAATTAAAACTAAGAAATTTTAAGTATTGCAACTCTTAAAACTATAACCCATTATCTGCTAACACAGATAACACAATTACACATTTTTATGAAGGAAAATACCTGCATTTTCCAACACAAAAGATTTCCCTGAGAGGTGTGGCATTGTTCTACATTTTTGCAAATCTTTGAAATCTGATTTGCTGGAAAACAGCTGGATTCTCATCTATGCTGGCAGTCCGTCTGCTGTGACACATTGTTTTGGCTGAAGTATATGAAGAGAATCCTCCCTTTCATATATAAAGCTGGCAAAGGGAGGAGTAGTTTAATATTCTTAGGTTATTGCACATATTTCTCTGCTACACCATAACTCCACACGTGTTAGTTGCAGTTAGTGAACTTTCCTACTTAGTCACGTCAGAGTCCATCGGTCTGTGTTGCACTTTGAATGAATCTTTACCCATGCACAATTTTGTAGCATCTTGTGGATCATTTGGAAAATACTGGTTCACTAAAGTTTGCTGATTTTTTCAAATGTTTTATATTTTATATTATCAAAGAATCACAAATCTGTAACATCATCAGAAAAATCATTAAGGATTGGAAAATCGTCCATATCACAGTGGTGGGTATGCCAGGTTTTCCCAAATTCTACTTACCCTTTGAAAGCTTTAATTTTTTATTGTCAACAAATACTGTCATTTAAATGACACGCTCACTTCATTTATTTTTGAGATAATGTCTACCTGCCAAATGCTCAAGACTAAATAACCATAGTATGATCATCAGTCTTGTTTTTGTTGTTTTTTTCCAGGAAAAAATTCCTGGGGAAAAAATTGTGACTAATTCCGCTTGCAGCTCAGTCCCACGAGTGCTTCAGTCTTTGAGACAACTATTGTTAATTCACTATTTAATATTCAATATTCTTAATATGTTTACTAGTTCTATAGTTTTTCTAATTTTGAGAACTAAATTCAAAAAGTTTATTTAAAATAGAAATACACTAATTTTAGCATTTTTCAGAGGAGGGAATCAGTAGATGATCTCTCTAGAAATAGAAGATTGAGTATAAAAAAAATTTACAAATAAAAATAAATCTCTTCAAAATATCTTAAGAGATCCACACAAAACAAAAAATAAAATGAAATGAAAATATAGCAAAAAGATGACACAAGGACTAAACATATGTCAATGTCTATACTCCTCTATTAACAGAAAAAGATAACTCAGATGAAGCACAAAACAAAACCCACCTAAATATTATATATAAAAGAGACACCTGAAAAATGATTCAGAAAAGTTTAAAAAAAAAAAAAAGGGCATGTCCAAGATACAAAAAGTAAAGCAAGAATGGGGCTTTTAATAGCAGACATGTTCAGTTCGGAGGGGGCAGGGGGAAGGAAAGCATTAAGCATCACAAAGATGGGGACTTAAGATGATAAAAACTGTGGATAAATCCACAATAAAGATCTAATCATTAGGAATAGCCGTTCACCAAGTAAGTAGCATTAACTACCATAAACAAAAACACCAGGAAATAAAAGGAAAATTAGATAGAAACTTAGTAGTAGTAAACTTTATTTTACTTTTAATCCATGAAGTTCAAGTATACATAAAAACTAATAAAGTAGGTCTAATTGATATGTATTGAGTTCTGCATTCTGAAAAAGGAAAATAAACCTTTTTAGTACCCATAGAATTTTCACAAAACCGTCAGTATGTTTGGCAGTAAGGTAGGCCTTAATAAATTTCTGTAGTAGACCTATTTGACATTCATTTTAGCCTGCCAGCAGTTGAATTTCCTTATAAGGTAAATATTGCTTGTCTTTGGAATGTGGGTTGAAGGAGAAGAAATAGGGACTTTTCTCTTTATACATTTTTTTCTTCATACATTTTATATTTAGAGTTTTATATATGTGTTAATTTTGTAATTTAGGACAATAAAAAAACCCTCATCTTAGTAACCTCATTGATCAATGAATATGTAATTTATTGTATACTTGTACCTAGTATCTATCACTTACATTGTGTAGCTGTATTAGGGGAAGGGAGAATACTAAGAAATATAAAACAATATGTATCTATAAAGAATTAGGTGAAGGGGGCATGTTTGCCTAATTTTTAATCATGGGTAATTCTTGCCAGATAAAGGGTTCAGTTCATGTTACTTCAAAATAAATTCATACCGTTGATCACAGGTGTGCTGGATTAGTCCATGAGAACTTAATTAGGTATATAGTTATTCTGATAACTTCTATCTCTATTAGCTTCATTTATTTGGGGCATTATATTCTCAGTAAATACAATTAGAATGTCAATAATGAGTATACATTGTGGAAAACATTGTTAAGTAGGTTTTAATATTTTAAATGCAGTTGGAAAAACTAAGTAGCAAAGTTTTAGTTGGTCATATTTATAATTACAGAAAGAACTGGTTGTCTTCTTGGGCCGTGTTGCAAGGTTCATCTTTACTCTTTACCAAAACTCAAGGAAGCAGCACAAGTTGGGTAAGTATTTCTTCTCTTTGAGGGCTTTATACATTTAAATTTTGTGGAAGGTATTTCACCTGAATTTCATGTAGTATTTCAAAGTCCTTCTAGCTACAGCTGGTATGCAAATAAAAGTAAATGAAATCTTTAAAAAGATGCATTTTGACTCATAACAAGAGGGCTAATTAGAAGTCTGATAAGTTGTATTATTTAAATCATCAAAGTCTGTTGTATCCATTGGACTGAAAGGTGAGCTTGCTACTTGGACATAATAGAACAAAATATCTCTCTTTATTCACCTCCAGGATGTTATAGGTTGTCCGAAAGCAGAGCATTCCAATGAAACTTCATAAAGCAAAGAAGCAATTACCATTAATTTATATGGAAAAATTTTTGGGCATTTTCATCCCTCCCCCCACCCCACCCCCATCCCTCTTTTAGGCTTTTCTGATACCTTAGGAAATATCTTGCTAATGGATGCACAAACGAGCTAAAGCACAGATGCTTACACAGTCAAAACCATGGTGGATTGATGCTCAGGTGCTAGTGTGGTTCCCTGAGAGGGAGCTTGGGGTGTGAGTTTGCCTCCACAGTTGCTCACTGACAACAAATGTCCAACGCTATTTTCACTCTTCACCTTTTTTTTTTTTTTAATTTTTTTTTTCAACGTTTATTTATTTTTGAGACAGAGCATGAACAGGGGAGGGGCAGAGAGAGAGGGAGACACAGAATCTGAAACAGGCCGCAGGCTCTGAGCGGTCAGCACAGAGCCCGACGCGGGGCTCGAATTCACGGGCCGTGAGATCATGACCTGAGCTGAAGTCGGACGATAAACCGACCAAGCCACCCAGGCGCCCCACTCTTCACCTTTTTTAATGAAAGTGCAAATACTCATCAGATTTGTTTTGGTTAACAAAAACAGGTACTAATGTAGGTCTTTTGTAAAAGCAAAGTGGTATAAAACTTCCAAAAAGCAGGGGACACCTGTAAAAGCTTTCTTATGCTTTGTGGTTTTGCCAGTTCAGATGATTACTCAGAAAATAAACAGTAATGTGTCAAGCCCCACCTTGAATTGTGATCTGATCCTTGGATTACTAGTCAGTGATTACATATCTGTGTATGTCAGCCAGCATTTAGAAGAATAAGTAAATGTCCCATTACTTGTGGGATTTTTGAAGTTTTTTGTATATCTGAGTGTTTGCTATTGTTACCCCTCAGTTAATTTGTAATAGAAATATTAAAAATTACAGTTTGTGACATAATAGTTAACAGGGTACTCCTTTAAGGGCAGAAGATTATGCATATATTATTACCCTTTTAAGTCTGAGATAGCTACTGTTTATCATCCCCTCTTCCCCTGTTGTAGATGAGAAAATGAGGTGTAAAACAGTTAAGGAGCTTGCTGAAGGTCATATAGCTAGCTACTAAGTGGCAGAAGTAGGTGGCATTTTGTCTCCAAAGTCCACCCTCAGAATATTTCCAAAAATTTTTGGTAATTGAATTTGAAAAGTCAAGCTTAAATAAAATTTAAAATGAAATCAATCTAACGTCTTTAGTCTGCTTTATACCCTACCTTAACCAGTATTTTCTTATATTTACTGTTGCTTTAAAATTAACAGGACTTATGGGCCTTATGTTTGATAAAAAAAAGAAATCCATTTATAAAATTCAAGCAAATTCTACTCATTTACATTTATAATGCAGCCATTTAACTTATTGCTCAGAACCAGGAATGCATAGAACATGTTAGAACTCTGATATGGCAACAACCCCCAAATCCTCTGGATTAGGCACTAATATGAACATTCTAGAATGTTTCTTCTGTTTTGTTCACCAATTTTTTGATTTGCTTCATTGTTTAACCAGAATGGTGGAACAGACCTGTGATCTGCTTTCCATATTTAAAGATTGAAATTTATCTTAAAGTAAATGGATAATTATGTGTTTCTCCTTTTTTTTTCTGAGGTAAAGCATATGGTACTTTTTGTTTGTGCTAATGCATTTCTAGAGGGTTATGCAATTCTTCTTCCTGCTTGTGGCTCAAGCTTTCTTTGAAATCGAGTGCAGGAAATGAATGCAAGAAGAGGAATGGAGAAGCAATTAGAGATTAATAAGTAATAAAAAAGTACCTAAAGAAAGCCGAGTAATGGTTATTTGTTTGATAATTTCTGGTACTTAAAGATTGGAGGTTGTGGTATGTGCAGATAAAGTAGAGAACATTGTGGTAAGAGGTGTCATTTAGCTAGGCAGATTTGTATGTTATTTAAAGAAAATGAAAACTTTTTTAAATTTAAAGATGTTAAGTGAATACCTCAGCTCATGATCATCAGTGCAGGCTGGTTGCATTTTACTTAAGGTTTTCACTCTTGAAGATCTTACATAATTCAGAACTCATAATTAAATCTAATCTTGACAAAGGATGTGAGGTATTTCTGTTCATCAGCTAAAGTTGTGTTACTGTATTACCATGTGGCAATAACGGAAACAGTGTAAAATTCAGTGAGCCAGCCAATTTTGAAACTGTAGAATTCTTAATTAATTTTTAAGTTTAGGGATTCACTGTTTGAACTACTGCCTTTAAATGAAATTTTATTAATGTATTTTGAATTATAGAATATATTGTAATCATTTCAAATTGGTATAATTAAATAAAACTAAACAGATGTGAGATGATAAAATGCTTGGATTTGCAGTTAATTCTTAAATTTTATTTTATGGCAAATTTAAAAATCAGACTTTCTTTCCATATGTAACATTTATGAAGTGAATGAAAACTAATTTAAATGGGCTAAGTAAAAGCAAGTCAAGATGATTCAAATAAAAAGTATATGAGTGTGTACAATATATTTTGGCACATACAACATTCATAAATATTAAAAAATTGGTGAAATATGTGAAAGGCTTCTTAATTAACTCTGTAATTAGGATTGTTAAAAAGGATTTGAAAAAATCACAGCTTTGTTTCTCTGCTCAGTCACCGAGTAGATCTATTGTAGGTAAAAGGTATCCTGTTTATATAATGAAATCACACCTTACCTGAGGATGAGATTCTAAGGCTAGATTTAAGCCAAAATGACAAAAATCACTTGCAGTGAAAATGTCCTTGAGTATCTCTTAGAAAGGTGTTAGAAGTTGGTCTCTAGCAGAGATATTTTCTGCCTTTGATGTTGGAAGGTTGCTTGCCCTCCACTTGGTTTATGTTAAGGGGCTAGTTGGTCCCCAGTCCAGTTGGTTCTTTAAAAATTAGTTTCACAATTAGTGCGAAAACCTATACCTAGATCTACTTGAAGAAAGAGCAGGTTCAAATCTTATGCTCACTCCAGGGCATATACTCATTGATTGAAGGCTGAGCAAAATCACTCACACTATTTGAAATTGATTTTTGTTTTAATTAATTCATACTTAGCATTTATTTTTGGTTCCATGGATAGTTAATATTAAGTAAACAAAACGTACATATGCACCATGCAACTCCACTATATAAGATAAATTTTACATAGGTGATACATGATCCAGTGAGCCTTTCTTTCCCCTTTAGGATATATTCCAGTTGTTTTCTGTATAATTAGTTATCCACTGGATTGTAATATCAATAACATAAATTATACTTGTTTTTTTTCTTACTTCATTTCACCTGATTTGTTCAACAGACCTTAAAGCCTATTTTGTTCTGGGCATTGTGTTAAGTTTGGGGAGTTACAAGTAAGTAACATGGTCTTTATCCTCATGACTTACACTATAATGGGGAAGACTGACAAGTGCACAGTTATAATGTGACATGACATGTATTGTGCTACCTTTCGGGATATCATTCATCATATTCCTTGAGTATTATAAAAATCACCCCACAAATATTAGTAATTATTCAAATTTATTTATATGTGCTTTTAAATATCTAAAAATTGTCATTTTGGGGGGGCAGATAATTCTTTGTTGTGGGGGCTTTCCTGTAAATTTTGTATTTAGCAGAAGATAGTAGCATCCTCACCTCCAGGTGTGACAACCACAAATGTCTCCAGACATTGCCAGATGTCCCCTGGGGGACAGAATTGCCTGTGGTTGAGAACCACTTGTCCTAAAGGAAGAGAAGGCAAACTGGATGGTAGGGCCACTGGGGGACATTGCCCAGCAGGTTGCAAGGAGGAAGCTCCCAGATTCAGGGGCTGCTGGGTAAGGTGGTGGTGGGCCAGATGTGACTCCCGTCTGTGACCCTTCAGGTCTTCTGTTGTGAATACAGACGAAGATATTTAATGTAATTTCTGTTTAATGTAATTTCTATAAAGCATTCACCTTAAAAATAAAGCATGAACTTACATAGTAACAGAGTCAGAAAATAATTCTGAGATATAAATGCTTAGTGTAATGTTTAATGTAATTTCTATAAAGCATTCATGTTAAAAATAAAGCATGAACTTACATAGTAACAGAATCAGAAAATAATTCTGAGATATAAATGCTAGGGCCTTCGCAAAATATTTGGAAGTTAAGCTTTGTGTTGTGTCTGCTTGTGGAATTGTATTTTTGTCCCATTTGTTTCCATATGCTTTTCTCTTATGTGTCATTTTGCCGTTGTGCATTATTATGACATCATCACTTTCTTCCCTTTTTCCATCAAGTCATTCTGCCAACAGGGCTCTGTCTCTGAGCTCTTGCTTTCGCTGCTTTCTTCTTGGAAAAATTCTGTCAGTCGTCGGCCTGCATATGTAAAATCTGATCCTGTTTCGGCTGTCACTGTATGTGTTCTTGTTGCATGCCCCTTGCCACAATTATTCCATTTTCTTTGCCATGAATTTATTGGAGGGATGTATGATAAAGTGGGACTAAAGTTTGAAAAAGAATGAGTAACAAACACAAAATTTTGCCAACCGCATTGAATGTACTTTTACCAGCATTCCATGTCCTGTCATTGCATTTGTTATTTGGTTGCTATATCTTACTTGGTTAGTTATTTAAGCTAAGTATCTTAGCTTATAGCTAACCATTTACAGGCATGTAATGACAATTTGTACATGGATTTTTATCATTCAGTTAAATGTGTACATTTAAGTTTTACAACTTTTGAGATCATCATTTTTGCTCAGAAAGTTCTCTTTGCCCATTGTAGCTCCTATGGTTAATTAAATGTCTTTTGAATGACAATGACAAAGACATTTAAGGCCAAGACTCTGTAAATTAGTCAAAATTTTTGTGATTGTTCTTATGATTCCACTAATAAAAATTCCATATAACACCCTAAGCTTTGTTTTGATTCCACTAATAAATGCCATATAATATCCTAAATGTTGTTTTGTTATAACAAGTGCATTATTTAAGTCCACGTTGCTAGCTGAAAAGATGAAGTAGAAGGGAACAGATGAAGTTGAACCATTCATTAAATGGGAAGCTACTGAGTAGTTATTGACGTTATGAACAGTGACTAAGATATCACTCGGTTGCTGGGGTAATATCCATTTCCAGTGACAAACATAATTTGACTTGAAAATATTTTAAGAAACAAAATCTTCTGTAATAAATCTTTGGCCTTAAGATTACAGCCCTTAAAGATTTAAAACCTCTAAACCTTTCAATAAATGGGAATGCTATTTTCTGTTCTTAGTTCTGTTGTCTATTCTTAGTTAAATTTCTAAACAAAAATTTAAGTTAATGATGACAAAGTGCAGAGTACGTCTGTATTTAACATGAATTTTCTGCTGCTTGCTAATCTTTTCCTTATCTGGTTAACAAAATCTAACAGCTAGCTAAGTGCTTTTTCTTTTCATGTCAGCTGTCTTCCTATTCTTTTCACAGTTTTTTATTAAATTGCTGAGGCTTCATAGCATCTGGCTCCAGGTATAATTTCTAACAAAGGCTAAATAAAAGAACATGAGGCTTAGAGTTTTCTGTTTTTATAAGTTACTGTTAGTTGTTGACAACATAAATAGTCAATAAGGAAATAACTCTTGAAAGCACAATCAAGTTTATAGAATGTTTATTGAGTGGAAAACAACTTGATATCTGCCAGATATTATTTATACATATGTAAGAATAATGCCTTGCCTTTTGAACACATCATTTTACCTAGTCCTATATAGTCTAGGTTCAGTTCCAAGCCAAGGATACATGCGTTTGTAAATTTCCAAATAAAGTATTACAATTTTCCCTCTCTAGGCATTGTTCCAATTTGTAGTGTACTTGCATATGAAGGCCTATTTCTCTATGCAAAACATAGTTTTTCATCTAACTTTTAGAATTTTTTTTCTACACTGATGGGTGAAAAAAGATTTTAGTGTGGCTTTATTTTGTGTTTTTCTTATTAAGATGCAAGTCGAGCCATTTCCTTTTCTGTGAACGATATATTCATGTCTTGTAGACATTTCAGTTTTAAGGTATGAATTGTTATTTTATAATAAAGACAAGAATTTGAGGTAATCACCTATTTGATTTATTGTTCATAATATAAAATTGGTCTAAATTGTTTTTGATACTCTCGTGTACATGAATATCACAAGGGTTTTTCCTTTTTTTCTAAAATGAAGTTTGGGAGTAATCAGTCCAAGCCAGAGTTCACAGTGGACCTGAAGGGGGCGACAGTGGAGATGGCTTCAAAGGACAAATCTAGCAAAAAGAATGTATTTGAGGTAATACATTTTTTTTCTAAGTATAATTCACCTTCTTTAAATTTTCTTTAATGTTTATTTTTGAGAGAGATTGAGAGAGAGAACAGGGGAGGAGCAAAGAGACAGGGAGACACAGAATCAGAAGCAGGCTTCAGGCTCCAAGCTGTCAGCACAGAGCCCGACCCGGGACTCGAACCCACAAACTGCGAGATCATGACCTGAGCCGAAGTCGGACACTCAACCGACTGAACCACCCAGGCACCCCTATAATTCACCTTCTTAACCATAGTAATTGGGTGTTCTTTTTTTTGAGTTCTTTTGAGCTATATTTTAGTGCAGCTGATTAAGGCAAAGTTGGTCTTTAAATCAGTTTGGTGTCATAATTTAAGGGGAAAAAAGCTGGTATAAATTCACTTGCATAAATTATTGGGTCTCAGACTATATATTACAAGCCTTTGTTCCACAGTCTTGCCTTTCCCTACCAACAATAAAAAAGGTGTGGATTCCTTTACCTACCAAATCTAATATTGAAAAATAAGTTGAAACCTTTCCATTTTGTCATTAAAAATCCCCCACAGTAATATATGATTCTGTATCTGTTATTACTGCTGCATATCAGACCACCTTAGAATTTAGAAGCTTAGGAGAAAAGAACCATTTTTTTTAGTTGGGTTTGGCCTTTACTGAGCTGAGTGGTTCTTCTGATCTCACATGGGACCATTCATGAGGCTTTAGTAGTGGCTTGACTGCGTCTGGGCAGTCTACTCACATGTCTGGTGTTGTGCCAGCTGCTAGACCTCTTTCTTTCCAGGTTCTCTCACTCTTCAGGAGGCTACGCCAGGCTTCTTCACGGGGCCGTGTCAGGGTTCCAAGAGGGTAAGAGTGGAAGATATAAGACTTCCTGAGGCCTAGATTTAGGAGTCACACATCAGTGGATTCCATTGGTTAAAGCAAGTCCGAAAGCCAGCCGAGTGTTGAGGGTTGTGGGGAACTAGAACCCACCTGTTGATGGAGGAACAGTAAAGGCACATTGCAGAAGGGTGTGTATTCGGAGATTGGAGGAATTTTCCAGACTGTCTTTGCAAACAGTCTTCCCAATCCCAGCCTTCCTTTAGAGCCTCATGTGTCAGTCCTTTCCTGTCTTGTCCAGGCATTTGCTGTTTTCCAAGTGAGACCTAGGCTTTCCTGCTCCTATGATTTTTATTCTTAGTACCCGTGGCAGTCTCTGCTTATCACATGTTACCTGTCTTCCAAGACCCATGAGAAATGTGACCACAACACTGATGCTTCTTTTTTATTATGCTTTTAAAATAGCATTTAATTGGGGCGCCTGCGTGGCTCAGTCGGTTGAGCGTCCGACTTCGGCTCGGGTCACGATCTCGCAGTCTGTGAGTTCGAGCCCCGCGTCGGGCTCTGGGCTGATGGCTCGGAGCCTGGAGCCTGCTTCGGATTCTGTGTCTCCCTCTCTCTCTGCCCCTCCCCCATTCATGCTCTGTCTCTCTCTGTCTCAAAAATAAACGTTAAAAAAATTTTAAAAATAAATAAATAAAATAGCATTTAATGGAGTGTGCCTTAGTTTACCATCATGTGTAAATTACGCTTCCCACTAGATAATTACTATTTTTTCAGCAGAGAGACTATTTTTCCTTATCTTGAAGTAAGAACTGACAGTATCTCATGTGCAGTGAATATTCAGTATTGGTAGACTGGCTTGACAGACTCTGGGAAAGTAGTACAAGAAAGGAAGTCAGTGTTTACTGAATTAACCTTGTAGTTTTAAGAAGTAATTTAGAGTGAAAGTGAATCCATGGTCAAATAAATGCAGGCAATGGTGCATATTGTTATTCTTTCCTTAGAAAATCAGTGTACCCTGGAATATCAAAGCCCTGCAATATCTTGAAGGAGAGAATCTTGTTTAACTTTCTTCAATCCAGTATTTCCCAAATTAATATCTTAAATATCACTGAGGAATACCAGTGATATTTTTTTTTAAACATTACTTTGGGAACTATATTTGAGGCATATGTCTCAGAATGTTGTATGGGAAACAATGCAATATGTTCCTCAAGGAAAAAAATAAACAGTTACTAACCACAAAATAGGAGGAAGGCTTTCTCCCAATACCTCATAATTTTTCTTAGTCAAGTGGAAGAAACTTTGAAGCAAAGTGATTACACATAATCTGGCAGTAGCCTTCATGTAGAATAATACATAGTATCCTTACTTGAGTAGTTCATGATTTGACACTTAATTTAGTACTGTTTCTTTCCAAAAGTGATGTAACATTTATTGTCTGTGCCTTCTCTTTATACCAAGCCATTATATTTATTTGCCTATTAAATAGGAAATAATGAATATTTCACTCTTTCATATATTTTTTCCTACATTTATTTTCTAACTGGGGAGAGAAAAAAGTTCCTCAGATTTACATAAAAAGATCACAGATTTTATTTCTTTACAAATCAATTTTGTTTTGGGGCACCTGGGTGGCTCAGTCAGTTGAGTGTCTGATTCTTGATTTCAGCTCAGGTCATGATCCTGAGGTTGTAGGATTGGGTCCTGCACCAGGTTCTGCACTGAGCATGGAGGCTGCTTGGGATTCTCTCTCTCTTTCTCTCTTTCTCTCTCTCTCTCTCTCTCTCTCTCTCTCTCTCCCTCCCTCCCTCCCTCCCCTACTTGTACATGTGTGTATGTGCTCCCTGTAACATAAAAAACATAAATTAAAATGAATTTTGTTTCAATTCTAATTGAAAACACACAGCTTTGATACTTATTTTTTTTTCTGTTTATTTTATTTTATTTTTTGTTCTCATTAATTTTATTTTTTTAATTTACATCCAAATTAGTTGGTGTATAGTACAACAATGACTTCAGGAGTAGATTCCTTAATGCCCCTTACCCGTTTAGCCCACTCCCCCCACACCTCCTCCAGTAACCCGCTGTTCTCCATATTGATGAGTCTCCTATACTTTGTCCTCCTCCCTGTTTTTTATATTATTTTTGTTTTCCTTCCCTTATGTTCATCTGTTTTGTATCTTAAAGTCCTCATATGAGTGAAGTCATATGGTATTTGTCTTTCTCTGACTAATTTCACTTAGCATAATACCCTCCAGTTCCATCCACGTAGTTGCAAATGGCAAAATTTCATTCTTCTTGATTGCCGAATAATACTCCATTGTGTGTGTGTGTGTGTACATATCACATCATCTTTATCCATTCATCCATCGATGGACGTTTGGGCTCTTTCCATACTTTGGCTATTGTCGATAGTACTGCTATCATTGGGGTGCATGTATCCCTTCGAAACTGCACACCTGTATCCCTTGGGTAAATGCCTAGTAGTGCAATTGCTGGGTCATAGGTTGGTTCTATTTTTAGTTTTTTGAGGAACCTCCATACTGTTTTTCAGAATGGCTGCACCAGCTTGCATTCCCATACTTGAACTTATTATTTTTTAATGAAAAAGTACACTAGATTTCAGCAAGTTTTATTGCATTTGTGTGATGGAATTTGGGACCCTAAGTTATTAGATTTTTGTTGAGAATTTTTTTGTGAAAAAAAATTTCATGTTTTATAAAATAATTCCTCTGGGATTATTTTATATTAAAGTAAAAAATACTCTATTGCTATGCAGCATTACTTTAACCTTTCATCACTTAATGTAACGTCTTTTGCTGGTGGTTTTGTAGACTTTAGCTTAAATATATTCATTTATTTGGGGGCTCCTGGCCGGCTCAGTTTCTGGAACATGAGACTCTTGATCTTAGGGTTGTGAGTTTGAGTCCCATGTTGAGGGTAGAGATGACTTAAAATTAAAAAAAAAAAAATATATATACACACACACACACACACACACACACATACACATACACACACACATGCGCGCACACACACACACCCACACACACACACGTGGCTTAGATGAACATCTGACTCTTGATTTCAACTCAGGTCACAATCCCAGGGTTGTGGGGTCAAGCCCTGCATCAGGCTCTGGGCTGAGCATGGAGCCTGCTTGGGATTCTCACTCTCTCTTTAATAATTGTGTGTGTGTGTGTGTGCGTGTGCGTGCGTGTGTGCACATGTGCATTCATTTATTTGGTTGAAAGCACTAACTGTACTTTTTTTTTTCCTTTTCTCTAAAGCTGAAAACCCGTCAAGGAACAGAACTGCTAATTCAGTCTGATAATGACACTGTTATTAATGATTGGTTTAAAGTTCTTAGTAGTACTATCAATAATCAGGTATGTGTTTGACTTAGGTAAATGTTTTTACTTCAGAGCTGTTTTTCTTTTCTGCTTTCTAATTGACTGTTGCATATCTAGTTTCCAATTTATATGTGATAAAACAGGTGGGAAAGGCACTGGTCAGTTTAGCAATTCCCCAGGGCTCATGGAGACTTAACATTCTCAATTCTATAATATTTGCTATTAGTGGATTTTAAATAATTTTCAGATTGAAGGATTGGTCCTAAAAGAAATCGTTCAAGAAGAGGGACAAACCATTCCTAGTGCATAGTATTTATTCAATGATTGATGAATTGGGAATAGTGCTATTTGGTGGAGGCAGGTCCTAGGCAGTTATAAAATGAATAAAGCTATAGTCTCTTCATGAGCACCTTTTCTTTCCTCATGATAGCTCTCTAGCTACCCCTTAGGCGTTCTAGTTCCTCCCTTCACCCCCCTAATCATGGAGGTGTTCAGTACCCTCCCATTCCTGGTAAGTCTCCTCGTGTGTGTGTGTGTGTGTGTGTAACATATATATATATATATTACACACACACATATACACACACACACACACACACATACATATATATATATATATATATATATATATATATATATATATATATATATATTCTTCCTTTGCAGTTTGTAATATTGTATATTTCTGAATCTTGTCTCTTCCTTTCCATTTATTCCTGAAACCTGATCAGGACTTTATATGTTAGATAAGAGTCACTTCCCAGTTTTTCTTATTTCATCTCATCCCCCACCAATATGTTCCTAATAGTATTGCTGTATGAAACTTCCTAATGTTAACTTTATAATCCTCTCCTGCTCAGAAACCTTCTGTAACTCTCATTAAAATTCAACAACCTGAGCCCAGTCTGTCTTTTCAAATGTACCTTCTTTCTACTCTACCCAATATGGGCTTTCAGCTCTAGTCACTGTAATCTGTTCCCAATCCCTTGAAAAGCAAGTATGGCTGCATTCATTTAATAAATGTGAGAGTGCTTTATGCACTGGGGAGATATAGCAGCATGCAACCACATGCTACACATTTCTATATGGAGTTTACAGCCAAAGACAGAAGATTACTGAAGACAGATGACTGAATAGTTAATACAGTGGAATGTGGTGAGGTTTATGATGGTAAGGGATATACAACTTACTATGAAAATACCAATTAAGGAGGGGCTAACCTAGTGTAGGGGTCCAGGAGAGCCTTGCAGAGAGAAAAAGGGTTTTTTTTTTTTTTCCTTTCCATTTAAGCCTTATAGGATCAGGGGATAAGCCAAGTGAAAAGAGAGTAACATCAACTATGAAATTTAAAATATATACTGTTTACAAAGTGGCAAAAGATACTGTAGAAATATGCACAATAAATGTAGAAAGAAGCACAAGACTCCTGCAGGGAAGATTGTAAAACTTGACTGAGAGACATGGGAGAAAATCTCATTATATGTTCATGGATTGAAAGATTCAGTAATGTGGAGTGCCTAGGTGGCCCATTCGGTTAAGCATCTGACTTTGGCTCAGGTCATGATCTCCTGGTTCACGAGTTTGAGCCCCGTATTGGGCTCTGTGCTGACAGCTCAGAGCCTGGAGCCGGCTTCGGATTCTGTGTCTTCCCCTGCTCACGTTCTGTCTCTCAAAAATAAATATTAAAAAATATTTTAAAGTTTCAGTAATGTAGGGGCGCCTGGGTGGCTCAGTCAGTTGAGTGTCTGACTTCGGCTCAGGTCATGATCTCGTGGTCTTTGAGTTCGAGCCCCGCATCGGGCTCTGTGCTGACAGCTCAGAGCCTGGAGCCTGCTTCCGATTCTGTATTTCCCTCTCTCTCTGTCCCTCCCCCGCTCATGCTCTGTCTCTCTCTCTCTGTCAAAAATAAACATTTTAGAAAAAATTTAAAAAAATAGATTGAATAATGTAAAGATATATTCTTTCAAATGATTTATAAATTTCTATATTTGAGATTTTTGAACCTCCTTCAAAATCTCATGGAACTTGACAAGCTTGTTCTAAAATTCATACAGGAATATAAATTTGGTAAAAGTAAGACACTCTTGAAGAAGAAAGTGGAAGGACTTGTTCTGTCAGATGTCAAGACTTTATAAAGCTGTATTAATTAATAGAACATGGTATCCATACCAGGCTAGATATGCAGATCTATGGAACAGAATAAAGAACACATACCTTTGGACACTTTATGCTAGATTTAGCGCTGTAAATAAGGAAGAATAAGCTTTAAAATAAATGGTACTGGGTCAACTGGACATCTAAGAAGAAATTAGAACTTTTTTTATGCTCTACACAAAAATAAGTTAAGTGGAGTAAAGACATCAGTGTGAAAGGCAAAGCAATGCTTCTAGCTTTGAGAACCCACTTCAGTTTTTTAACCCGTAAAAGTGACTGGTCAGGCTGTACATGAGCCCTGGGATTTCTTTCAATGCCTAAAATCCATGAATTGTGAGTAATTACTAGCTATTGATTCAAAGTATAATTTGCAACATTTGTTGGTGTGAAAAATTAATGTGCCCTAGGCTAGTTAGCTTTATCTTGTAGTATTAGCACAGAATGTAGCTTCATCATGTTCTGTCACCACAGATTATAGTCTGACCTTTTAAGTCTTGTTACTATAATTCTTATGCAGTCGATCTACACAAGGGAAGATAGCCTCATCATCAGTATATAAACCCATTGTCATGTGAATTATTAGCATTTTTTCTCTTTTGAAATCAGAATTAATTTCCCCTATCTAGAGGAAAAAGAATACTTTTAAAGAGTTATCAAGTATCTAAATCATATATATCATATACTAATTAGTTCCCTAAAATCATTTAGGAGGATCAGTTACTGATTATAATGAGAACTATGCTATCACATCTAAAAATAGTTTCAAAAGTAATATGTGTTTGGGAAATCTGTAATCAATAGACAGTAGAAACTGATGAAACAATTGAAGAGGAGATACCAGATTCACCAGGAATAGAAAAGCATGATAAAGAGAAGGACCATAAAGACCCTAAGAAACTTCGTGGTAAGTTATTCTTTATATGTTTTGCTAGTAACCTTCAGATTAATTGAATGATTAGAAAATCATTTCTGCTTTTGTTCTCCCACATTCTGAAGAAGGTTAGGCCTATTACAGGCATTGTCACGGACATATAACAATGTAAACACATGAAAATTTGATTATTTTAATTCTTTACTATCTATTGTTTGTGCTCTCAACTTTCCTCATATACAGTTCCTTTCAAGAAATTTACTTTTTGGATATTTTTTATGGTAACCAAAAAAGAAATCAGATAGGACATTATTCACGTGGTCCCATTCTTAGTGTAGAAGTAATTATGATGAGATTTTGTTAGCTTAAAGTACAAATAATTGTGACGGATATACATATCTCCAGACTCCTAGTCCAGTAAGGATACTGCAGGATAGGGACTTGTTTATGTTTTATAGACATTTTTTTCTGGTCATTTTACCTTCTAAAACTGATAGTCGAAGAAGGTATAAGTAGTGTCATTTATGAAACACTGAATATAAATTAAAATAACCAGTGTCTTAGCACATATACCAAAGAAGGTATTGTTCATTGTCAGTGTTTAGTGATAAAAATGAAATGTTTTGCCTGGTTTATCACTTTGAAATTGGGTCTGTGTTAGCTTGATTCTTCACATATTACTCTCAAACTATGTTAAAGTTACAATAACTGAATTTATAACTGATTTTTACATTTGAGATTAATATGTTTTGAGTGCTAGGTGGAAAAACTTTCATCAAGAAGTTCTTATTTTATGAAATGCCTAATATCTGTTTGTCTTAAGCCATGAAAGTGTCCAGCATAGATTCTTCAGAACAGAAAAAAACGAAGAAAAACTTAAAGAAGTTTCTTACACGGCGCCCCACTTTGCAAGCTGTTCGTGAAAAAGGTTATATCAAAGGTAGATAGAAGTGATGTTTTTACTAATGTTGGCCAAAATCAGAAATAAGACATTTTAAAATAAAAACTGAAAAATTTTTGACTAGTAAAAATGTTTTAATTCTTTAGAGTTACCAGGTTCATTGGTTAAAATTCATTTGAGTGATTAAAGTTGATATTTTAATGCACATGAAGGGTTTAACTAAAACATTGAACAGACCTAAATACCAGACAACCCTGTACCAGAGGAATTACAGGGATGTGATGGATGGATAGGAGACATGACAATAAAGATTTTTAGTTTTGAGATGAACAGATCAGAATAAATTTTGAATAATTGGTCCCTAACACAGTAGAAAGAAAAATATTGAACAATTTTATCTTGATTGTTTGCTTTCAGTTTTCATTTCAGGTGATTTTAAAATTCATATAAGGTGTGTTTTCCTAATTAACTTTTATATTTGTTACTTCATTTATAAGCAGTAATAGCAGTAATGCACTAACAGGATCTTTTTTTAATAAGAGTATTCTTTAAAATCACATATACTTGTGTATGCCTTTAGTTTTTACAAGCACTTTTAATTTCAATGATTTCTAGTACATGACTCAGTGACATTAATTAGTAAATAAAGATATAGGTAAAGGTAATATATAACACATACATGTCTTTGAAATTTCAAACAAAGACCATCACTGGAACATCTGTTTGCAAAGCATCTAAAATACGCAAATGGGTTTCATTAAAAAGATACTTAAAACTAGGTGGAGTTCAGCCAATTAAGGGATTCAAATTAGCAACCTTAAGAGTTATCAGTAAACAGGGACTCTGAGATGATGCATATGAATTTTGTATATTGAGTTTAGAACCTTAAAAAAAACCTGACAAGTCAATGAAAAGAAACTGCTATTAATTTGTTCACCAGGCTTTTTCATTGAGAAATATAAACTGTTGGTGCTTTATAGTGTTATGCTGCCTTATGGTGATAGGAGATTGTGTTTAGCACTTCGAGTATTTTCTTTTCCTGGATACTTAGCACAAATGTGTCATGTCAGAACTGTGCTTTTTTCTTTTTTTAATGTTTATTTTTGAGAGAGAGAGAGAGAGAGAGAGAGAGAGCGTGAGCAGGGGAGGGGCAGAGAGAAAGGGAGACACTGAATCCAAAGCAGGCTGCGGGCTCTGAGCTGTCAGCACAGGGCCCGATGTGGGGCTCGAACCCACAAACCACGAGATCATGACCTGAGCCAAAGTCAGACACTGAACCAACTGAATCACCCAGGCACCCTGTGCCGTGCACCATGCTTGTTTTAATACTTAAAGAAATATTTCAGTATTTACTAAGTGTTAAGTGTTCACCTAGGTGCCATGAATACCTACTGGTGTTCAAGAATTGCAAGGTCCCTGCCCTCATGAAACTTATATAAAAATGAGAAATGGACAAGATAACTTCAAATAGTGCTGACTACTCTGAAGAATTTACCATAGTAATAGAATAGAGAGTGATTGTAACTGGGTTACCTTAGGCTGCTCCTAAGGTTTTTCTAAGTAGATGATACTTTAGCTGAGGGTGGGAGTGAAAAGAAGGAGCCACGTTTGGGAGAGAGGATGGATCTCTGCAAAAGGTGTAGAACACAAAAAGACTCTCAGGTAGAAATGAGTCAGGGTGTTTGTGGAGTTTAATAAAAGCAGGACAGTTGAGTTGTTTGAAGTGGCATTGGAAAAGGGCAGGCAGATCACAGAAGGCGTAAGTCACAGTTGACGGTGTCTGGCACGGAAATGTCTTGATGGCACTGTGAATGGTTACCACCATGTTGCAAACTAAGTTTTAGCAAGATGGTTTATTTTAAAAAATAAATCTCTTTCAGATCAAGTATTTGGAGCCAATCTTGCTAATCTGTGTCAGAGAGAAAATGGCACAGTGCCAAAATTTGTGAAGTTATGTATTGAACATGTTGAAGCATATGGTAAGAGAATGATTTTTTTTATGTTAAACATACTAACCCATTGTTTTGCCATCAAAATCCCTAGGATTTTTATGAGTTTTGAGTGATAGAACAGTTGTAAGATATTAAGAAAAGCATCTTGTTTGCAAAAAACTTACGTGTTTATACTTATTTTAAATTAAGACCTTTGCAGGCACCTGTTGAATGTTCTGCACTTCTAGTTGATTAAGCATATGGTATTCTTTGAAGCCATTTGGAGTTGGCATTTGCTTGAAATGAAGAAGGTGATTATGAAACTGAGTTTATTAAGAAGTAGTAGTGTAGAAGGTTGTGTTTACTTATCAAGAGAGTGTTCTTTCTCTTTAAAATAAAAATGAGATCACAGTTTAAAACTGTTAAATCAACTATGAAGTGTCTCAATAGACCAACCTTCTTATGTCATTTCCTGTTAAATAAGACTTAAACCAATTTATATTTTGGTTAATGTTAACATGTTTATAATACTTATACCTTTATTATATAAATATTATACTTAGAATTTATATTATACAAATATATAATATTTTTAATAAAATAATATCTTGATGGTAATCACATTAACTTGTATCTGTACATCATCAAAAACATCTTGTATAGTTAAAACATTTGCATAATTTGTAATTTCTGCCAGTTTCAGATCTTGTCTCTGATTTTTCTTGACAACACGCCTTTATTTGAAGTTATATGAAGAAGCACATTAGATAGTGTGTGCTTTGTTAAATGTGTACAACCTTATCATTTAATGAACATTTGAATTTTTTAGGCTTAATGGGATGAATTTCAAATGATTCTATTCCATATATAAAATAAGTTAATAAACTCTGTCAAATTATCAATAGTTTTTATAGAACCTTTACTTTTTAATTGCTAGCTTATATTAAGTTTATTACAAGCACTTAATAGGACAGCCATGTTTGAAAGAGTGCTTTAAGATGTACATCCACATTATAAAACGTGCAAAAAAATGGATGGGCTGATTTTACTGGTTTCCTTTACCTGTTGAACTATCCGCAGGTGCAGAAGTTTATCTTAAATTGTTAGTATTTCAAGTTTGATGAGGTGATTTTTTTTGAAATGATCCACCAGCTTCATGATAAACAAAGTAGAATTGTTGCTGTTTATTAAACATTTCCACCCCCTCTGTCTCTGCCAAGCATCTATGAAAAGCCAGTTAGAGGAAAAGAGTATTTGCCCATTTGATTTTAGGCTAATGTTAATGAAGAACGATTCTGAAACATGCAAGCATCTTTAGAAGAGGCAAACACCTACTTTAAACACAAAAATACTGTAATTTTCTTTTAGGTTTGGATGTTGATGGGATATACAGAGTAAGTGGCAACCTTGCTGTGATCCAGAAACTGAGATTCGCAGTCAATCATGGTAAGATTGTACTCCCTATTGTTATGTGCAAAAACTCTCATAACTGTTAGAATAAGTTTAAAGTAAGTTTTAAAAATTTCCTATTCTGTTTTTCAGATGAGAAGTTGGACTTGAATGATAGTAAATGGGAAGATATTCATGTTATCACTGGAGCACTCAAAATGTTTTTTCGAGAATTACCAGAACCTCTTTTTACATTTAACCATTTTAATGATTTTGTTAATGCAATTAGTAAGTATGTCATTACACTCAGTTTTTTTTTTCTAGATGTTGAAAGTCCTCTGTACTGATTAAGCTACTACATTCTGTTTGATCTTTTAAATTTTTTCAAAGGTTTTACTTCAGAAATTTTAAATGTGACCACCAGATGTCACTGTGTATTACCAAATATCAGGTTCTAAAATATGTCACTGTTTTCAATTTCATGCAAAATCTCCAGTTATTATCTCTTTTTCAGAACAAGAACCAAGACAGCGAGTTGCTGCTGTTAAGGACCTAATCAGACAGTTGCCAAAGCCAAATCAAGATACAATGCAAATTCTTTTTAGACATCTCAAAAGGTAAGAGGTTTACCACGAAAGAAAGAGAGAGAGAGAGAGAGAAAGAAAGAAAGAAAGAAAGGGAGAGAGAGAGAGAGAGAGAGAGAGAGAGAGAGAAAGAAAGAAGAGAAAGAAAGAAAGAAAGGGAGAGAGAGAGAGAAAGAGAAAGAGAGAGAAAGAAAGAAAGAGAAAGAAAGAAAGAAAGAAAGAAAGAAAGAAAGAAAGAAAGAAAGAAAGAAAGAAAGAAAGAAAGAAAGAAAGAAAGTAATTAGGGTGAAAAAAAAGAAAAAAGTAAGACAAATGCATGGTTATGAGATGTGGCGTGGTACCCCCAAGGCCAGGTCAATGTCACTGAGACGTTGGTTCAGGTCCCAGCTGAGTTAATTGCTATCTTTGTAACTTGAAAAAGACCATTCCTTTGGGCCTAGTACCCCATAGGCAAATGGTCTGCTATGAAAGATATTTACTTAAAGTAAATATTATATGTAAGCATTTATATAATACCTAGCACATAAGTGTCCAGAAATTGTTGAAGTTAGTTAATATGAAGATGAGATTGGTTAAGTGATGAATATTAAATTTAAATTACCCTTAAAGCCATCGTAGCTTACTGCTGTAGTTGTTACTGTAGTTACTACAGTACTATATTTATATAGTTAGTATAGTACTATATACTGTAGTTACTATAGTTACTGCTTAGCCATTTTAATAACTGATTTTTGTCTTCTGATAGAACACTAGAATACTAAAATAAATTATCCCAACGAAGGAGATTTAAAACACACATAAAATGAGTAAAATGAAAAATTAATCTCTATACCCTAATGAAATTTTTTTCCCCATCAATCTGGTGGAGTAATTATTGTTACCTGAATTGTAGCTCATACTTACATCTGTGTCTTAATTTTGTTAGAGTATATACAGTTGTACCTTTCAGCTGTGTTTATCCAAAAGAAACTTTCACATGGTGTTTGGACTGAGTTCTACTTGGTTAAGTAGCTTAGTTTAGGAAAATGAGCATTATTTCTCATTTCTCTTTTTTTAAAATTTTTTTTGTTTATGAGAGAGAGAGCAAGAGCACGAGTGGGGAGGGGCAGAGAGAGAGAGAGAGAGAGAGACACAGAGGCAAGCAGGCTCTGTGCACAACCTGAGCTGAAGTTGAACACTCAATAGACTGAACCACCCAGGCGCCCCATTATTTCTCGTTTCTAAATGCAAACTGTTTATAATACAATTTGAAGAATTTTTCCTCTCTGCTTACTCTTTTAACAATTTATTTTTTCCTTCTTAGAGTTATAGAAAACGGAGAAAAAAACCGAATGACCTATCAGAGTATAGCAATTGTTTTTGGTCCCACTCTGTTAAAGCCAGAGAAAGAGACTGGTAACATAGCAGTTCATACTGTCTACCAAAATCAGATCGTAGAATTAATTCTTCTGGAAATAAATTCCATCTTCGGGCGTTGATTCTTACTGAAGACAACCTGTGGAATAGAAGTTGGATTCGATCAGATTTCAAACCCTTAATATGATGTGTTTAATTTTGGACCAAGCAGTTACTCTTTGATTTTGCACTTTTTGGAGGGATCACAAGGGAATGGGAGAGTCAAGATGTGTGTTAGGCCCTCATATTTGCTGCTTTGTTGCAAGTTGATACAACTGTGTGTAATTTTGAATTAATTTTATCCTGAATGTGTGCATTTCATACTCTGAATTTCAGTAAAAATCAAAACTTGCAATTCTAACCAGTCGTATACACTGGATAATTTGGTAAGAAAAGTATGTTTTTTTGTTTTTTTGTTTTTTTCAAACTGGATAATGTAGAATTTCTTCTCATGATTCGTTAGATTCATCACTTGATAGAACAGTACTCACTATCAGTTATTTTGAAGACGCTCTTGGGCATTCTAAACGAAATGAAGTACATCCTTTTTGAAACCTGTGTATTTTTTTTTTCAGGGTTTCTGCATGCAGTGGTAGTCTAAGTACTACAAGTCACTATAACCCAGATGTAATCCCTTGTGCAGCCTTGCTGCCTGTTAACTGTGTTGCACAGCATCCTTACTGGATGGATGTCTTAGTTGTTTGTTTGGGCAGCACACTAATATTACTTAACACACTGTGATACTGGAGTTTAACTTGGCATAAGTCAGTTCAGGGTATTTTTGGGCTGTCTGTGCTATACTGATTTGTAGCTAAGCATCCTAATTCTGTCTAGTGCCATACTGAGTTCTTGGTATGACCCTGTGGAAACAGACATTAGTTGATGTAAATATAAGCTAAAGACAATGTCCTTTAGCTTATGTATATAATTTTGTTGTATAGTCTCAGAGTACATCCTAACCTGACATTTCTAATCATGATATTGGTAATCTTTTCCGTGAATATTAGGTTTCCTCCAGAAATAGGCTGTTATTTGAGAAACTTAACTGTGTGCACTTTTAGATTTTAATTACATTTACAGGCAAATCACTGTAATGCAAATGGTACTGGAAAAATACTGAATAGACTTGCTAAATGGCAAATGCACTACAAGAGGAACCTTTTAGATAATTTAATATGTACAGAATACATTAGAAAAAATTTATTACAGAATTCTAACTGCAGTATGAATAGTGGAAACCCATATGTAAATTAGATGGATGTCAAATGGAAAATGACATTGCTAAATTTGAGAATTTCTTTTTACATTACTAATGTAGGTTGATTTGTACAATAAAACAGGGTTTGGAAGGTTTTGTTACAGAGAGCATGGTCTGTTAAAGATATTTTAAGATGTATTTTTCTAGATTAACTGATGTATATGAAATGTCTAATCTGAATAAAGAAAACTATAAGAGGTTTAGAGATTTTCCATTGGAAATGTGCATTTTGGTTTTACTTTTTTCTTGTTTTTGCATTTACTGGCATACTCTTATACCTCATTTTTAAAAAATCAATTGAATCCAGCATTTCATGTGGTAAATATGTTTTCCTCATTTTCCACACCTTTTCTGCTCCCTGCCATGCCAATACCTCCTCCACTATCCCCCCTCCAATTTTTATTTCTTCATCAATATTTAAAAGCGGATACTTTTGTAATTGAGACTCTTTTCTTAGAATTGCATTTGTAATTTACAGATTGCCTTCCTTGGGAACAAATAGTTTTTGTATGATCTGCCTAAAAATCTCTCACCTGAGTTTTGTGGTAAAAATATTGTTTGTTGTTGTGATCTTGTTAGATTGGTAACAAACCAAACTACTTGATAGCTATGAAAAGCAGATTGTTTTGGGCAGGGAGAAAAAGCCCCAAAATGAGAATGTTTATATTTGCCTAACAATGTCCTGAACAATACAATATGCTTTAGAACTGACCCATATAGTGATTGTATGCCAGCAAAACAATTAGACTCAAATCAGTGATGCTCTTTTTCTTGGTAGCTGTGGACATAACAAAGATTAAAATTGTCCTGTGTTTCTTGTTTCAAAGTACATACGTGTGTACGTGGGGTCTTAAATGTTTTATTAGTCTACAGCTAATTCGTTTATTGTAATATTGTATGTACAGTGAGATAAATGTCTTGTGTTTTCATCCTTTGTGAATTAAAAATTCTCACTTTTTTTTGTAATAGCAAAACCAGTAATATTTTCCTGTCTTGATAACTTGATTTTTAGTAGAAAACATGTTAAAGGCTGAAATAAATTGTCAGTGGAATTTCATTTGCTAATAGGCCTTTTCCTTCAAAATGTCATTTTAAAAAGTAGTTGGAAATTGAAAGGAAAAGTATATTCCAATATGAATTAGAAGAAAAATGTTCATTTAAATTTTACAGAAGTAAAACTACCTTTTACTCTGGAAAAATGATGTTGTCTTTTAGGTAGAGGCAAATCTGCAAAAAAAAAAAAAAAAAAATATATATATATATATATATATATATATATTTTTTTTTTTTTTTTTTCTTATGGGAAAAGCACCAATGGGATAATTCAGCCAAACTGGGCTGAGGCACATGTATGTGTATATAAATGTGTGTGTGTGTGTGTGTGTGTGTGTGTGTGTGTGTGTGTGCCATTGCTTACATACAAATGAAAATTTCATTAATAATAATGGCAGATATCTGGAGATCTTTGTGTTATTTTAGTTCTATCCCATGATTCTTTGTAAGCCTGTAATATTAGATGTTAAGATAGCAGTAAGAGGAGAAAGAGTTATTCTGTAATTTTGCCAAGAGATTCTTTTTCAGCTCATGGGAGAGATCCTCTAATTAAATATTTAAAGTAAACATGCAGTTTCCCATGACACTAATTTCTCCAACATATTTAGGCTTTTAAAAGACACAGAGGAGTCTACAACATGTCATTTTAGTAAAGAAGAAAATAAAAATAGTCAAATGGGCATCATGCTGTCAGTGGCCTAATAAAAGTCAAATGTTCAAAGATTACATCTATATAGAGACCTGAAAATGGGTAGAAAATAAGATTTTGTGGAATTTTCTAGTTTCTCTGAACTCTAGCCATCAGCTCTAATGATCCTCTTTTATAGAAAGCACTCTGTAGTACAAGACTAGAGAAGGTGTTTAATAGGGACTGTAGCCTGTAACAATCCTAGATGCAGGGCATAGTCTTGTTTTTGTTTGTTTTTTAAACAGTATTTCAATATAACTACTACAGTTGTGTTAAATGCAACTTTCGTTTTAAACCAGAACCCCCCCCCCCCACACACACACACAAAACCAAATAGCAAAGGGGGCTGCAAAACAAAATCAAGTTTTACAATAATGGTGTATTAGAATCTATTGGAAATTCACAGGCTGCAAACCCAGGCCAAGCAGAGTCAGACTTCGTATTCTAGAGAAGGGGGAGGTACAGAATGCCTAATGAGACATTCTATAACTACTAAAGACAAGGGAGTTCTCCTGAAGAATCTCAATTAGTCTTCTCAACTGAAGTTTTGTGGGCCAGTGGTGGCTGTAAATATATTCAGCTGGATTGAGCTTTTACAAATTAGCCTTATGTGAATATGGCACTTAAATGAAGTCTTTCATTTCCTTCATTGCTTCCCTTCTCCCACAGGAAAAAAAGGAAAGAAAAAAAGCACTTTCATGGTACTTTCATAAACAGAGCACTTGTAGAACAAGGTAACTGTTTAACAAACCATTACAAAATGTATTTAGAAAAGTCTGATTTCTTAGTTTTTTCTCATCAACCCCCCCCCCTTTATTTTACTTCCTCTCTGTGTTTTCAGAAAAACAGTTTTTGGTAAAGATTTTTAAATTATTAATGCTGGTAGCTAAGTCTTTCAGGTAGTTTTCTAATAGTTGTAATGTCATGAACCTTGTAACGCTAAAATTTGTGGTGACATCATACCAACAAATGATGCTGTGGAAGCTCTTATCAGCAGGGCCTTTGCAGAGGTGAACATCAAACACTCATCTATCTCATGGTGGAGTGACCGGTGAAGATTCAGCATAGCATTCAAGGCCTTCTTTCTCCTCCTGGACATTTTGAGAGATTGTTTATATTTAGGCAAGAGAAATGGGACTCTTAGACACTCAAGTAAAACTGAGTCTAACTGATTGATAAAGCAGGACAGAACAAATAGGGGCCCTAACATTCACAGCCTTACTTTATGGAAGCACAAAATAAGAAGCTTAAGGCTGGAAGGAAGACTTATCTTGATTAGTTACGTTATTGTCTCTTTAAACTTCACAATCAATTTTAAGTAAAGCGTATTTTGCCATGTTCAAATACTATCATTTGAAGAACAAACTAGTAACTTCCCTACCTATTCTGACCATCTGTTTTCAAGCTAAGTTAGTTTTTATTTATGTGGTGTATTGAAACTTCATTTACTTATTATTTACATTTTAAAAATTTTTTAAACTTTTAATTTTTTTACTTTTATATATTATGTACATCTATTATGAATATAGATGTGGCAGAGAGGGTATGTATTGCTTTCTGCTGGTCTCTCCTAGTTCTAGTTGTATAATCAGGCTTGAGTGGTTGTATTTCTACCTGCTGACATTCTGGATTAGCCATTGTGTTCATTAATCTCTTTAATATGGATGTCTGCTTTCACTGGAGTTCTAGAACTATGCTGTCCAGTACTATAGCCACTGCACACATGTGGCAACTTAAATTTTCATTAAAATTAAGTAAAATGAAATTCAGTCACAGTAGCCACATTTAAAATGTTCAGTAGAAATGTGGAGTCTATGGCCACCATATTGGACAATGCAGGTATAGAATATTTTTTATCCTTACAGAAAATTCTTCTGCACAGTGTTGTTATAGAAGGTTGGTTGTGAGGAATAAGCAATTACAAAATACAAAATTCTTTCAAAAATATATGCTCTAAAGCATTATATTTCATAATTCTCCCTCATGCGCATCTCAAGTACATGACACTAAAAGAATTTAAAATCAAGAAGAGATAATATTTTTATACAAGGGCTGCCAAACTTTGAATATTTGTCCCATTATATGCTGTCATTATAGGGGGCTGGGAGAGTAGTAAATGTGATTAGACTTCTAATACAGCTCCATCAAAATGCTTGCAATTTGGTGAAAATCAGTTTGAAACTGTGGCTTAAAAGCTTCAGTTGACATTGTTCTCTGGAAATTTAGGAACTATGAGGTAATTAACATTTCTGATGCTATGTCACAGTATTCTTGCATTCAGATTTTAGGGACTTTTCACCTTGGTGGGAAAGATTTGCTGAAAGATTTTCAAATCTTTCAAGATTTTCTGAAATCTTACTTTTTTTTTATTCTTTTATGCAATCTTTATTTATAAAACTTTTTTTAAAAAATTAGATTCAAGCTAGTTAACATACAGTGTAGTATTGATTTTAGGATCAGAATTTAGTGATTCATCACTTACATATAACACCCAATGCTCTTCCCAACAAGTGCCTTCCTTAATGCCCATCACCTATTTAGCCCATCCTCCTCCCCACCTCCCTTCCAGCAACCCTCTGTTTGTTTTCTATATTTAATGGTCTCTTATGGTTTGCCTCCCTCTGTTTTAATTTTATTTTCCCTTCCATTCCCCTATGTTCATCTGTTTTGTTTCCTAAATTTCATATATGAGTGAAATCATATAATATGTCTTTCTCTGATTGACTAATTTTGCTTAGCATAATACACTCTAATTCATCCCTGTTGTTGCAAATGGCAAGATTTCATTCTTTTTCATCGCAGAGTAATATTCCGTGTGTGTGTGTATACACATACACCACTTCTTTATCCATTCATCAATTAATGGACATTTGGGCTCTTCCCATACTTTGGCTATTATTTTTATTTTTTTTTTAATGTTTATTTATTTTGAGAGAGACTGAGCATGAGTGAGGGAGGGCAGAGAGAGAGGGAGATTCAGAGTCAGAAGCAGGCTTCAGGCTCTGAGCTGTCAGCACAGAGCCTGATGTGGAGCTTGAACTCAAACCATGAGATCATGACCTGAGCCGAAGCCAGACACCCTACTTTGGCTATTATTGATGGCACTGCTATAAACATTGGGGTGCATTTGCCCCTTCGAACCAGCATTTTTGTATTCTTTGGATAAATACCTAGTAGTGTAACTGCTGGGTGGTAGAGCAGTTCTATTTTTAACTTTGCGAGGAACCTCCATACCATTTTCCAGAATGGCTGCACCAGTTTGCACCCACCAACAGTGCGAAAGGATTCCCCCTTATAGGTATCCTCAGCAACATCTGTTGTTTCCTGAGTTGTTAATTTTAGCCATTCTGACGGGTGTGAAATGGTATCTTCTTGTGGTTTTGATTTGTATTTCCCTGATGATGAGTGATGTTGAGCATCTTTTCATGTATCTCTTAGCTATTTAGATGTCTTTGGAAAATTGTCTATTCGTGTCCTCAGCCCATTTCTTCACTGGATTATTTTTTGGGTGTTGAGTTTGATAAATTCTTTATAGATTTTGGATACTAACCCTTTATCTGATCTGTCATTTGCAAATATCTTCTCCCATTCTGTTGGCTGCCCTTTAGTTTTGTTGATTGTTTTCTTTGCAGTGGGAAGCTTTTTACCTTGATGAGTCTCTAATAGTTCATTTTTGCTTTTGTTTCCCTTGCTCCAGAGACATGCCTAGTAAGCAGTTGCTGCTGCCAAGGTCAAAGAGGTTGTTGCCTGTTTTCTCCTCTAGGATCTTGCTGGATTCCTGTCTTACATTTAGGTCTTCTATCCATTTTGAATTTATTTTTGTGTATGGTGTAAGAAAGTGGTCCAGTTTCATTCTTCTGCATGTTGCTGTCCAGTTTTCCCAGCACCATTTGCTGAAGAGGCTGTCTTTTTTCCACTGGATATTCTTTCCTGCTGTGTCGAAGATTAGTTGGCCATATATCTGTGGGTCACTTTCTGGGTTCTCTATTCTGTTCCATTGATCTATGTCTGTTTTTGTGCCAATACCATATTGTCTTCAAGCTTTGTAATACAGCTTGAAGTCTGGGAATTAGGATGCCTCCCACTTTGGTTTTCTTTTTCAAGATTGCTTTGGCTATTCAGGATCTTTTCTAGTTCCATACAAATTTTAGGATTGTTTGTTCTAGCTCTGTGAAGAATGCTGGTGTAATTTTGATGGGAATTGCATTGAATGTGTAGATTGCTTTGGGTAATATAGACATTTTTAACAATATTTGTTTCAGTCCATGAGCATGGATTGTTCTTCCATTTCTTTGTGTCTTCCTCAGTTTTTTTTTCATAGTGTTCTTATAGTTTTCAGCATACAGATCTTTTATCTCTTTGATTAGGTTTATTCCTAGGTATCTTAAGGTTCTTGGTGAAGTTGTAAATGGGATCAGTTCCTTGATTTCTCTTTATATTGCTTCATTATTGGTATATAGAAATGCAAGAGATTTCTGCACATTGATTTTATATCCTGCAACTTTGCTGAATTCATATATCAATTCTAGCAATTTTTTGGTGGAATGTTTCAGATTTTCCATGTAGAGTATTGTGTTGTCAGCAAAGAGTGAAAGTTTGGCTTCTTCCTTGCCAATTTGTATGCCTTTTATTTCTTTTTCTTGTCTGATTGCTGAGGCTAGGACTGCCAGTACTGTGTTGAACAGTAGTAAGAGTGGACATTCCTGTCATGTTCCTGACCTTAGGGAGAAAATTCTCAGCTTTTCCCCATTGAGGATGATATCAGCTATGGGTCTTTTATATATGGCCTTTATGATGTTGAGGTATATTCCTTCTATCCCTACTTCCTTGAGGGTTTTTATCAAGAAAGGATGCTGTATTTTGTCTAATGCTTTTTCTGCATCTACTGAGAAGTCATGTGGTTCTTACCCTTTCTTTTATTAATGTGATATATCACATTGATTGATTTGAGAATATTGAACCACCCAACAGCCCAGGAATAAATCCCACTTGATCGTGGTGAATAATTCTTTCTATGTATTGTTGGATTCTATTTGCTAGTATCTTGTTGAGAATTTTTGTGTCCATGTTCATCAAGGAAATTGGTCTTTCTCTTTTATAGCAGGGTCTTTGGTTTAGAATCAAGGTAATGCTGGCTTCATAGAGTTTGGAAGTTTTCCTTACATTTCTATTTTTGGAAAAGTTTCAAAAGAATGGGTGTTCTTCTTTAAATGTTTGGTAGAATTCCCCTGGGAAGCTATCTGGCCCTAGACTCTTTATTGTTGGGAAGTTTTTGATTAGTGATTCAATTTCTTCAATGGTTATGGGTCTGTTCAAATTTTCTATTTCTTCCTGTTTCAGTTTTGGTAGTTTATATATTTATAGGAATTTGTCCCCTTCTTGCAGATTGCCCAATTTGTTGGCATATAATTGCTCATAATATTTTCTCATAATTGTTTGTATTTCTGTGATGTTGGTTGTGAGCTCTCTTCTTTCATTCATGATTGTATTTATTTGGGTCCTTTCTTTTTTCCCTCTTCTTGAATGTACATGGAACATTCTCCAGAATAGATCACATACTGGGTCACAAATCAGCCTTCAACAAGTACAAAAAGATTGAGATCATATCATGCATACTTTCAGGCCACAATCTTTGAAACATGAAATTGACCACAAGAAAAAATTTGGAAAGACCACAAATACCTGGAGGTTAAAGAATATCCTACTAAATAATGAATGGGTTAACCAAGAAATGAAAGAGGAAACTAAAAAGTACATGGAAGCCAATGAAAATGAAAACACAACAGTCTAAAACCTTTGGGATGCAGCAAAGGCAGTCATAAGAGGGAAGTGTATAGGCTTTCCTAAAGAAGGAAGAAATGTCTCAAATATACAATCTAACCTTACACCTAAAGGAGCTGGAAAAAGAACAGCAAAGCCCAAAACGAGTAGAAGAAGGTAAATAATAAAGATTAGAGCAGAAATCAATGATACCAAAATCAAAAAAAAACAGAAAAGATCAACGAAACTAGGAGCTGGTTCTTTGAAAGAATTAACAAAATTGATAAACCCCCTAGCCAGACTTATCAAAATGAAATCTTATTTTAGAAACAATAATTAAAGAAATGGTTCTAATGAGAACTTTCCCTTGAGATCCAAGTTTCTTCACCTTGTATTTACTTCTGATTTTTAATAGTACCTTGTAAGAGATGGAGATCTTGACAAACTGACGTACAAAATTTCTCTTTAAATGAGAGCTGACAGGTAGTCATGGATACAGGGAAATTTTTGGTTGTCTCAAAGTTAAGTAGGTCTGTATGTGACTTCACCAGATGTTTGCTTGAGTATGGACAGTGACATGGTACATAGGTTCTATACACTGTATGGTAATTAGCATTTTTCATTTTTGTCTCTATCAGAATGTTTATTTTAAGGGTCCCAGGCCAGATTCTTTCAGAGATGGTACTTCTATGCGTAGCTGACATATATAATGCTCTGACTGAAGAAAATGCTACTGTTGTATTTTCAACCTTGTAAGGCTTTCTGTTAAGAAGTATCTTAACATTTCTAGTGAGTATAATAGTTTGTTTTTCTAATTAAACCAACTCATTGACAGAATGCTTCAGTTCAGACTTAAGCAAAACCTAGGGTGAAGAAGCTTTGCTGTCTAGTAAAATTAACTCACAAAACTCTCTTCTTATCTTCTCATTAAGAAGTACATGGGAACATGAAATGCTACTTTCTGTGTCTTTTCCTCTTTTATCTCCCCTCCCCTTCTCTGTCTCAGTAGTTGCTGTTTGCTTTATTTAGATGATCAAATGAGTGGCTACTCACAGAGGCTGTTTGGGGACTTATTGAGGCCCTTGTGTCCACAGTGTCCAGGTTTCCTGAAGGGGAGTTAGACTTAAAGAGGAATCAAAGGCCTCTAGGGAAGCCAACACAACAGCATCAAGGTGGAAACTAAACCTTTTATAAAGAGCAATCCCAGTATCTTTGGATGACATAGTTCTATAAGATACCCAGAATTCAACCCCTTATGCTAGATGACCAGATTTTTTTTTAAATTTTACATGTTTATTTTTGAGAGACAGAGCGTAAGCAGGGGAGGGGTAGAGACAGAGGGAGACACAGAATCTGAAGCAGGCTGCAGGCTCTGTGCTGACAGCAGAGAGCCTGACGCAGGACAACTGCGAGATCATGACCTGAACCGAAGTCAGATGCTTATCCAACTGAGCCACCCAGGGGCCGCTAGATCACCAGATTTGATGTAACATTTCTGACATCTGGCTACATCTTATGAATGCCCTCTCTGATCATGTCCTTGTTTCCTGACTTGTTAGATTAGCCAAATTGATCGCCTGAGCATTGCCAAAACAGTGACAACCTTCTTACCCATTGGATCACTCATTAACGGCTGTAGCATATTCAGTTGGCATTAATGGTTCTACAAAGCCAGCATCAGGCAAGATGCAATTGCTATTTTAAATGAAGGGTAGTGCTGAAACATCTCTCACTGAATAAAAGGTTGTGAAGAGAGTTAATATAAACAATCTGCTAAGAGTCCATTTGTTCAACAAATTCAGTGAATGTGTTTTAGGTATTTAAGCATAGTGTTAACCTCTGGGGATAAAATGGTAAACCAAACAGATGGAATCCTTGCTTTTATGTTTACAGTTCTGAGGTTGATAATATGATAACTGGTATATATTTAATTCTGACACCTGTTTTGAGTAGGTGCACTCAGAATGGCCAATCTCAAGTAGTTTTATTAGTGTGTCTTCCAAATTGCCTATTTGTGTTGTGGTCATGCCAGTCTACTGAGATTGAGCTAGCATTTATTGCTACGTAATTGAGTAACATGTTGAGAATGACATAATTCTTGAGTGCTTTTTCAGGTGAAGTAAGGCAAAGCTTGTCAAATACAAGAAATGTTGAAGACTGTGATGAAGCATAGTTTAAAGAGGTGTGGTTTTAAACTGCAAATGGATCACCCTGGCATGAAACAATAAAATGTGAACTGGAACATTCTCACCGAAAGTGTTAGGAAAAGCATGGATTTAATAACAGTAGTGGCCCCACAAGAGATTCACATCATACTTCATATAAAATTAAATGTGGAGAGGATTCTGGAAAGATGGTGGTGGTGAGAGCATTCTTTTTCAATTCATACATTAAAACAACAATATAATCACATTGACCCTAAAACTACGTAACAAGGTATCTTCATACCTCCAAATACTAGTAGGTGGGATTAAAGCACCAACACCTCCAAGGTCTGCAATGATATTGGTGTCTCAGAGGAACAAGGAAGAAGAAACAGGGTAGCATCTGCTAGGTCTGAGAACAGAAGAACCACAATATAATCATCAGGAATTAAGGGGCTAAAACATTAGCCTCTGGGAATTCTCAAAACCAACTTGGCAAAGCTTTCTTCCAGGACAAGTCACATCAAAGAAAAGTTGCTGAGAGTGGAATCAAAATTGAACAGGATAGAGACAATAGACCAAAAAGGTGGTCTAGTTCAAAGTGGGGAAGGGAAGTAGAGCCAGGAAACCCCAGGAATCAAGCTGTCATATTTTTTAACGCAATGCAAAAACAAGGATGAATCTGTTAACAAAGCTTTCCTGAATCCTATTTCAAAAGTTTGAGTTAATTTTACACAAATTATTAATAATTACACAATAATTATAAGTACCAAAAAATAAATTTACACAAAAACAAGCAAAATAATAGTATCAAGGCCAAATCCCGTATTAAGTTATAAGAAAATAAGGAGCAGAATAACATCCAAGTGGAAAATGGAAGTCTGCCAAAAACACATGCCCACAAAACTGAAACCTATGATTGCAAAAGGAACTCAGTCTCTAAGAAATGGTAAAGACATAAAAGAAGAACATAAAACAGAATTACAAGAAATAAGGTGACAACTCAGGAAAGAATTAGAAATAGGAGGAGATATTTCAGAATTGTAAATAGAAACCTAAGAGCAGACAAAACAATGCCCTGAAGGAAGTAGGTGTAAAAAAGAAAACAATTTTAAATCAAAAATAAAGATTTAAGAAAACATCATTTTAAGATTAAAAAGTGTCATTGAAGATAGGCAAAGAAGATCAAACATGTAATTAATAGGAGTTTATAAAAAAAAAAGACAAGCAAAAGACATAAAAATATTTCAAGAACCCTGGAATTGGGAAAGACATTGAAATTCTGTATCGGAAAAGCACAGCAAATAATTAACATTGACCTAAAATAACCAATACCAAGACATCATCTAGTGAAATTACTGGACTATAAAGAAAAAGAAGCAAATCTTTTGGGCATCCATTTAAAAAGGGCATGTGATTTGTATTAGATTATCAGAATTTTCAAAAGCAACACTTTATACTAGATGGAAATGGAGAAATATATTTAAGATTCAATTCAAGGGAAACAGATTGAATAGAAAAGGTAAATTCTGTGATACCTAAATAAGACATTAATTTGTAAAGAAATGTAAAGAGAAACTAAAAGATATGTAGCACTGTAGTATAATTACATAATGCCACTTACTATTTGGAAAATATGAATGATGATTGCTTAATATAGATTATATAACACAGAAATAATCCATTGAATTAAGACCTTCAACTTTCCTGATCTCTGCTAAAAGCAGAGGCCTGGAATCGAATCCGACCTTGCTGACACTTTCAGAAGGGGAGCAGCTATGTGGATAATTTTAATAAATAAGAGCTAGTTGGTTGCCTGGAAATGATAGGACACTGAGAGACAGCCTTTTATCCTAAAGTTCATGACAGCAGGGAAATGGAATACTGGGACTGAAAAAGGTAGTAACTGAAATTAAAACCCCAGTAGGTGAGCTTACATATTACATACAGCTAAAGAGAGAATTGTACCAGAAGATACGTCAAAAGGAAATATCCAGACTGAAACTTGGAGAGACAAAAGGATAAAAAATAAAGAATCGAACATAAGGGTTGTATGGAACACAGTGAAAAAAATTTAACATGTGTAGTAGGAGTTCCAGGCAAGGTGGAGAGAGAACATGGCAGAAGCATTATTTGAAGAGATAATAGCTGGGAATTTTCTAAAATAGATTGAAAATCAGCCATAAATTGAGGAAGTTTTATAAATCCAAGCAGAATAAACACAAAGAAAACTACATCTTAGGGCATCATGGAGAAACTGCCAGAAATTAAACACAAAAGAAAAAGGACATTACCTTCAAATGAGCAATAATAAAATTGGCTGTGGACTTCTCAACAAAAATAGTAGTGTTAAAAGTAAACTGCCAACCTAGAATCCAATACTTGTACATTATGATTTATGAGAAATAAATGACCCAACATATATTTCTCATGTGTTTAGTTTTTGCCCACAGTTCCTGGCTTACAGCTCCCCAAACCCTTGTAATTTATTGAGCAATGAGAGCATCTTTTGTTATTAATATTTGGTCTCATGTCCTCAGTTCCTAAAATCTCTTCAGAGCCATAAAGGTGAAATGGAGATCTTCATGACAAGCCCTTTCCACCAAAACTGGGTTTATGTTGGTGAATTGACTTTTGAAGCACCAAAGGATAAGGCTGTTTTCCATGGGAACCAAACATGATTAGAGGGTTGGAACTTTCAGTCCCACCATCCTGATTTCCAGGGAGGGGAGATGGGCTGGAGGTTAAATCAATCACCAATGGCAGTGATTTGGTTATTTACGCCCATGAAATGGAGCCTCCATTAAACCCCAAAAGGACAGGATTTGGAGTGTTTCCATGTTGGTGAACACATAGAGGTGCTGGGAGGGTGGTGCACCTGAAGAGGGCATGAGAGTTTTGCATCCCTTCCCATATACCCTGCTCTATGCATTTCCTCCATCTGGCTGTTCTTGAGTTGTATCCTTTTACAATAAAGTAGTAATTTATTAGATAAAATGCTTCTCTGAGTTCTGTGAGCTGCTCTAGCAAGTTAATTGAACCCCAAAAGAGGGTAATTGGAACCTCCAATTGATAAGCAGTCTGTCAGAAGCCCAGATGATATAGCCTGGGCTTGCCAGCTGGCATTTAAAGATGGGGAGGTGAAGCACTCTTGTAGGATTGAACCCTTAACATGTGGGATCTGACACTGTCTCCTGGTACGTAACGTCAGAATTGAGTTGAACTGTAGGACCCCAATTTGTGTCCAAGAATTGTTTATTGTTGCTGTGAGGAACCAGCCCCCTCCTTCCCACATACTGGACTTGTGTCCAGAGCCCTCTTAATACTCCACAATAATATCCTTCACAGAGGAGGAGAAATAAAGACAACTTTCAGAATGATGAAATTGGAGAGAATTTGTTACTGGTATTTTCTTGATAAACAAAATAACAAATGTAGTTCCATAGGCAGAAGGAAAAATAACCTCAAATGAAACTATGGAGATTAAGGAAGAAGGTACAAAAACAGTAAATATGTGGGTATGATTTGTGGGGCACACATGTATGTGCATATGTGTGGGTACTCACATGTCTAAAATATGGCAATAATAATATGAATGATGAGAGGCAAGTAAATATAGTCAAATGTTCTGGAAGTGGTGAAAGTACTAATTTATATCAGATTTAATAAATCAAGAGACTTGCTGTAATCTCTGATCTCTCTTATAATCAAGAGTAGTAAAAAGACTTAGATACAGAGGACAAACTAGGGGTTGCTAGAGGGGAGGTGGGTGGGGGGGATGGGCTAAATGGATGATGGGTATTAAGGAGGGCACTTGTTGGGATGAACACTGGGTGTCCTATGGAAGTGATGAATCACTGTGTTCTACTCCTGAAACCAATACTACACTGTATGTTAACTAACTTGAATTAAACAAAAAAAAAATAAATTAAAAAAAAGAGTAGTAAAAAATATACAGTTAATAAGCTATAGTAAAGGAAGTGAAATACTGAAAACCATAAGATTAAAAAAAAGGCAAAAAAGGGGAGACAAACAGTAATGTAGGATAGGTGGGAAAAGAGAAAACATAACAAATAGATAATAAAACATAAAAATAATACATGAAATGTAAACAGATTAAATGTTTCACTTAAAAGTTTATCGTACTAGATGAAACAAAACCAAAACTTACAAATATACCTTTTATAGGAGTATGCAAATATAAAAATACAAAAAATGTTTAAAGTAAAAGAATGGAGAAGATATACCATGTAAACATTAACAAAATGAAGCTGTTGGAGTTACAAATTAGACTTAGCGCAAAAAAGCATCATCAGAGATAAGGAGGGATATTTCATATTAATAACAGAGTCAGTATACAGAAAGATACAAAAATTCTAAATTTAATGCAGCTGTTTACATAGCCTCAAAATATGGAAATCTAGAACTGTCAGAACTGAAAGAAGAAATATGCATATTCACAAACATGGTGGGAAATTTTAACACATCTCTCCCTTAATAACAGAACTTGTTGAGAAAAAATCAGCAAGGATATAAAAAATTTAAATGATACCATTAATTAATTTGCCCTAATTGATACAATAGTAGAATGCATGTTCATTTAAAGTGCGTATGTAACATTTACAATATTGTCCATATGTTGGGCAATAAAGAAAATTTCAACAACTTTCAGTGGATTCAAATCATACAGAAAATGCTCTCAGACTAGAGTGGAGTTACATAAGAAATCAGTATCAAAGGGAACTATAAAAGTCACATGTGCATGGATACACTTTTTTCGTTTGTGTTTTGAGAGAGAGTGGTTGGGGAGAGGGGCAGAGGGGCAGAAGGAGAGGCAGAGAATCTTAAGCAGGCTTCATGCCCAGCGATGAGCCTGACATGGGTCTTGATTGCACAACTGTGAGAGCCAAAATCAAGAGTCAGATGTATAACCAACTGAGCCACCCAGGTGCCCTGAAGCAGTACATTTTTGAATAACCCAGAGGTCCAAGAAGAAATCACAATGGAAATTTAAAAATATTGTAACTGAATGATCTTGGAAATGTGACAGTTCACCTTCTATAAATAAGCAAAGGACAGCAAATTAAACCCACAGAAGTAGAAGGATGGAAGTAATAACATTAAAAGAAAAAAAATAGTAAGTGTACAAGAGTAGAGATTAGTAAAACCAAAAAATAGTCATTTGAAAAAAAAACTAATAAAACGGATGATAGAGAATAACCCATAAAGCAAAAAACAGTTGGCCATCATCACAAATTCTAGAGATATGTAAAAGGCAATAAGAGGATCTTATGGAAATATTCCAACAAATTTGAGAATTTAGATAAAATGGGCAAATTCCAGGGGGAAAAACTTCCCAAGACTGACACAAAACAAATAGAAAGGAGAGAATCTGTCCTAGACAAAGGGTAATCTCTCTCATATTTAAAGAGCCCTTAGAAATTAAGAAGTGAAAGACCAACAATCCAGTAGAAGAATGAACAAAGGAAAGAAGAGAATAGCAGCTATGTAAGTAATAAGGGATTCATTATAGGTGGGTGCTAACCTAGTGAGTGAGAGTTGAATGAGAAGGGGGATATGCACCACCCTCTTCTTTCAGTCATTCCCAATTGTAAATGCTTTGGTTTCTGCAGTTTGGAGACCTTGCTATAACTCTATTATTATTACTACTACTGCTGTTCTTATTTGAGACCTCAATTCACTCTTCTCTTGGTAGATGCTGCTAGATGGACCTTATCAAGCCTTAGAAACTGTATTTTACTGCCATTCAGCTTTGGAATTCTTGTAATTATTTATCTTTCCACTCCCAAGAAGACGCTATCTTAGAACTCATCTTGGATTCTCAGCTTCTTCGTTTGGTAATTGGTTAAAGGGGACACAATGGGAAAATTACATTTGAAATGTAAGGGATCTGATTTTTTTTCAGAGTTGTATTTCACTATTTTTTCAAAACAGATCATTGGAAAGAAAAACTTCCCCATATGACAGAGATATTTGTATCTGAGGCTAATTTCAAACAACTTACCTATTTTTGAAAACTCAATTTCTGAGAAGTCTGTTAGGCAGTAAGATCTATTAAGACTCTTGTCTCAGTCACTTTTGGATGAGTTTATACCTGGGCTCAAGGCACCAGAGTATGTGTGACATTTACTGATATAGTCTCTATTGACATAGATTTTCAAGTCTCTGTCCTATGCTGCTTTGGGTTGGGATAAGCAACACAGAACTGTTAACTCATTTTGAAAATGACTACATTTTTCATGGCATTCAAAAGGGAAGGAGAAAAACATCTTTCACTTAGTGAATATGGAAGTTATTTGTCCAGAGACTGCCCTGTTTCCCTTCATTTCACCTAAACAGAGAGATCAATCTGCATGGTTTTCGCTTGTCACACCAGTCATCAATAAAAGGCACATGGTGTCTTTCTCCAAGTAGCTGAGTCTGCTTGAAACTTTAATAGTACTATTTTATGAGCTGAACTGCTTCAAGTTTTTCTCTTAGAGAATGGTTATATTTTATTGAGAATAATTGTGCTGCCAGGTAATGGAAAATAAACATTAAACACTGATACTATCATCCTCTTGACTTGTCTAATTTTCCTAGTTCATAATGCATTGTGGCTAGACTGATGAAATCAAACCGTTAATGGTAAATTACCTGTCAGACTGATTTGTCTGCTCTGTTCATTATCTTTGGTGAAAATACGGCTGAGATGGTGTGTGTATGTGTGTGTGTGTGTGTGTGTGTGTGTGTGTGTGTTGTTTTAATTTACTTGAGTTTAGTGTAGAATTTGGAAATGCCTCTTTACAGAAAGTAAACTTAGTGTGTGTATGTTTAAAATAAAATAGCTACCCACTCATAACCGATGTTCAAAATATAGTCATCAAGCTCTTACTGTTTCGGATTTATCTTGGGGTCCTAGAAAACAATAGTGGAAACTCTTCTGGTTGTCCCTCTTTACTACCCAGAGGGATTTTAAGACAGGCCTATACATATCACTGTGCTAGGCACTGAACACAGAAGGTTTTCCAGCTCCTTCGGTGATTGAAGATGAAAACAGCTTTGCCATAACTACATGAAGGCCTTTCAAAGAACAAAATGGAAGCCATAAACTGATTCCTAAGTAGACCAAAGTGTAGTTCTACTCAAAAACTTAGGAAACAGTTCTTTTGGATCTGGAGACGAGTGCAAAAATTTTAAGCTGTTTTTTTGTTTGTTTGTTTTGTTTTGTTGCCTTAAGTTTGAAATATCATTTTTGAAAAATCCTTTTGTTAAATGAGGAAGAACTTCCTTCAGTATCAGCCTCTCCCGCCATGAGATTTTGGACACTCAAGGACTGCTTGAACTGTGTGTCTGTGAGTGGAAGACAGGAGGAAAGCCATCATGGACTGAAGCAGATCTTGGACAAGAGGAAGAAAGTGGCTCCGTCACCATAGTCATGGGGACACCTCTGTGGGGCGGCCAGACTCAGAACCCTCTGCAAAACTGGGTTTCCCCAGCTCATCCAGGTTCTCTATGCTAGGGAGTGCTGTGCTTTGGTATATTTATTCTAGTGAAGTTGGGAAGGACATGGTTCAGAGAGGACCTCCAATGTTCGCTCCTTGATTCCTAGCCAACCAGACAGTAGGTTCCAGAGTAGATGCTGCTGCCTCAGAGCAGTGCTGGGCTCAGTGGGGCTCTGGGATGACACTGAGGCATGGGGGTTAAGAGTGTGCAGCCGCCAGGATCAGAGACTGAGTTCTGACCCCAAATTTCTCAGTTGAAGATGAAGCAAATTTCTTGAACATTTTAGGACTTCGATTTCTTTGTTTGTAGAATGAAGACATTAATATCTTCTTCACAGTTTTTAAAATAAAGATTAGATGAGATCATGTATTTGGAGCACTTTGCATAGTGCCTGGTTTATAGTAAGTACTCAATAAGTACTTATTAGTCATATAGCATAATGTGATATTGTTCCAGCTACAATCCTATAGTAAAATTTTTCATATATTGGGTTTTATTTGGACCTTATAAGAACCCTGAGAAGTAGGTGGGTGGGTCTTATTATTCCATTATACAAGAGGAGAAACTAAATTGCAGAAAGATCAGTGCCTGGCAAAGGGCAAAAGATAAGTGGCAAAGTTGGGGCAAGCTCTGTGTTCTGAGCTCCCACAATTCAGCCATTCAAAAATAATTTTGAGTATTTCCTATGTGTTAAATACTAGAATTTATGATGAATATTACCAGATATATTTCCTGCTACCAAGGTGTTTATAGTCTTGTGAGGGACAGAGATATTAATCAAATAAGCCCACTAATAAATGTCTAATTCAAAACTGATTTAAGTGCTCTGGCAGCAAGGAAGGAAGTTTTATAAAGGTGTATTTACAAAGGGGCCTGACTTAGACTTGAGGTCAGATCAAGCTTCCCTGAGGAAATGCCGCTGGAGCCAAGGTCAAAAGGATGAGTATGGGTCAGCTGATCATGGAGCAAATGTTGAGCCCCAAGGGGAAGTCCAGGGGCGGGAGAGTGTGGGAGCTTCCAGGAAATGGGAGGAAGCCAGTGAAGCTGGAAGACACAAAAGGCAGAGAGGAGGCAGGGAGTGGTGAGATGGAGGTGGTGATGGGAGGTGGTAATGGTGGTTGCTAATATTTATTGACTCTGTGCATACCACGTAAGCTGGGCCCATCTGGGACCACCTTCCACTAGATTCTGAGGGTGAGTTTCCTTGTGAATCTGGGCTGCAAATCCATTCTAGGGCCAGTGACCAAGGATGTGTTCCTTTTGTTTTTTTTCCTTGCCTTGCCTGCTAGCTGCAGAAGCGATCTACCCTATGACCCCTGGGTTGTGTGTTTATGTGGGGTGGGGAGAATGGATTTAGGCCCAAGTGGAGGCCTCCATGTGGGGAGGGTGTCCTGTTGGGTTCCCTGTCTCGGTGGATCCCCAAGCCTTGGTTTCCGTTTTCTTGCCCCAACAGGCTGTTAAAGTAAAACCCATTTAGTTTGCCCATTTTTAGCTCTGAAGGTGAAAACAGCTGAGATGCTTTCATGTTCTGCTACCTCTGTGGGTTCCCATTTCTGCTTTGAGTCCAGCCTGGTAGTTACTATCTGGTCAGCTTAGTGATGCTTTTAAGGAATTTGCTTCTATTTTATCCAGTATGTTTTTTTTTCCCCCCCAGTGGACATCTTGGTCTGAAAATCCAGTGTGCCATTGAAGGAATCAAAAATCCACCTATTACTGGCTTCTTCTCCCTCTGCCTGTGGAAATCTTATGTAATATAAGAGTGATATGGGGCTTTTTTTTCCCCCAGGAGGAATTAAGTAACCGAAGAATTGTTTTTACTGTGGAAACACACATATTACACAAAATTTACTATTTTAACCATTTTAATTGTATAATTCAGTGGCATTAAGTACATTCACAATGTTGTGCAGCCATTGCCAGAACTTTTTCATCATTCCAAATAGGAATTTTACACCCATAACCATAACTCCTATTTTCCCGACCCCAGCCCTTAGTAACCTCTAATCTATGGTCTCCATGAATTTAATGACTTTATGTGCCTCAGATAAGTGAATCACACAATATTTGTCATTTTGTGTCTGGCTTATTTCACGTACCAGAATGTTTTCAAGGTCCATCTATGTTGTAGCATGTCAGAATTTCTTCCACTTTATGGATGAATAATACTAATTGTACATATACATGCCACATTTTGTTTATCCATTCATCTGTTAATGGAAACTGATTTGTTTCCACCTGTAGGCTATTGTGAATAATGGTGCTGTAAACATTAGTGTGCAGATATCTGAGTCCCTGCTTTCAGTTCTTTTGGGTATGTACCTAGGAGTGGAATTGCTGGGCCATATGATAAATCAGTGTTTAACTTTTGGAGGAACCAATACTCTATTTTTTTGAAGTCACTCTTTCTGACATAAACTTTATGCCCTGGGGCTCTCCCAGCACAGATCCTCAAACCCAAGCTTCTCTGAGACAGCATCCTGCCCATGTGCTCCTGTAACTCTTATGCCTGCCCTGTGACTACACAGATGGTACTTACATGCGTCTCCCGGGGCTTCCAGGAGGGCAAGGTCTGTCTGTGTCTAGCATGGTGCCTGGCATGCTGAATGAATTAATTCCTTTGATGAGTGTTATTATACTCTGCCCTTACAAAGGTTGTGGCCTTGGAACATGGCCTCTGAGAATCAGTTCCCCCTTGATCTAGACTGAGTATAGAAGTAGCCTGGACCAAAGGCTCTGAGCTCAGCCACACCCTGTGGACACAGGAATTTCAGATCTGCCCTGGATTCTAAGGGTGAGGATTCTTTTTTTTTCTTTTAATTTTTTAAAATGTTTATTTATACTTGAGAGAGAGAGAGACAGAGAGAGACAAAGTGTGAGTGTGGAAGGGGCAGAGAGAGAGAGAGGGAGACGCAGAATCTGAAGCAGGCTCCAGGCTCCAAGCTGTCAGCAGAGCCCGATGCGGGGCTCAAACCCATGAACTGTGAGACCACGACCTGAGCCGAAGTCGGAGACTCAACCGACTGAGCCACCCAGGCACCTCAGATTCTTTTTTTTTTCTTTAATGTTTATTTATTTTTGAGAGAGAAAGAGAGGGAGAGAGCGGGAAGAGGGCAGAGAAAGAGCGGAACAGAGGATCCAAAGCTGGCTTTCTGTTGACAGCAGAGAACCCTATGCAGGGCTTGAACTCACAAACTGTGAGATCATGACCTGTACCCAAGTCGGACGCTTAACCAAGTAACCCACAGGGCTCCCCTAAGGGTGAGGATTCTAAGTGTGAGGGCGATCCACCTGGAGCAGGGCACCCACAGCAGAGTTACGCCCATGCTGGGTGTTAATCACTGGCCAAGGCTGGGAGCTCTCGCTGGCCTGAGTGCTTTTCCTTACTCTTAAGAGCATCAGCGGGCTTGTACAGGAATCTTTCCAGAGGCTAGATCTGGAAACAACTGAACACTTTTCTTTTTATTCCCATTAGGTTTTTCTTCCTTTTAAACAATTGCAGTGAAGTATACATAATATAAAATTAACCATTCTGACCATCTTTACAGTGTCGTGAAACTTTCCCATTCATTTTGAAAAGATCTCTGTAGTCAAAAGAGATTTTGCCTTGGGGCGCCTGGGTGGCGCAGTCGGTTAGGTGTCCGACTTCAGCCAGGTCACGATCTCGCGGTCTGCGAGTTTGAGCCCCGCATCGGGCTCTGGGCTGATGGCTCAGAGCCTGGAGCCTGCTTCCGATTCTGTGTCTCCCTCTCTCTCTGCCCCTCCCCCGTTCATGCTCTGTCTCTCTCTGTCCCAAAAATAAATAAACGTTGAAAAAAAAAATTAAAAAAAAAAAAAAAAGAGATTTTGCCTTTCTAAATACTAAAAAGAGCTTTTCCCTTAAGGAAGCAGAATGCTCCCCCAGGTATGTGATTTTCAACAATGTGCACAGCATTACAAATAGAATAGGTAGACACGACAAGGCAGACCCTGGGCTGTTGAAGAGAGAGCCACAGTTCCTCCTTCTTCTTTCCCTTCTCTCCTCACCTTCCCTTTGTTTCCATAGTACTGGAAGTCAATACAAGTGAGGTTGTTCACCTCCTCCCAGAGGCATCAGCATCTTTGATGATGTCTGCAGGAACCCGTGCTGCTCTGTGAATAATAGTGATTAATTCCTGCTTTTGTCTGCAGTAGGTGATGGGGGTGGGGGGCGGGAAGCCAAAGCAAAACTAAAGAGAGGGAGCTGAAGGCTCTATTTATGTATTTATTTATTTATTTTTACCAAACTAACAGTTTTTAAGTGATTAACCTGTTAGGTTTTATTTCGGTGTCACTGTTTCGGAGCAAGTGCCATTTCAGAAATGTTGCAGCTGCAAAGCAGAGCCCTGACGTGGTCAGAGACGTGGGCTCAATGTCTGCGTTGGTCTGTCCCGCTCCAGTGGTGGGACAACCTTGCTTCCACCATTCGAGGGGGAATGTCACCCCCAATCTCCGTGGTCATGGAATCAGAATTGATAGATCTGGAAGGACCAGAGGGAACAGATCCAGGGTCCCATTTTGCAGACTAGTTCATTGTGGCTGTCAGTGAGAAGTGCCTTTTAGCTGAGGCAGACCCAGGAGCAGAGGCAAACTGTCCTGAAGGAACCAGCACACTCCACTCCCCGCCAGACTGCAGGACTGTCTGCACCAGGTTGGGTAGTGTGGGGTCCAAGGCGGCAGCTCTAGGGCCCAAGATTCTCCCAGGGCTCTGGCGCAGGAGGTTGGGGGGTCCCTGGGCTTCTTGCCCCACCTCTGCTGCTCAAAGCCTGGCTTTCAAAGTTGTAGGACAGTCACAGACCCCCTTCTTCCTTTCTTTTTCTTCCTTTTGACCCAGGCGGTGGGCCTGTTCAGACCCCCCAGGCTTACAGGAGCCTTCCCAAAGACGTGGGCCTGTTGTTGATTTACGGGGACACGGCTCCTCTGTGTGCGCCTGGCTGCATAACTTAACGGGATCTGTCACCTTCAATAGACTGCCACACAGCTGCGCGCGGGAGCAGCTGCCTTCTCTGCCTTTGTTTGGTCTCAGCGCTCCTCTCCTCCAGCAGCGGGGCCCTCTCTCCTCCCGGCACCTTGATTAGTACTGACTGTCTCTGCCCTCCAAGTGCTTCGCTTGGTCCCCGTATATACAGTGTCTTGCACTCAGTTTACGATAGTGACAGTGAGCAAAGGTCGTCCATAAACACTGAGTCGTGGGTGGTAGCATTAGCTCTTAAAAATCATAATCAGCTCTCCTGGTGGCCTCTTAAATTCGTGTGCGGCTTTTCTTCTCACCCATAAAATAGGCTCCTTTAGACAGAGGCCCCAGAGTTGGCAAGCGTACAGAGCACATGTTTGGCCATGGGTGCCTCAAATGACAGTACAATCCCCAATTTGGGCTGAGAGTCCGTGTGCCCCTCTAAACACACGCGTGCGTGCACATACATTCTGTCACACATGAACACCCATGCACGTGCATTCCCTCTCGTGCATCCAGAGTCCGTGGTGCAGCGGGCGGGCAGCCAGGCCGGGAAGCTGGTGCATGGGCCACAGCAGGCTCGGACGTGCACAAACGGCTTCCCCTTTCACTCCGTGATGGCTCGCTCTCTACTGTCAGATCTCAGTGCCGGCGACCTGTCCCTCGCCCCATCTCAGGGAGCATCTGATATCATTTAAGAAGGCCTCACCCAGGGGCACTTGTGTTGGCTGCTGGGGTTGTGGAGTGAAAGCGCCTGGAGTAGATGGCCGGGGTGTCTGAGAGCGTCATGCCTGCTGCCGCCAGCCGCTTGTCGCTAAGTGCCACCGGTTCCTCATGGGCACCAGAGTGGACCTTGGGACAGGAGCTAAAACGGCATGCTGACTGGTCACAACCTAGGCAGTGCTGCCCAGAGGAAGGAACGCGGGATCCCCAGACGGATGCATGCGGGCTCACCAGCTCCTGGCCATTCCACCTCCTGGCTGTGAGACCTCGGGTGAATTATTAACTTAACCCTGGAGCCTCAGTTTCCTCATCTATAAAAAATGAAAATGAAAGAACCTACCCTCAAGGCGCTGTTAATAGGAGTTAAAAAAAAAGAATATGTGTAAAGGGCCAATTGTTTTATTGGGGCTCGATACATGGCAGCTATAATAAATACTATTATTATTTTATGATCTCTTTGGCCCAAGGCTTTCATCCCGGGATAAGAAAACAAGTGTTGGGCCACATACAGCCCTGACAGACCCAGGGCTGATTTCAGCAGCAGGGCCAGTAAAAACCTCACCTTTTCGATGTGTGTGTAACAGGAAGGAAGCCCCCAGGTATGGCAATGACAGGCAACCCAGGGCTTCTGTCCGACTCATTCCCTAACTCTTCTGGGGCTCATGTGCTCCACCTGGCACTGGTGTCTCTTGGTTTGGGACCCAGCCCTCCTCTGTGGTGAGTGCAGGAAGAGAGGGGGAATGTGGGACTCTGAATAGCCATGGCCAAGGATGGGCCGTGAGTCCTAGGTCACCTCAGATATCTGCCCTAGGCTCCCATCAGTCCCAGAAGAGCTGCTAAAATAGGTGTGGAGAGGCCAGGTGCACTCACCAGCCATTCGGTGTCAGCATCAACAAGAAACCAAAGCAAGCCCCCACCTTCAGAGGTGGGAAGACTGGAGATGAGGGACCACAGGGATGTGAGGGCTGAGCAGAACCCGCGGGAACACAGTTTGGGACCCATTACCTCAGGCCAAAGACTTAACATTTCCCAGATGCTAGACGCGCCATTTCGGTTTAGCACATAAAGAGCAACTCTCTCCTCTTGACATGACGATCCCAACTCACGTTGTCTGGCATGTGAAGAGAACAAGCCATGAAGTCTTGTGAGGTTCCTTGGAAGAACCGTGTTATAATGACACAAGTCATTACTTAAGGCCAAGCTGACAGAAAGTCTGCCCCAGGACCGAGCTGGATGCTGGGAAATGTGCCTGCTGACTCACACTTTCTTCTCCCCCTCCGCCCAAGTACCTGGTGCCCATCCAGTTTTCAGGCAGCTCATGGCTCACCTGGACTGCTCTCATGAAGCTGAGTCTTGACTCCAGGCCTCCCCCTCCTCCTTCCCCCACTCACGTGAGCTCATCTCTGCTGAAGTGTTAGCGCTGAAGGTCAGACGTGTTCTCTTATCCTTTTCCAGGGTGAAATGTGCCCTCCACACACACTTCACCCAGAAGGATGCAGGTTGGTACAGGTGCAGATGAGCATGAAGTATTGTTGGACAAACATTTGAATTTGCCTCCTGCCATTTATGTGAGCAACTATCATATATGTGGTATACACTTTCATGTAGAAAATTAAATTATCATATATATCCTGTTTCTGAAACTTTTACCAGTCAGTATATTGTGACTATTTCCCCCATGTCTTTATATATAGTCTTCTATAACATAATTATTTATTTATTTATTTATTTATTTTATTTTTTTTTATTATATGAAATTTATTGTCAAATTGGTTTCCATACAACAACCAGTGCTCATCCCAATAACATAATTTTTTGATAACTGAAAAGTAGTCTCTTGTGGGGTGCATGAATGACAATCCCTCAGGATGAGGGAAGAAAATATTGCAACTTCCTCCCATATGTCTTTTTTATCCAAGTATAAGAAAGAACTGGTTTACTGATACTCTAATACCTGGACTCACCATGCTGTTGCACCCAGTCTGCTAGTCCCCTGGTTATCTGTGGCCAATGCGGGTCCAACAGCGTTTTTTGCTTTTAGCAAATTCTGATTTACTGTAGTTTTTGAGTCTGGCTTAGAGATTTTGCCAGATTATATTCTTTTAGATAATAACCTTCATAAAATGAACAGGTAGCCAAAAAATCTTCCTCCAAAGAAAATGTAGAGCATGAGAAGAGAACAAGAAAATGGCAGAGTGGATTCTTCTTCAGCTTTGAGCATGAGCTCATCATAATTCTGATTAGGTGTCAAAGAAAAAAAACCCAATAGCATCAGATCTGAAAGTCAGCCAGAAATATATTCATATCTTGAGAAGATTATGTAAATAATGGATATATATTCATTTCATTCATGATGGCCTTACCTTAACTCTATATTACATACAGAGATATTAGCTTCTAAGGTATGAGCTAAGGAGAGTGTCACCACAGGCAAAATGTTAAAAAGTAAACATCGAAAACATTCTCCCACCAATGTTTAAAGTCATGCAATATTTCAGTACTTAAACATTTTTGCTAAACTACTAATAATACATGCTCAGCAGCTTAAGAGCCACATACCATGGTAAAACTGGGCAAAGTAACACATGGAAAAATACAGGGATGAACTTAAATGTAGTATTTTGTCAGAAAATACTGTTGGAAGATGCAAGGAGAACAATTGCTGAATGTTTGAAGAAACAAGTATGAGAATACATAATGCCGTGCGGGAGTTTTGCCACAGAGTTGGATGAAAGTACACGTGTTTCCAACATGATTCAGTTATGGCAGTTGCCAAATGCTGCTTCCGAAACAAAACACATGAATTTTGTTTTTGTAAGCCACTACAGGGAGGATAATTGAAGGACATATATTCTGAATATCAAATGAGATCTTTAACAATGGTTAAAACAACAACAACAACAACAACAACAACAACCAAGGATGGAAGTAATAAGTGCAGACAGGGCACCTGCTTTGACTTCAGAAACAAGATTCTTGAGCGTCATTGCACAGATAATGGTCTAGCATGGTGGGGAATAGCGCCGTCCCTCGATCCTGGATGTCACAGTTCAAAATCCAGTGCTGCTGCTTGTCAGTGGTGTGACCTTGGGCCAGTTACCTAACTTCCCTGTGTCTGTTTCCTTCCCTGTAAAATAGGGATAGTAATTGTGTCTACATGAGGGCTAGTTGCAAAAAGCAAATGAATTCATATAGGTAGGGTGCTTAAACTATGCCTGGCACATAGTAAGTGCTCAACAAACATCAGCTAATAATTTATGCCACACTTGAAATTTATTTACAAACCTCTATAGCAAAGGATTTGAAGCTGGAAGTTCTACACTGAGTATCAGTGATGCGGTTCAGGTAATAAAATGAAGCTTTTAATATATAGTAGAACCTTTGTAATATTTTACATAATTTTAATACATTACATAAATACATATAATTTATATAATATGTTTATATAATATAAAATATTAAATATATATTATAATATAAAATATTCTAACGTATAGTACGTTAGAATAGAAAGGTCACAGAGAATGAACAAAAAATCTTTTATGTACACAAAATTAGATGTGTATCATGTAGCAAATTACTTGAGTTAATAAATATAAAAATGACTTAGATATTTTTGTGCTTTCCCATATTATGTTACTTGACTCTTAAAATATATAATTACATGGAATTTGTCTCATCAAATTATGGTGAAATTTAAAAAAATAAATAAAACATAAAGCTTTTTGAAAGAAATAGAGCATTTAGATTTCCAATGTTCTATGACTTTATTGCTGGAAAAAAGTGCAGTTGTATGTAAAAACTCTCATATACTCACTTTAAAATGTGGAAACAGAATTTGCTACCTTGTTTAAATACCTTCCAGTTAAGTTTTTAGTGTTTTGGAAGCATTTGTTTAAAATATAAAGAATGTAAGACCTATTGATTGACATCATAGCAATAGAAAATTTACTCAGCCTAATTTCAATAAAAGTCTGTATACTTAGTACATGAGAAAGAAAAATTAATTTATTAATAAGTGTGTCCAATTATGCCTTTCTTCTATTTGTATGTGTCTTTATAAAAGATTGCTTCCAGTTATGGCAACTATTACAACCAAATATAGAAATATACTGACCTTTCCATTGTTGCATCACCAAATGTGAAGATAGGATTTTAAAAAATAATGAAGCATATCCAAAATCATGTCGCCCAAAGCCAAAATGTTTCTGTAGTATTAATGAATAAAATAAAAAAATTTGAATATTGGCCAAAATTTCCACATTGTATGTTTTGTAGTGCACATAACGTCTTTAGTTCAGTAGTACCCATATGTGACTCATTATCAACAAATATGTATTTATCAGGATGTGAACTAAAAAATTATATTTGATAGGAGTATGTGACTGTTGACTCGAAGTACAAGAGACCACTTAACTCTCTATTGTCGGGCACTTAAGTTATTTATAATTTTTTCCCTTTTGCCACATTCCTGCTTGTTTTCTGGGATAGATTCCTGGAAGTGGAATCAAAGAGTATTTGAAGGGAATATTTTTATAGTTATGTATTACAAGTTGCCTAGAGAGAGATAGTAAATCTGTAGTAATTGATGTGTTCACTGCCATCAATGAGAATGTATATCCCCTGTCCTTGGGTTTCTTCTAATCTGATTTCATGCTAGTAGGAGGAGAGGGCTGTGGTCTGTCTTAGGGCAGTCAGGTTGCCCAGGGGCTCTGGGGAAGACAGTTTTGGGCAGGGAGCCCAAGTGACCACAGACAATGGCCACCAAGGGCATCCTTTGCTTCAGGCATTTCCTCTCTGGATGATGAGCTCCCTGGGGACTTGGCATGGCTCTTGGGTCGGCAGCAGGGTGGGGTGCAGGATGGTGTGGGAACATGGTCATCTTGCTCGGAGGTGGGGGTAGGAGGTCAGCGAGTGAAGTTCTGTTTCTGGAAACTGTCTGTGGGATGATGATTGTTTACATGCTGCAGTGTCTAAGGATCAAAAGCGAGTGGAAAGAAGCCTCCTCCACTCTCAGGCCATGTGGAAAGCATTTATCTCCTTCTGAAAACCTTGCATGAGAACAAAAGCAAACCTTGCAGAATGCTTTCAGGCACTGCATCTTGTTTCCGGGTCTCTCAGCCTTTTGCTAACAGAGCAGAGTGGGACTTCCCGCCAGAATCAGAAATGCCAGATTTTTCCAAGCAGAGTGGATGCACAGCAAATTGGTGGCATTTTGTTCTCCATTTTCCAGTCCTGCTAAGCTAGCACATTGTTCCATCTCAAGCTTTTTTCTCTGTCTGGAGACCAAGACAGAGTGGCTCCTAGTTGAAGGAGGTGTTAACCTCACAGACTGCATTTGTTTCTTGGCCTTGGATTCCCTTCTTAAGGGGCAGTTTGGGAGTGGGGGACAATGACTTGGTCAGATAAGCCTTTTTGGTACTACTGCTTACCACGCTGGCACCCAATAGCCTTGCCTTTGTGCAGGTGGGTCCTTGGGAGGCACAGAACCAGCCTTGCAGTGAGGGTGGGAGGGTTCTGCTTCTACCTTTGTCTCTGACCCCACAGGGAACCCTAATCTGGTGTCTCAGCAGCCCCATACTTCTCTCTTTCTGGGTCTTCCTAACCTGAAATCTATATTCCCAGCAAGGGGTGAATGCAGCTGCAGGGTCTGAAGAGAGGATAGTTGAACTTGCCCTCCAGGAGCAAAGGGCTTGGAGGTGACCACTGCTTCATGTCATTTCCTTAGGTGTCCAGGCAGCCAAAGAGACAGGAAGGCTTATTGAGGGATCTTCCAGAATAAGTAGGGAGTGGCTTTAGAGGCCAGATTAGCTTCTCCACTGGCCCTCTTAATCTATCCTCTCCCTCTCCTCTGAGACCTTACCTGGTCTGTCTCCAACTTGCCCAAACTCTTTCTCTTTCTCCATGCATATATGTGTACACACACACACACACACACACACACACACACACAGGTTCCTTCCTTCCATCTATCCATCCATTCAAGAAGCCAACCAGCCAGCCATTTATCTTTTTTTTTCCCCGATTTGTTCCTTCCTTCACCTACTCCTTCAGTCAATAAACATGAGGCTATTTTAAAGCAGATGGCTGTGGCTGAGAGAGGTTTGAGGGCTCTGACCCACTGCTCATAGGACCTCCCAGGACTTTGGACAGAATCTAGTTCAGAGCTTTGCAGGTCTAGAAACTCATTTTTGTCCACTAGCCCAGAGGTTCATTCCAAAGAAGTCATAAGTGACTGATTTGTAAACCTAAAGGCCAAAATTAATTACAGCCCAAGTTAGACTGGGTGGGATAACCAGTACCAATGTTTCCTCCTGGGGCAAATTAAAGTCCAGAACGGGGATGTCGACTCAAGATAATTGAATGGATTGCTTTTCCTCATGCCAAGAAGATTCCTCTCTAGATAACGCTACGCTCCATTAGCCACACAGCAGCCAGAGTGGTGTTTACAAAATGTAAATCAGATCGTGCCTCTCCCCTGCTTAAAACCCTGCAATTGTTTTTCATTGGACTTAAAATTAAATTACAGCTCCTTAATAGGAGTACGGAGTTCTGAAAGATCTGGCCCTGCCTCCCCTTTCCAAACTTCACCTCCTACCACCGTACCTCTGAGCACTTTGCTCCAGCCATCCACCCTCCTTTCTGTTCCTTCACTATCCAACTGAATGCTTCACACCGTTCCTGCACTGGAAGTCTCTGCCAGCAGCTCCCACTACAGCCTGGAGCCTGTGTGCTCTAGGGGCAAGGGTTTTCGTATCTGCCTTGTTCACCAGCGTATCCCCGGTGCCAGCACAGAATAGGTGTTCAAAGGTTAGTTAAATGAATGGGCAGTACCAATTACTGATGGGGTAGGCTCCGCTTTGAACGTGGTGGAAAAGATTTTGAACTTTGCTCTATAGGATGCATTTTATAGTCCTTTATCTTTATTTTGTTTCTCCTCCTTCTCCCCCCCTCCTCCTCCCTCTCCTCTTCCTCCTCCTTTTCTTTCTTTCTTTGGTTAGGCATCACCATGAACTTCCAATTTCTGTGCAGATGGTTAACCAATTTAACTGCTGTTTGTCTATTTTAGAACAGCATTGGAGAAATTATGAAACAAAAGGAAAAGTTGGATTTTAAGAATTAACCAGAAAACTAGGAGAAAATCATGGGGGCCTGAAAGCTGTTTTAAATTGGTACGTGTGGTGGGGGAGGCAGGTGGCTGAAGGTGGGCAGAGACAGCAAGACAAGAATAGGCCAGAGGAAAGCTTCTGAGATTCTTCCCTTGCCTCACAAAAGCCTTTACCATCGATGAGATTGTAGGGGAGTTCAGTAAATGCCTGATGCTGGGGTAGAGGAGGTGGTCCAAGATGCCAAGATCTTTGGTGCCTTTGGTAAAATGAGGAAATCTATCCTTGGATGGCTGCCAGATTTTACAGGTACCCGATCCCACTGATTCTATGTTGTGGGTATGGGATATTTGGAAATTAAGAGAATCCAGCCATTAGCCACTATACTGCTGATGCAATGCTTCATCACTCTGCCTTTTAAGGTTTGGAAATTTTGTGAAATCATCTGCAAGTCCTGCAGAGTCAAAGCCTATGTGTTGTAGAATCACTGGAATGCTTCAGAGCTTCAGATTGCGGCCAAGTTAAAGGCACTTTCTTCAAGGAATCTACCTTGACTAATATCAGAAAACTCAGCTTGGTCCTTGTCTCCAGTTTCTGAGGGCTGGATGTGTATGTTGCCAATTATTATTGGACAGTATGAGAGGATGAAGAAGAGGGGGAGGCACAGCAAACCTGAGTCCCTGAGGAAAGCAGATGGTCCGAGCTGTCCAGCATGATGGGACAGAAAGGGCGTAGTATTTCTGCTCTGAAAGCTGGGCTGCCTTGTGCAAGGTGCCCAGCATCTCTGAGCCTCAGACTTTTTATCTGTAAAGCGAGGGGGTGAGGGAGATTATTTATCATCCCTGCGGGCTGACACCTGACACTTCAATCAAACCTCAGCCCAGAGCCATTCCACATCTCCTTGGGTTGAAGGGAAATTCATCTCCCTTGCAGATTAAACACCTATTGATTTTTTTTTCTTCTGGCAAGGGGGAATGAGACAGCTATTTCTTCCTCTGTAGACAGAAGGACAGAAAAAAAGTCAAACCAGACTCCCATTCTGTGATTTTCTGTTCAGGCCTGAATGCTAAACAGCGTTGGCTCCCAGGGGGTGACTCAGCTTCCGCAGCTCATAGAAATTTAGAATTGGAAGGGTCCCGACAGACTATCCAGTCCTCTCTAAATTGAGGAAACAGAGACCCCCGGATGGAAGTGACACGGAATTAGGTGGTGATGGAACCCGAACTAGAGTGTACATAGTATATAGGATGAGCACATCTGATGGCCCTTTGCCACAGAAACCTTTCCAGGGCCAGCTGTTAGGGGCTGCTCAGGTTCTCGTATTGCTCCTTTATGTAAATACGATAATCCCGCTCGCGTTTTGCCTCTCTGATTGGAGTTTTCATTAACCTCAATTGAGCCATCAGCCTAGCTTTCCTGTACAGAGAGAGCATGGCTTCAGGAAGGCGACTCTCCACCCTTTGTAAGAAAACGCGGCCGGTGATTGGTGGCTTCAGGAGCGCCGGAGCCGACCACCAATGGAGAGCGCGAGGAGGCGGGGCATCCTGGGGCGGGGCGGGGCGGAGCCGCGGAGCGGCGGGTTCCTGGGCTGGGGGTGGTGCGAGGCCCGGCGCGGTCGCCGTGGTTACCGCACCCCGGCTGCGGCTGATCAGTAAACACTAATTACGCCCGCCACCCAGGTGCCGGGGCGGCTTGCTGAAGACTGAAAAACACCTCAATCCCACTCCGGGACTTTGGTATGGTTTTTAATTTTACGGCTCCTGTCCTCGAATCTGTCCAAGCGCATTAGTATTACGTGCGAGGTTTCCCGACAGGACTTTGACGGATGTTGCCCGGAGAGAAGCTGCTTTCCCGGGCAGAGAAAAGCTTCCTTTAGAGGCCTGGATGGACGAGCCCTGCTGTACCCGCCTGGACCTGATGCAAGCGCTTGGGTGGAGCAGTCCTTGATGGAGCAGAAACATCGTTTTCTGTGTGAGGGCCCGTCATGGCCCAGGTGGACAGCCACGCGCCACCTCCCCCAGAAATAAGTCCCAGGCCAGGGGTGCAGGGGAGCGGCTTCGCCCGGGAGACTCACGAAGAGCGCCACCGCAAAACTCAGACTCTTCCGCCCCAGCACGCTGTCGCTGCCCCCGCTGTCCTGCCCGCGAGCAGTGGGGACACAGACGCGTGCACACAGACCGCCAGGGCCACTTCATGGGCACGCCTAGTCTCACGCACGCGGGCGGGCGTTCACCATACTGCTCCAGTCCCCTCCCAGCCCCATAGCACCCTCTAGCGGGGATAACGTGCTCCCTCGTAGGCGCACCGACCGACCGGACTTGAACCTAGCACCAAGCGCCCACCCTCCTCCTCCCTTAGCCCGGTGCTGCAGCTGAGGCTTCTGCAGGTTTGTTTGATCACCTGCCTTTCTACTTCTTCTGCGTTTATGACACTGCTGACGCCCGGGGAGAGGGCAGCACAGCTAGCCAATCAGGATGCTCTAAAGGTCAAGGTGATGCCCATTTCCCAATTTGATTCACAGACTTCACAATTCTTGTTCTCATGACAAAACGTGGCAGTCAGCACTAAATGTGATGTATCCCCTATCTTCTGGCAACCGAAAGAATAAAATGCTGAAAATATAAACAAACCCTTTTTATTAGAATTAGAGGTCAGTTCTCTTAAATGGTTATAATTCTTCTCACCTGGGACCTGTCTTCAGTCTTAACGCGCTGACATGAGATGAGTTGGTCTGCATCCCAGGCAGCCCTTGTTTCCCTTATCACTTTTTAAAAAGTCTTTTTAAGTGCGGGGAAGGGGCAGAGAGCAGAGGGAGAGAGAATTCTAAGCAGGGTCTGTGCTGTCAGCAGGAAACCAGACGCGGGGCTCAAACTCTCAGAACTGGAAAGATCATGACCTGAGCCAAAATTCAAGAGTCCATGGCTTAACCCACTGAGCCACCCAGGGGCCTCTCCCTCATCAATTTAGGTAATTTTTTTTTCCTTCAGCTGTCAAAACACAGACCCCCCTTTTATGAACTTTACCCTGTAGAAAAATGACCCATTTGAAATCCTTCAGTTTGTAAGCTTAAATTTCATTGGAGGTTAGAGTAGGTTCGCGGATGAAGGGACTGGAAGGATAGGAATGAATGTACACCTGTGGAGTCACTTTCTTTCATATAAGGTGCCTGAGCCTTTCAGTACACTGAACCCACTCTCTTTGCCACCTTTGAAAAAAAAAAAGTGTGCTTTCATCATAGTTTCTGTGCTTGAAAACCCAAGGCAACTCCTGGTTTCGCCCTAATGTACTAAAAACAAACTCCTGCCTCTGCAATCTGAGGCCTGGAGCTACAGGTCTTGTGAAACCAACCTGACTGCAGATGTTGTTCTGACTTCAACGCTTCGCCCTGCTCAGGACACCTTCCTTTTATCCCTCCAACTCCACCTGCACATTCCCCATCTCCATTCACATCTGGTCGGTCCCGCAGTTCAGCCCTTCGCTGCTTTTGCCTCCTTAAGTAGCAGAGTAAGGGCCTTTCAGATGGGAGGGTTAGTCCAGTCCTGGGTTAGAGGCCTCTGGTTCCCACAGGGTCTGGTTCTAGCCTTCATGTGGTCCTTGGTGTGTGGAGCCGTTTGGGAAGGTTTGAGGAAGAAGGAATTCATTTGTGGTCGGCAGAGAGGAATGAAGCTGAGGTAGGAAAGTTGAGAGGTGCCAGGTGAGGTCGGCAGTTGAGACCTGTTTGGGATTTGTCCCAAGCTCCATAAGAACCCTAGGCTAGACACCAAAATAATTTGGAGAGCTGTGTTTTTCCCTGTCAATTTATGACTGGCCATGTCTGGCCAAGAAAAAGGAGGTGGGGGAAGCACGCCAGGAGCCGTTTGCCAGACAGCTCGGCAAATAAGGCTGAGTCTGAAACTGAGGCAGGCTAGAAATTGCAATTAGCGTGGAAATGAAGATCTTTTCAGAAAAGAAAATGGCCCCAGCATTGTTCTCTATTGTCTCTCCCATCCTCTGGCGCCCACCCAGACAGCCCTGAGACAGCCCCTTGGCTCACAGACTTGTGAATACCCAGCCAGGATAAGGGGGAGCACCCACCCATCCTCACCTGCTTCTGGAAGGGCTGTGCTGCCTGTGAGGAAGGGAAACCCAGGGAGGCTGGCAGCAGGCAGGTCCGCAGCAGGGAGGAGGAAGATCTGTTCTGCGAATACATTTGGATAGGTTTATTGCACACCCCCAAATCACAGCGAGTATAAAATGGTGTCCTTGGGGTGCTTGGGTGGCTTAACCGGTTATGTGAAGGACTTTGGCTCAGGTTATGATCTTGCGGTTCATGGGTTAGAGCCCCGCGTTAGGCTCTGTGCTGACAGCTCAGAGCCTGGAGCCTGCTTGGGATTCTGTGTCTCCCTCTCTCTCTCTGCCCCTCCCCTGCTCACACTCTGTTTCTCTCTCTCTCAAAAATAAAGAAACTTTAAAAAAAAAGTAAAATAAATAAATAAAATGGTGTCTTTGAGAGTTTGTCTCTCTCTTTCCCATCCGGAAGGTATTAACTTACCTAAAAAGTGCATGCTCTCTGGAAGAAGGCTGGGAACTCTGAGCTCAAGTTAGAGGATACAAACTTAGTCAACATTTTTTGGCAATGAAAAGGATAGGATGTTTTGTTGATTTTCATTCTAATTTTGTTTATATAATATGGGTGGTAGGTCCTGCTAGCCTACATTATACTCCTTCTAACGAAGCCATCCATCATTTCAGCATTTACCACTGACAGATTCAGGGCTAAGTGCTTTGTATGCATAGTTTTGTTTTATCCCACGCCAGTCCCACCCAGTGGGCTTTAATCGCCCTGTGAATGACAGAGGAAGTGGAGTTTGAGAGGTTAAGCGACCCACTCAAGGCCATACAGCCCCAGGGTGGTAGTCCAGGACTCAAACTGGGGATTTTGACCCGCACAGCCCAGCAGCTCTGGGCACGACCCTGCAGGTACCGGGCCGTGGGAGCCGAGGCAAGGGAGACTCGTGTCCCTAGCGGCCTTGCAGGAAGCGTCTGCAGTGCCCAGCAGGGAAAGGCCTAAAGGTCCCAGACAAAAATACTGCAGAAACAGCCCCTGGTGGCAGGAAAGAGCCAGCCCTGCGCTAGGATGGGTCGGTGGCTGAAGGGTGGCGGGCGGCGAGCGGGAGGTGGCTGAGAGCCGGGCTTTGGGCCATGGCCAGGATTTGGGCTCCAGCGCGGCCTTCCCACGACCGAGGCCCGGGGGGGCCCCACAGGCCGAGATTCTCTCCCGCCGCCCCGCGGCGCCCCAGGCTCCGTGTCTAGCGGCTGCGGCCTGTCCCCTCCCCTGTGGCCCAGGAAGGCTGCGAAGCGAGCTAGTTCCTGGGCCTGTGCATGTTTCCCTGGGTGGGGCCTAGGTGCCGCCGTCTGTTTCCTGCGGGGACCCAGCACCCAGCTCCCGGTTCCTGACCAGCTCATACTGCTTGGACACCCGGGTCGGCGTGACCAGGATGCAAACGTGGTTACGTAGGCCCATTGCAGGAAGAGTGATTATCCACGATGGAGTGGCATACGCGTGCTCTGCGATTATAGGTTCTCGCTCAACTCCGCAACAACCGTGGCGGGTGGAGGGGGGTGGGGGTGGGAATATAATCCTTATTCTTGTTTCACAGATAAAGAGGGAGTCCAGGGTAGTGAAATAACTAGCCCAAGGACATTCTGCTGGGAAGTCAGGACATGCAAGCTTTGGTAACTGGAGAGGAGTTAGAAAAGTTGTGGACTGTTAGGCTCTGTCGGGAGGGCAAGGGGTGTGGGGATGTGGGGGCTCACGTGTGCTTCTAAGTGTGTGTGGTGGGGAGGCATGGGGCTGGGAAGGCCGTGAAACCACTTTCCTACTTCCATTTGCTCAGGTTCAAGGCAGTCAACAGTTGATATTGACACTGTCCTCAAACTATATTTTCAACCACTTTTTATCACCTTTTTGCCGTGGTCAAGCCACTATTAAACCTCCCCAGGACTACCGAATCCCTGCAGTGGTCTCCCTGCTCCTGCCCTTCCCTTCCTTTAGTCTGTATTCAACAAGACAGACACAGACATCCAGCTAGAACGCAAGTCCCGGCACTCCTCTGCCAAACCCTCCAGAATTTCCTCTACGAGAATTATCTCCTCTCCCCACCTGAGGGCCCTCATCTCCCATTGTCCCAGTCTCTCCCCTCTGCCTCCTGCCTCCAAGCCTTGGCAATTGCTCTTCTGAGTAGAATACTACTCCCCACCCCCCCCCCCCCCATATCCACATGGTTGTTTCTTCACTTCTTCATGGTTTTCTTCTGTTTTGTTTTGTTTTGAACAGTAACTCAAAGAAGGCTTTCCCTGGTCTCCTTTAAATCACCCCTCACACTTATCACTTACTTGCTTATTACTTACTTACTTATCCTTATCACTTACTTACTTTACACTTTCTTATTTTTCTTATTCACCTTCTATCTCCCCAGCTAGAGTGGAAGCTCCGTGATGCAGGGAGGGCATTTTGTCTGTGTTGTTGTTTGGCTGGTGTCTTTCATTCACTGCTGTATCTCCCCATGCCTAGAACAGTGACTGGCACACGTGATGAACTTAATAAATATTTGCTGGACAAAAGGATGAATGAATGAACAGACCCATTTCTGTCAATCAAAGAAGCTAGAATCTTCTGATAGGACAGGGAGTGGGGGAGGGTGGGGATTAGGGGGGTTGTTGAAGGAGGCCATGTTGAAGGATGAGGAGAGCAAAGACCTATGAACTAAAAATGGTTGTCATGAAAGGCAGTGGGTGTGGGGGAAACCCCCTCTGTGTCACCCACACCCTCTCCTCCATCATGTACTGGGTCACTGTGACTGGGCCCTGGCAGCTGGTATCAGCTTGGGGAGTCCCACAGGAAGCTGTTCTGTAGGTCCAGGAAGAGAATGAGATATGTCAGATGACAGTGTGTGAAATGTAACCTCCGCGGTCAAAGCTGATGTGAAGTGGCCCCATCTTGAAGAACAGGAGGTCAAGAGAAAGCCAAGGACTCTCTTGGAAACCAGATGCCATTGGCATTAGGGCGGGAAGTATCTTCTCCTCTGGTGGAGCTGCCCTGGCTCCTGGCATAGGTGTTGCTGCCCTGCCCACCTCATCAAAGGTGTCATCTGTGACCTGCCAGGAAAGACCTGTGCGCCCAGCAAGAGAGTCCTGGTGTTCTTCCGGCTCTTGGCAGCAGTTACAAAAATTTTTTTATGTTTATTTATTTTGAGAAAGAGAGAGTATGCACACAAGTTGGGGAGGGGCAGAGAGAAGGAGAGACAGAATCCCAAGTAGACTCCACACCATCAGCACAGAGCCCAATGCAGGGCTCGAACTCAGGAACCACAGTATCATGACCTGAGCCAGATGGAGAGTCGGATGTTTAACCGACTGAGCCACCCAGGCACCCTCTGGCAGTAGTTCAAAAAGTACAAGCTTAAGATAAGGAAACAACCCAAATGCTCATCAATGAATGAATGAATGGATAAAAAAGATGTGGTGCATATACATAACGGAATATTATTCAGCCACGAGAAAGGAGATATCCTGCTATTTGCAACAACAAGGATGGACCTTGGAAACATTGTGCTAAGTGAGAGAAATCGGACAGATAAAGACAAGTACTATATGATATCACTTATATTTTGAATCTAAAAAAGTCAAGCCCATAAAAAAACAGAGAGTAAAATCGTTACCTGGGGATGGGGGGCATGGTAAAGAGTGATGGTATTTAAGGTACATACTTGTAAGTATGTACTAAATAAGCCATAGAAATCAAGTACAGTGTAATGGATATAGACAATAAGATTGTACTGTAACTATGTAATGTGGCAAGTATCACTACATGGGCAATCATATTACAATATATAAAATGTATCAAAGTAACAGGCTGTGCACCTTCAACTTACACAATTTTATATGTCAAATTTGTTTTTATTTATATTTTTTTAACATTTATTCATTTTTTGAGAGACAGAGAGAGACAGAGCATGAGTAGGGGAGGGGCAGAGAGAAGAGGGAGACACAGAATCTGAAGCATAAGCTCCAGGCTCTGAACTGACAGCACGGAGCCCGATACGGGGCTCGAACCACAAACCGTGAGATCATGACCTGAGCCGAAGTTGGATGCTTAACCGACTGACCCACCCAGGTGCCCCCATATTTATTTTTTAAAAAGTACAGGCTTCGTGTCCTCAGATTATGGGTTATCTGGGACTTGGAGTTAGGCAGGCCTGGGATGAATCCTAAATGCAACTTTATTGTGTGTGTGATATCGGACAGGCTCTCTAATAAAAAGCGTGGGGGATGAGGTCTACTGAGAGGCTATCGTGAGAACTAATGACATAATGCATACGATGTGCCAGGCATACAGGTGCTCAATAAGTCATATTGGAGCCTTATTTTCTTTACTGTCAGAGTCACATTCAGAAGCTGGAATGGTGTTTAAGAGTGCAGTCGAGAAAGCAAGAACCCAACAAGGAATCTGGAAACCTGTGCTGGCTTCCAGCTCCAGCTGGTTATGTGGCCTGAGCAGGCTACTTGGCCTCCCAACAGCAGTCTCTATAGGAAAATGGAGAGGCTTGAGCTCCATGACCCCTTATGGTGCCCGGATATAGCTCCAGTATTCTATGATATGGGGCTCTGAGAAATCATTTTTAATTGGACTTCACTGAAGGGAGGAAATAAGAGGCAAGGGCCCATCGGACTTCACACAGAGGGGCTTCTCAGAGGTCTTCTTCTCCGGAGTTGGTGGGCATTTGTGTGTTAATGCACTATGAACTTTGGGGAGCTCTGTTAACAATATCCTAACTGCCATTCTCCCTCACACATGGGACCCAACCTCAAAGTGGCCTATGAAACACAGGGGCATCCTTCACACAAAGGCAGCTAGGTCAGCGATTCTTGAAACCGGCTGTGCTTCAGGTTCACCTCAAAGCAGATTCTCAGACTCCACCGCATGCTTACTGATTTAGAATCTCTGTGGGCAAGCTCAGGAGTCTGTACTGTTATCAGGTTCTCCAGGTGATACCCACAGCTATTTAAGCCTGTGCATTTGGGACCCATTGCAGCAGGGGACTGCCAGTTGTGTAGGGTAGGAGACGGACAGGACACGTGTTCTCCTAAATGTCTTCGCAGTGTGACAGAAGTGGACATCTTGCCTGACAGTGTCCCCTTGTTGACGTGTCCTGGCCTGACAGATGTGAGAGCATGGTGACCAGGCATTGTGCATTTGCTTCTCTGGTGCTTTGTTAGGCTGGCTAGGGGAGCAGCTCTTTGGGGGACACCAGCACCCAGTGGGCAAGAGGATGAGTAGAAAGGCGGGAAGGGGCTGTGTGAGTCCACTAGGACAGCCATAAAAACGTACTACATGCTGAGTGGCTTAATCAACACAAATCTATTTCCTCACAGCTCTGGAGGCTGGAAGTCTGAGATCTGGTGTCGGCCGGTTGGTTCCTCCTGAGGGTCTCTCTTGGCATGTAGATGTCTGCCTTCTTCCAGTGTGTTAGCATTTGTCTGTGCCCCAGTCTCTTCTTATAGGGACACCAGTCATATGGGATCAGGGCCCAACCATATGACCACATTTTAACTTGATAACCTCTTTAAGGATCCCATCTCCAAACACAGCCACATTCCGAGATACTGGGGGTTAGGGTGTCAACATGTGAATTTGGGGGAGAACACGACTGAGCCCACAGCAGGAACACTCAGGGGCAGCATGGAGGAGAGGAAGCGAGGAAAGGGGCAGTGTCTTTTTGTTTCTAGGCTTGTCCCAGGGCCCGCCTGGCCTTTCCTACACACCAGCCTCTGGAGGCTCATCACCTCCACACTTTCCTTGGAAGGAGTGCTGGACTCTCCCTCTCCTGGTTCTGATCCCATTTATTCCTCACAACCCTCCTGTGAGGCAGGCAGGGCAGGCTTATCATTATTTTGCAGGAAAACATGGGTTCAGAGAAGCCAAGTGTTGTATTCCAGAATGTATCCCATGATTGGTATCCAGATTTTCCTGCACCCAGAGCAGTGTTCTTCCCATGGGTGCACTGGGCACCTGCTATGTGCACTACGTCTGTTTCTGTGGCTTCCAGGGACTTGGGGACAATGTCTGAGGAGGGCTGAGTGCTGGCAAGGGGTGGTTCGAAGAGAGATCCCATGTCTCCCTCCCTGCCCCCTCTTCTCTCCTTTCTTTTTTATTTTTTGTTTGGTTGGGATTTTGTTGTTGTTGTTAGTTCTCTCCTTTCTTTTTTATTTTTTGTTTGGGATTTTGTTGTTGTTAGTTTTTGTTGTTTGATCACCTCTTATATTGTATTCTCTGATGGAACTCCTAGGAGAATAAAGCCTGTTCTGTGTATACAGATAAGTGTTTTTCCATTTTTGGCCTATTAAAAGCATGGGGCTTGCCTAATTCATTAAAAATTCATGCTCCATTTGCTTGGGTGTGGATGGTGAGAAGGCTGAAGAGCCAAGGAGACCAGGCTAGCTCATGTCTCGTTGACACGAGGGGGTGGATGGCTGAGCTGGGAATTAGAGAACACTCTGGAAGAGTCGATTCACAAACACTCGCTGGGAAGTGCTCGTTGCCCTAGGCCACAAACAAGACACAGCCTCTGCTGTCACTTCACGGAGCTAGAGAGGTCAAATGAATGGATGATGCTATGATGCTATGATGGAGATGTGCTCATCAAGGATCTTGGTTAAGCGCAGGATAAATTGGGGCAGCTGAGGGTGAGCGGGGGTGCTAAGGAAGGAGTCAGGCTGGGAGTGCTGGTTCCCCCCAGCCTCACACACACACACACTCACACACACACTGGCTCTTGTGATGTTATGATGCACAATGCTTGTTCTGATCTGTATTCTCTGTGTATCCAGGCAGGTGGAAACTCTGAGAGCCATAGAATTCCCAGGCCACCTGCCAGCCCTTAGCCAGCCTGGGGGTGCTCAGAGGCCAGTAGACTGCAGGAGGCTGATGACCAGTGCAGGGAAATGACATGGGCTGGAGTGTTACAGGGCTCCCAGCCCTGTGGTCACCTAGAAAACAAGCTCAACTTTCTACGAGTTTTCTGATGTATCTCTGCGTCACCAGGAGGATGGCCCAAACTGCAAAACCCAGAAACCAGAAGCAATTGGACAATGATTACAAGCTGCCAAAGGATGGCCTGTTTTGGGGGTGTGAGTGTGGGCGTGGTCTTGTCCTTCTGCTGTTGTACCCTGATTTGGGGACTTCCGAAAAGGAGTGTTCTTGGATTGCTTAGGCCAGCAGGACAGTACTGTCTTGTAGACAGGGTTCCACTAGTCTCTGGGGACAAGATTCCCAGAGTGACTGGACCTGGAGGTCCCGCATGTTGTTGCCTCCTGCATGATCTCTGCTTGTACTCTGGGCTCAGTCGGCAGTGTTCCTGGAGAAAAAACCCCAGGTTGCCTGAGAGTCTTGGGCAACATAAATGTCTGGGCAAGGCCAAGGGCAGAACTGCTTGTTTGTTGGTTTTTAAATCCTTATGCTAATCAAGGTGTGATGACAGGCTCTTTCTTTGCTCCCAACCAGGCTGGTAGAATTGGCGTGGGGTCGCTGATAGAACTTTCGCCCAAAAGCCAACTCCCCCGGCTCAGGGGATTGAAGCCCCCATCCACCCCATTCAGTCCAGGAGCTGTGGCCAAGAGAGAGAGATCCAACAGAGGTGGAGGGGCCGCTTCTTCAAGAGCCGCCAGGGAGGCTCCAGACTGGTGATTTAGTGAGAAGAAGTCCCCTTGTTCATCTGTCACTTCCGTCCCCGAGGGCCCAGTACTGCAGCCCAGCAATCCTCCCGGCATCTGACAGGGGCGGCAGACCAGACCGGAGAGCAAGAAGGGGTCCTGCACTGACCTGGCCGGGGGCCCAGAGCTGCTCGGGGTGGGGGAGCCGCGTGTCAGGAAGGGGCCGCGGTGGGGGTGGGCAGGGGAGCCCAGGCAAGCTGGGACGGCCGCCAGCAGACAGCTTTGTTTTTCCGTGGCAGTTTGCTGGTGATACTTCTATTTCCCGAGCCGCCAGCTGAGGGGGGGAGGGGAGAAGAGCGAGGCTTGAAAGGGACAGACTGTGGCCACGAAGAGTGGGAGCCGGTGCTTGGCACAGCTGCGGGGTAGGGGCTGCCTTGACGCCCCGCCCCCTCGGATCTCCTGCATCCGCCCTTCAGATCTCGCGGCCAGGGGAGCAGATGTCTTGCTGGAGAGACTCCCCCATCAAGAGGCCCCCCGCCCCCCCCCCCCCGCCCCTTCCCCCGGGACTGCCCTCCTCCCTGAGGCTCAGCAGGGCAGGCGCCGGGCTGAGAGATGGCCTGCCAGCTGTTGGCTCCCTCGGGCGCTGGCCCGGGCCCTGCTGTGTGTGCCAGGCGGCAGGTGCCACGCAGGGGGTGCTGCTTGAGTCTAGGGGCTGTAGTGTGTAGGGCGGGGGCGAAGGAGGGGGGGGGGGCTGTGCTAAGGGGCCGCTGGAAGGGCAGCAGGTTGTTAAGAGGCAGGGCGGCTTCCTCTTCGGGATTCGAGCCTAGCGGCTGTGCCGAAGGCCCTGCACCAGCGACAGTTACAACATGGACAAAATACTGGGTGGACAAGCTAACAAAGTCTTGGCCTAAACCTAAGATTCCACGTCATTCTGTTTTCACTTGAAAAAAATGGCCTTCAGCCGTGGTCTCTTTTCCAGGCCTCAGACTTTCCCAGGGCAGTGAGTGGTGGAGGAAGGAGTATGTTAGCGCCAGGAGACATTTCTCAGGCTGTTCTGGCAAAGCTTGCTCCGAAGCTGACCCTGCATTCGGCTGGGAGCCCCAGAAGAGGCCACTGGCTGTGCAGAGCAAGTCCCAGGACTTCCCTAGGCTTCGGCCACTTCTGGGACCGCCCACCGCCCCCAGCCTGCCTCCGGAACCCTTCCCACATCTTCAGATGGTGGGGAGAGCAGCTGCGGGCTGCGAGGTCACCATGGTGACTGGCGACAGCCGGCAGCCCCTGACTCCATCCTCCAGGCTGGCAGACCAGCCCCCAGCCCCCAGCCCCCAGCCTGCAGCCCCCAGGGAGCAGGAGGACTGCAGGGCCAGGGCCTGCCCACCGGCTGCCTCTGGGGCTTGCTTTCAGTGGCAGATTCCTCTCTGGCAGCCCTGATTCAAAGGCAGGGTTCCGAGTTGAGGCAAATGGGCATAAACATGTCCCTGGAGAACTCTAAGACGTTACAAATGTAACGTATTGTTGGTACAAATAAAATCAAACTCATTATCCAGGAGATAATAAAGATTATGATGTTAGAGAGAACCTAGTCTAGTCAGAATATCCTAATTCTCCTCTTGAGTGTCCCCCTGGCCTTGTGATTCATTCATTTAATGAGTCTTTCTGGTCTGCTGAAATCTTTGCTTTATTTTAAGATCATTTATTTTCAATTTGTCAGAGGTAAAGAATGACTGATGAACTTCCTTCTTAGAAATCTTCAGCTATTTTAAGGCCAATCAAGTCTTCTCTTCCTTAAGCTCAGCCACCCCAATTATTCTGACTGGTACTTTTTAATGACCTAACATCTTTTTTCTTTTAGAATGACATGGACATATCTGCTCAATAAATTAACATCGGCTGACGTATTTGGCTTTTACAAGTCCACCTGCCAATAAAGAAGAGGCAGATGGGGCAAAGAACTCGAGGAAAGGGTTGGGGAGTCATGTGACCATTTATCAAGCGAAGAGAACCAGCACCCAACCAAAAAAAAAAAAAAAAAAAAAAGCACTACTTTTAACCTTTTTTTAAAGTCTATTTCCCATATCTTTAATTACCTCTATTGCTCTTCTCTGAATCCTCTCTGGTTTTCAATGTCCTTTTGAAGGGATGTTAATCAAAACTACCCATTTTTCTGATCACAGTTCAAGTAGCTACACTGTAGCATAGAAGAATTACTTTACAATCGCTGTAAGTCATACAGCTATCCTTTATTATAGCCCAAGTTATCAGGTGATCTTTGTTTCTTTGCTTCTAATAACACTGACTTATTATTTCAGTTCAGCTTGTGGTCAGCTAGGGCCCCTGGATTTTCATTTTTGTTTTCTGTCCTCTATACCTGGGTCTAACTACCAAGTATTTTTGTGTTAGTACGAGCCCTCTGCCATTTCATTTAACATGTTTTTATTGAAGCAAAATAAACACACAAACCTGGACGTGTAGTTAAGTACACATCCCGATAAATTCCAAAGACGCAGCCCACATAACCAACATTCAGATTAAGCAACCTTACGTTATCAGCAACCCCGAAGCCTCTCTTGTGCCCCCTTTCCACCTTTGCTTCCACCACCCCACCTGTGTTAACCACTATCCTGATTGCTAACACTGTATGTTACATTAGCCTGTTTTTATTCTTTATAAAATATAATCACAGACTGTGCACTATTTTGTGTCTGGTTCATTCATGTTGCCACTCACTTCCACTCTCCTTTCTTGAACTCACCCTTTTCATTAGTGGGCCTAGAAGGATGTAGGGGTTTGAGAACCAAGGCATTTCAAGCTCAGACCTGTCAATGTTGACTGCAGCTAGGTAACATAGTTCCTGTGACATGCCAGATTTCTGAGTTAGAATTTTACTCGAACCATTTACTGGTCATTTTGTCCCTTTCACTCTTCAGAATCAACCCTCTCCTCCCCAGGTCAATTTATACTCCCATATCAGGGTAATCTCTGAGGACATAATGTGTGTATGTGACTGCATTAGCCCCATGGGGAATTATTTCTGTCTTTATGAGGGAAAGGATTAGAGAGAGTTGTGTCTATGTTTAGGGAAGCCTTTAATTCAGATGTTCAGTTCAAGGTTTAATCCCTAGTTGTGGTTTGTGCTAATATGCTGTGGGCATGACAGGTATGGGAGGTGGGGAAATCACGTGTGTTGTTACCGTAGAGAAGTGCTTCCCAGACCTTTTCACAACATGGCACCACAGAGATGATAACATTTATATGGAAAACTGTGGCCGATGGAGAAGATGTGTATGTATAATAGGCAACAAAATGTAAGACAATGTTTTACACCATCCCAATATTTACAACACTTACATTTATGTATATATTTATATTTAAGCAGATCTAGTATATATTTAAATGTATTTAGTGAGTAAATCTAATACATATATTTATATTATTATATATGTTTATGTTTAAGGAATCTAATAGCTCTTCTTTTTCTTTGTGACATATGTAATGTTGATTTGTGTGTGTGTGATGTAAATAGAATTCCAAATCCAAACTAATTTATTTCATATCAACTATTTCAGAATAAAGAAGTTCTAATTTGCAGAATAAACATGCATTGTTAGGGATGCCTGGGTGTCGCAGTGGGTTAAGCGTCCAATTCTTGATTTCGGCTCAGGTCCTGATCTCACTGTCTGTGAATTTGAGTCCCTCAGTGGGCTCCATGCTGACAGTGCAGAGCCTGCTTAGGATTCTCTCTCTGTCCCTCCCCCACTAGAGTGCGAGGTCTCTCTCTCTCTCTCTCTCTCTCTCTCTCAGAATAAATAAATAAACTTAAAAAAAACACGCATTGTCATCGGCTCACTTGGGCACCACTAAAAGGCATATCAACCAAAATAACAACAAAAGTATCCAGTATAGACAAAGCTGGAGATAGAGCTGTGCCTGCAGGAACCCCTGCCACCCTAGGGGCCTTCTCTGGGCTGTGGGCCACGCCCCCTGGCACGTGGAACGCGAAGTCCTGGAGTAGCTCATGGTCGTGTCCATGAACAGCAGGTGCAGACTTTGTGGCTGGCTGCCGGAGTCCTTGGGCAAGTGGTGGAGGCAAAACCACAGGTGTGGGGTATTTCTCATTGTGCAAGCTACCTGCAGGACCAAGTGCATGCCACTTCCCTGGGGGCTGCCCTTCGAGGATTCAGAGGTGAGGCTGCTCCAGCTACTCAGGCCCTGCTCAGCTGCCCAGAAGGATGAGGGGATCATCTCCCATGGCATTCTTGGAGCTCATCTGCAGCACTCCAGTTGGCTTACCATTTGGGACATTCTTCCTAAGATGTTTTAGTGACAGAGGCCAATGCTCTAGAATTGTCACCTTAGTGTGTCTGAGCTGCTACCATAAGTACAGTAGGCTGGGTGGCTTATAAATAGCAGAAACACAGTTTTGGAGTCTGGAAGTCTGAGACCAGGGTACCAACATGGTCAGGTTCTGGTGAGGACCTCTTCCAGCCCATAGACTGATGACTTCTCATTGTATCCTCACATGGCATAGAGAAGAGTCTCTGTGGTCCTTTTTTTTTGGTAGGCCACTAATTCCATTCATGAGGGTTCCACCCTCCTGACCTACTTACCTCCCAAAGTTTCCACCTCCTTATACCATCATAGTGGGGGTTAAGATTTCAACATACACATTTCGGGGAGACACAGACATTCAGTCCATTGCAACTCTTCCCCAAGCAAGCTAGTCACACCAGTTGAGGCTAGGAGAGCTTTTTTTTTTTTTGTAATTTTTTTTAATATTTATTTATGAGAGACCGAGAGAGACAGAGCATGAGCAGGAGAGGGGCAGAGAGAGAGTGAGACACAGAGCCCGAAGGAGGCTCCAGGCTCTGAGCTGTCAGCATAGAGCCTGATGCGAGGCTCGAACTCACAAACAGTGAGATCATGACCCGCACCAAAGCTGGACGCTTAACCAGCTGAGCCACAAAGACACCCCTAGGAGAGCTTTGTTGAACAAGTTCCTGATTATTTATTCAGAAGGCTGGTGAAAAAGTGTCTGAATATGTGTGGCACTGAAAACTTTTATACAGAATATAGACAGGTGAATCACAAATTCAAGAGCCTTGAATTAGGCCCACTCAGAACAGGTGAGGATGGGCACTAATCTGAGAAAATATCTGCTCTAGATTCAGCCTGACTGAACTGGGCTGTGTTGGTGAGGACTGTGATAGATTATCCAAATGGAATAATTGAGAAGCGTTTAATAAAGGGACTACTTACAAGAGTATTTGTCGGGTCAGGGGAAATCAGCAACATTTAGTGAATCATCTTGGGAGTAGAGTGCCATTACCACCCCTCTGCTTGAGGAGAAGAAGAGGAGGTGTGGGGACTAGAACCTGGAGGGTAAAGTACTGTAACCTTTAGTAAAGGAATGTGGCCACTGACAACCTGTGATGTTATGGAAGGATCTGATGGAAACTAAGGAGCTGATGGCTATGACCTCATTGTCTTCTTCCTCCAGCCTCCTGTCAGAGCCTCCCATGGCCAAACCCAAGTGGATGCTGAAGACAAAGGAGCCCATAGACCTGGTCCACAGAGGCCAGTTTCCAGGAACAGAGTACAGAGTGGAAGAAAGAGAATATCCAACACTTTTCACACCTTTTGCCCTTCATCATCCACCTTGTCCAGATGAAGACGTCATGTCCCCAGCCCCAGGACGTACAAAGTCCCATTAGTTACTGAATGACATCGTACTCCCACCTGAAACCTAAAGTGTTAACCATAATGCTCTTCATGTAAGGTTTGGGGGTAAAAGTGAAGGAAGAGAATCAAGTAATTAACATAAAAGCTTCTATTATCCCTCCTTCTATACCTGGTCATGAGACTCAAGTTGATAATTGTGTCTTCCTTCTTTTATTACCTATTACACATTTCCTAACTCTTTGCTACCACCTCAACGGATCAGGTTTTTTTTACCCTCATTTCTTCATAATCTGTGTCCTTTGGTGGCACTATCTTTTTTGGGTTGCCTCAGTTTTCCACTGATGAGTAATTTAGTGAAGAGAATACTCAATGGTGGTCTATGAAGTCTTGGATTCTGCATTTGGTCCTTCCTGACCTCATTGTATAGTGGTGACCCAATTTCTCCTTGGTAAGCAGATCACCTTGGTGAGTGGCACGCCCTCTTTTCTGATTATTGGTTCAGTAGAATGAGAAGCTGAAAATGGTTAGAAGGTAGTAGCAGCTTCTGACTTAACAGAACCTCACCCATGTTTTCTGGTTTACAGGGACCTCCACTGAGGCCAATGAGCCCAAGGTTGCCAGGATCAGAAGCAAACATCCCTTAAGAAGATACAACAGTGAGAGGCCATGCCCACATCCATGCTCCCAGTCTGGTTTCCAGACTTGGGCATTCCGTCTATGGGACAGCACCATACATTGGCTGCTGGTTTAAGGTATGTACCGTGTCCAATAGCAGGTTTTGCAGACTGCGGTCTTCCAGCAGGCACAGTAACTGAGCCTTCAGTGGGCCATTCAACTGGAATATGAAGCCATCTATTTTCTGAGGCATGTGGAAAGACCACATGAATTTAATTGGAACAAACTCTCTACTGTACTTTCTTTTTACTTTTAAGAAATGAGTTTCCTGGTCATAGGCAATGTGATTTACAGTGATGAATAAGGCATTCTTTAGGGAAGGATGGTGCTGACAGAGCATTATGAGCGGGTAAAGCACAAATAAATGTAGAGTATGTATCTATTCATTTTAAGGACAAGTCACTGCCCCCACAATGCCGGAAGAGATTCAGTGTCATCAACCTGTCACTAGGTGACTGGCTATTCAGTTTAGGGAATAATCCCATATTGGGAACTCAGCACTGACCTCTGCTGATGGCAGCAAGGGCATTCAGCTGTGGCACTGATTATGTTAACCTTGGGGAGATGAAGGGCATGTTGTTGAGACTACCATAGCTTCTATCTCAGGAAAGGGTGGAGCAAACTACTTTTTCATGGTTCCATTGAGTTAGTCCCAATATGCCCTCTGGTAGGCACTCACATAGAACGTAAATATTTTCACAACCTTGGCCCATTCATTGAAGTCTATCCATATATCCCTTCCCAGTTCTCTTTGTCACCAATCTACCCTCACAGAAACATCAAGAATAATTTTTGACTGAATATCAGGGCACTTTGCCCCAGCTAAGGTGATATGTAGATTAACCATCACTGTGCTCATGCAATTTGCTTGTGCCTGAATTGGTAGATAAGATAATGCTCAGCTCACAATGGTGGTGTCTGTCACATAGTCACATGATATTGTGTGACCAGGTCTAGGTTCTATCAGAGCCTAGTGACAAGTGGGGAACTGCTTTGTCAATGAAGAATAGTCAGCAAAAGAGGCCACACACCTCACACCTTAGAGATATCCATGTAGTTCTCCCATTAGAGTTCTCCTGAGGCTACAGACAGCATTTTATAGTCTATGTCTGAACACTTTCTCTACCACTGGGTCTGCTTACTTGTGTAGTCCCAGAGGCAGAGCAGCTTGTATTTCTTGATCTGGCATCCCTCAAAACTGGTGGCTTGAATGGGTCAGAGCAGCGTACCTAAGGGTGGTATATGTTATTCCCCAAAATCCACAGATCTACCAAATATCAAATCACTTTGTGGTAGGAAGTGCAAGATGGAGCAATTTGTCACTCATTCTTGACATCGTTCACACCCCTGGGTCCCTAGAAATTTCACAATGTGGAAGGCCTCTGAACTTTCATGGGGTTTATCTCCTATCTCCCAAAATGCATACTTCTTATTAAGGCACCGAAAATATTTGCCACTTCCTGTGCACCAGGTGCAATTGGCACAATGTCACCAATGAAATACAGTGATTTGTTTTTATTTTTTATTTATTTATTTTTTTAATGTTTTATTTATTTTTGAGACAGAGAGAGACAGAGCATGAACGGGGAAGGGACAGAGAGAGAGGGAGACACAGAATCGGAAGCAGGCTCCAGGCTCTGAGCCATCAGCCCAGAGCCCGACGCGGGGCTCGAACTCACGGACCGTGAGATCGTGACCTGAGCTGAAGTCAGACGCTTAACCGACTGAGCCACTCAGGCGCCCCACTGATTTGTTTTTAGATATCAAAATGATCAAGTTCTGTGGACTGTAGTACAATAGTGCAATAGCAAGGTAGTGGATGAAGCCTTGTCATAAAAACCTCAGGTGGAAGTGTACTGCTGTCCTTGCCATGTGAAGGCAACTAGCTTTGCTGCTGGGAATTGGAAAAAAACCCTTTTCTAGGCCTGTAGCTGCACCTAGCAGGTGCCAAGGGTGTTTTTATTTGTTTTGGTTGAGATACCCATCTGGAACTACAGTTGCGATTGGCATCACTATGTGACTGAATTCTCCACAATCTATAGTCATTCTCTACAATCCATCTGGTTTCTACACCAGTCAAACATGAGTTAGATGTTAATGTGGTAGTAATTACCACTCCTGCATCTTTTAAGTATTTGATGGTTACATTAATCTGTGCAATTCTGACAGGGTTACTATATTTCTTTGGGTTCACTGTCTTGGTGTGGGGGAGAGGGAAGTTCCATTTGGAAGGGGACATTTCCCACTTGGAACTGCCATAATGGCCTCATTCCATGGGTCAGGAAGCCAGTGTGAGATTCTGTGAGTAGGTAACATATCTATTATTATTATACATTCTGGCACTGGGAAGGTAAGACGAGTGTGGTTTCTCAGTCTTATTGGACCCACCGTAAGATAGACTTGGACTACTGCTATTCCATTTATCACCTGATCTCCTTGAGCTCACACTATGACTTGTGGACCACTGTGCCAGTTTGAATCTCCTGTGGTTAGCATGAGTTCAGAAACAGAATCTAACAGTCCCTGAAAGTTCTGGATCGTTCCCTTTCCCCATTTCGTTTAATGGCCTCTGGTCTCTCTGGGGAAAGATTGGGGAAGATTCACAGCATAGAGGTATGGCCACATTTCAGGTGCTTGTTCAAAGAGACTCCCTCACCTTTGCCCCCAAGTCAAAGGATTCTGGGCCTCTGGGTCCAAACACGGTAAATCCTGATTGTCCACCATGATTTTCTCCACTAGACCCAGAATTATATATGTCAAGTAGCACCTAAATAGTCTGTACATCCACTGCAGTCCTGAGGAACCCATGATTAGGTAGCCAGTGCCAGAGATCCCTACAGACCCAAACTTTCTAATTACCACTCCAGTTTCACACCTTATTGTGGTAATTGTGTCCACTGTGGCTTTGAGACTCCTGACCCCTACTACACTGGGATCCCGTTTTTTCCCTTTAAACCAAGGAGTCTAATTTCATTGCAACCTCTCCCATTGTCATTTCCTGCTTACAGAAAACAGCCAAAAGCTTTTCAAGGAGGTCTGTGAACACTTCACAATGGAATTCTTCTGGCCTTGAGAGGAGAGTATCCTCTGGCCTCCTGGGGAGTGTGGTTAAGGTGTGGCTGTGCATGTTGTGCAGAATAGATCCCCTCCAACATTCTTAACCTCCCAAACCTTCAGTTTCCTTCTCAGAATGCTAGAAAAGTCCTCATTAACGGCCAGCCACTGTTGAGTCCAGGCTTTTGTTGGCCAGTATAGCTATGACTGCCACTCCCAGCTGCTCAAGCCAGCACATGAAGTCCTGAATCTTGGGTGAGCACGCCTGTACCATTAAATTCTCCCATTCAATGCTCTTACGACTCCCTCCTATATATGCTTCCCAGGCTCCTCCTGGGGATTCTGCAACCCTTTTGATGTATAGGCTCTCTCTCCCCTGTACCATGCTTTGTCCTTCTCCATCTGGGCTATACTAGGACATAATTCTTGCTATGAGCCTGGAGGCAATGAGGGCTGTGGAACAAGTCCTGAGGTGACTTTGCCACATCTGTGTCTGCTCAAATGTCCTATGAATCAGCGTCTCACTTTTGTACCAGTGGAAGGCATAAGAATTCTAGTGGGATTGAACATTTAATGGACTCTGTATGTATGTCACCTTTATAATCAGTCCCTGGGCATAGCTGCCCAACAAGAGATCTGTGACTCTCTCAAAGCTACCATCAAGGCTTTCTGCATTTCCATCCATGTTCCAAGTATTCAGGACCTTCGATTTATCCCTCCTCTGTATATGGTCTCTGGGACTATCATAGATCAGCCACCCCACACCACAGTAATCACCACTGTCAGCATAGCTAAGCCACTGGATCTGCCAACATTGTGTCTTCCATCCGCATTCTTTTAATGCCACTCATGGTGATAATTGGAACAACTATGATGCCACTGTATTTTATTTTATTTTATTTTATTTTTTGAAATGTTTATTTATTTTTGAGAGAAACAGAGAGAGTATGAGCTAGGGAAGGACAGAGAGAGAGGGGAGCAGATGATCAAAAGGGGCTCTGTGCTGACAGCAGGGAGTCCAATGTGGGGCTTGAACTCATGAACCATGAGATCATGACCTGAGCCAAATCAGATGCTTAACTGACTGAGCCACCCATGTGCCCTGATGCTACTGTATTTTATGGATTAACTGCATTCTGTTTCCCTCTGTATGGCAAGAGGATATCCCTGCCATACATCTCAAATATGTGAGCAACCCAATTCTAGAATCTCATCTGAGGGTTATTTTCCTATAGGGCCATCCCTGGTACCATTACTTTATCAGTCAGTGTCCCAATGGGACACTGAAGTGGGGTAATTGCAGAGGGTTTAACAAAGATATTTACAAAGTTGTGAGCAGTGGTTAAGGGAAATCAACAGGGTATGGTATAATACCCTTGGGCTAGAAAAAGCTGAGATCCCTGGTCTTATCTAGGTCTGAGTGGTTACCAGAACCTGGAGAGGGGGCTGTAGTTCTAGGAAGAGGCCACAGAAGAGGCTCTGTGGCCTTGGTAAAGGGAATGCCGTTACTGTCAATCCTCAGCTCAAAAGGGCAAGAGCCTGAGACAGGGAGGCCCAGACTCCAGGGGAAAACCAGACTCTCATCCATGTTCTTGTTCAGGTACAGAAAACCTAGGGGACTCCCATCAGCACATCACCCTGGAAATCCTCTAGCTCTGTGTAGACTAGCTGCATGAAAATGGATAGAGCATACTTCCTGATTTTGGAAAAAAAAAGTCACCTATTAAAGATATTTGGGGGAAACTTGGGGAAATTTGAATATAAGAATTGATATTAGATGATCTCAAAAAATTTCATTAAGTGTGATTGTTTCTTGCGGACAACAGGAAAATGTCCTTATTTTTAAAATGCAGTTTTAAAAAAATGGCATGGTGTCTGTAATATACTTTAGGACAGTTCAGCCAAAAAGGAAAATATGTGGTTCTAGAGAGATGCAGGAAATAGGGCAAAATGCTAGTAGTTCTCTAATCTAGGTGGTGGGTAAATGAGTGGTCATTAATTAATTCTTCTTTCTGTATGTTCAAAATTTTTCAAAATATAAAGGTAACAACATAACAGGGCATCTGTGGCCTCCCATTTCCTCCAAGAAGTGGAAGCAGATAGAAGCATTCAGCAGTTGGACAGCTGTTCAGTAAACAGGGCAGGGTACCATTTCTCAGTGTAGGGTTACTAGACCAGCCTGTATAAAAAGTACCTACAGGGGCGCCTGGGTGGCGCAGTCGGTTAAGCGTCCGACTTCAGCCAGGTCACGATCTCGCGGTCCGTGAGTTCGAGCCCCGCATCGGGCTCTGGGCTGATGGCTCAGAGCCTGGAGCCTGTTTCCGATTCTGTGTCTCCCTCTCTCTCTGCCCCTCCCCCATTCATGCTCTGTCTCTCTCTGTCTCAAAAATAAATAAACGTTAAAAAAAATTAAAAAAAAAAAAGTAACTACAGAGCTTGATAAAATGCAGATTCCTGGGCCAGATTTTTCTGGGCATCTGCATATTTAACAGATTTCCTGGGTGAGAAGCACAAGGGTAATAAAGTACCACTGAACTAAAAGCCAACAGTGTGGGACTGCTGGGTGGCCCAAGTTGGGTAGGCATCTGACTTCAGCTCAGGAACTATCTTGTCGTTCATGAGTTCAAGCCCCGCATTGGGCTCTGTGCTGACCGCTCAGAGCCTGGAGCCTGTTTCAGATTCTGTGTCTCCCTCTCTCTCTGCCTCTCCCCAGCTTGTTTTCTGTTTGTCTCTCTCTCTCAAAAATAAACATTAAAAAAAAAAAAGTCAAGAGTGAAACATCTTCTCTTTGCCACCTAATAGCTGTGTGATCTTAGACAATTTGCTTAACTTCCCCCATCCCTGATGGTGTCATATGTAAAGCGGTGACATTATATACATGCTACTTTCCCTACCTCACTGATTAGTTTATTCCATATTGTATGTTTCTCATGTGCTCTACAAAATGCTATTCAGCTGTAAGGTGATCTCCTACAGGGTGAGAAAGAATAACTATTGCTTACTGAATGCTTGTTATGCGTATTAGTAAGCATGGCAAGTACAGTATTTGGTTTGATGCTCATAACGATGAGGAGAGACACAAATGACACGCTTCTCTTTACAGATGAGGAAATAGGCTTGTTCACAGTTGTTGTATCCATTTCCTATTGCTGTGCTAACAAACTGCCACAAACTTAGTGGCTCAGATTACTCATTCATTTGTTCATTCATTCATTCATTTACATTTGTTCCGGAGGTCAGAAGTCCTAAAATCAAGGTGTCGACAAGGCTGTGTTCCTTCTCGAAGCTCTGGGGGAGAATCTAGTCCCTTGCCTTTTCTAGATTCTGAAGGCTAGGCGTGCTTGGCTAGGGCCCCTTCTTCCGTCTTCAAACCCAAAGTGCAGCATCTTCAAATCCCTCTCTTCTCCGCCTTTCTCTCACTCTGTGACCTTTGATTTGTATGTACCGTCACACCTTCTCTTTTCCTCCAGTCCTCCTGCCTCCCTCTTAGAAGGGCACTTGTGGTTACATTGGGTCTTCCTGAATAATACAGGATACTTTCCCCACCTCAAAATCCTTAAACTAATCACCTCTGCAAGGTCCCTTTTGCCATGTAAGGTAACACATTTACAGATTCTGGAGATTAGGACGCAAACATCTTTGGGGGCCATTATTCTACCTACTGCCATTGTATAACTAGCGAGTACCCATCTGATTCCAAAGCCCATGGCCCTGGGCTGCTCCCTCAAAGATAACTTGCGCCAGTGACATGCCAGACACCCTCCAAGCCTCCTCTTCTTCCATTCGTTAGGATCCCCCATACTATGGTTTATCAAACAAGGGGCTGGTCTGGATTTCACCCCAGCTGTCGAATGAATGTTGAATGGTAGATAGCCAACGCCACAAGTAATGAGTCAGAACAGTCCCAGCAGCCACACAGGTGCAACAGAGGCTTCGGATGAAAATGAAGCCATGTGGCAGGGCTCTGAACTATACGGTCACATCATCTGGGATGCTGGGACCTAAGGTTTCCCATTGCCCTCCACAACACCACTGAGGCACACACGTGCTTTTCTTTCCTTGATTGTAGAAGCAGTATTTACTCATTTTGGAAACTGAAAATAGAAATGAGCATAAAGGAGGAAACATCACAAAATTCTCAAAATTCAGCCAGATTTTTTAACATGGTCTGGTTTGCTCCACTTTTTTCCTATACATTTTTACACAGTCTAGATCATACTATATATGTAATTTTGCTTCTTACTTTTTCCCCTCAACATTATATTGTGAATATTTCTCCAAATCATTGAAAACTCTTTGTAAACATCATTTTTAATGACTGCATAATGATTCATTGTCAAAATGTATCATTGCTTACTTAATCAATACATTCTTTTTGGACAATTAGGTTAGATTTTTTTCCAATTTTTTTTGTGCCATTAACTGCTTCAGTTAATATTTTTGTGCATCAATCTGTGCATTATGAAGTTGCACCTGATGCTGGAGTTAAGCTTTAAAATCAAAATGTAAAACAAAAATTGAGGATAGGTAAAATTAATCTTGAAAGAAATCCCTTAAATCAACCTTAATCCATTAAGGCCGCCAGAAGCTCAAAAGGTAAGAATTAACTATTTGTATTTCTCTTTGCATTTAAGCTGTGGCTGTTTTCCCTGGGGCAGTGGATAACATATGGTTGAATAGGAAAGCTTAATGGGGTAAAGACATTTTTCCTCCCTCCTTCCATCTTTGTTTTCCTCCCTCCAGCCCTTTCAGATATAGTTAAGTACATACGTCACCCCTATTTTGATTACAGCTGACCCTTGAACAACATGATGGTTAGGGGTGCTTGATGCCCCACACGTTTGAAAATCTGTATATAACTTTGGACTTTCCTCAAACTTAATGACTAATAGCCCACTGTTGACTGAAAACCTTATCAATAACATAAATAGTTGATGAATATATAGTTTGCATGGTATATGTATTATATACTGTATTCTTATGATAAAGCTAGAGAAGGGGAACCTGGGTGGTTCAGTCGGTTAAGCATCCAACTTTTGCTCAGGTCACGATCTCGAGGTTCGTGGGTTTGAGCCTCGCATCGGGTTCTGTGCTGACAGCTCAGAGCCTGGAGCCTGCTTCGGATACTGTGTCTCCCTCTCTCTCTGCACCTCCCCCACTCACACTCTGTCTCTTTCTCTCTCTCAACAATAAATAAAAATGTAAAAAAAAATTTTTTTAAAAGCTAGAGAAAAGAAAATGTTGTTAAGAAAATTGTAAGGAAGAGAAAATACATTTAGAGTACTGCCCTGTATTTATCAATACCACAAGTTTGTGTCCTCTATGAATCATCTGTCAGTATGTACATCAATATAGCCTTATGTGACATAAAACACTGCAGATGTCATATGTATAACTGATGCTAGACGTCAAAAATGAAAAGATAATGTACAGTCTGTGTATGTATAAGTTTTTTTTTAATGTTTATTTATTTTTGAGAGAGAGAGAGAGACAGGGTGTGAGTGGGGGAGGGACAGAGAAAGAGGGAGACATAGAATCCCAAGCAGGCTCCAGGCTCTGAGCTGTCAGCACAGAGCCCAATGCAGGGCTCAAACACATGAACCGTGAGATCATGACCTGAGCTGAAGTTGGACGCTCAACCGACTGAGCCACACCCAAGTGCCCCTAAATTTTAACTTTTTATAATAGACGTGTGTATCCTTTATGGTAGCAAATGATAAAATAGGCTAGTATATCTATATTTTATGCATTCATACATGACCTACCTCACCTTTCCTTATTTTTTTTTTTTTACATTTCTAGACTGCACTGTTTATTTGTGAGTTTTTTCAAACTGTCACAGATCTCCAAAAAACTTCCCAATATGTTTGCTGAAAAAAATTCACGTATGAGTGGACCCACGCAGTTCTAACCTGTGTTGTCCAAGCTGTGTTTCCCTAAGTGGATGCTCTGAAGGGTGATTCCTGAGACCAAGTGCATGCTGTGTGGTCAGTGGGGTGTTTCAAACACTGCTTCAGTCTGCTGGGCCCTGCCTCTTGTTCCTTCATTCCTTTGACCAGCTATGTGAGGGGCAACCTGACAACCTTCCTGTGGCCTCTAGATTCCTCTTTAGGGCATTTCTAAAGCCTTGGAACACCCAAGTGTGCAATCTGGAAGCATTAGTGCCTGCGAGCCCACTTGAACCTTCGGTGATGGGGCCAGTAGATGATTGCTTCCCCTCCCTGCCCAGGGTGAGAACTTTTTTTGTGTGTGTTCATTTATTTATTTTGAGAGAGACAGTGCAAGTGGGGGAGGGGCAGAGACAGAGGGAGAGAGAGAGAGAGAGAGAGAGAACCCCAAGCAGTCTCCCTGCTGCCAGCGCAAAGCCTGACATGAGGCTCAATCCCACGAATCGTGAGATCATGACCTGAGCTGAAATCAAGAGTTGGATGCTTGGGGCACCTGGGTGGCTCAGTTGGTTGAGCGTCTGACTTCGGCTCAGGTCATGATCTCACAGTTTGTGAGTTTGAGCCCCACATCAGGCTCTGTGCTGACAGCTCAGAGCCTGCTTCGGATTCTGTGTCTCCCTCTCTCTGCTCCTCCCCTGAAGCACCCAAGTGACTCAGGGTGGGAACTTTTTTTTTTTTTTTTTTTTTAATTTTTTTTTCAACATTCATTTATTTTTGGGACAGAGAGAGACAGAGTATGAACGGGGGAGGGGCAGAGAGAGAGGGAGACACAGAATCGGAAACAGGCTCCAGGCTCTGAGCCATCAGCCCAGAGCCCGACGCGGGGCTCGAACTCACGGACCGCGAGATCGTGACCTGGCTGAAGTCGGACGCTTAACCGACTGCGCCACCCAGGCGCCCCGAGGGTGGGAACTTTTAAGATGCATTTCACGAGCCTCCTCAGAAGGTCCTGCAGGTTTGAGCCCCAGCCACCAACTGTGGAGTTACCTGATAACACAACCCCGGGCTGGCGTCTCTCCTTTGGTTTCCCTGTGGGTGTTCTGCACTGCTTCCTGGGATCACCATCAAGCCACCATGCCAGGCTTTGCTTCAGGGACACCCAAGGCAAGACATCAGGTGTACCCTACTGGCAGGTGACAAAGGTCCAGTTATCCTCACTCTTAGAACCTTGAGTATCACCACTCTGTAATGGTTGATAATTGTTATGCCAAACAAGGGTACCACATTGTTGTTCCAACTTAAATTTCTGTGGCTAATAGTGAGGTTGAACATTCTTTTTCCATGGAAAAGTTTTTTTTTTTTCTCCATGTGTTGTAATTCTTTCTTTGATGTGTTAATTATTTAAAGTATCTTTATGATTCTGGAGTTCTAATCTTGCTGTTTATTGACAATTGTCTTTTCACATATAATGTAATCTTGGATAATATGCCCTGTCACCTGGCCTGCTGGGGCTGCTCAGAGAGGTTTTTTCTTTTTTAAGTTTATTTATTTTTGAGAGACAGACACACACACACAGAGAAAGCTAGAGCATGCAGGGGGAGGAGCAGAGAGAGAAGGAGACATAGAATCCCAAGCAGGCTCTGTGCTGACAGCCTGATAGCATGGATGCTGATGCAGGGCTTGAACCCAGGGCTCGAACCCTGAGATCATGACCTGAGCTGAAATCAGGAGTTGGACCTTCAACTGACTGCACCACCAAGGCACCTCTCCTCAGAGCAGTTTTGCATTTGTCATTCTATGATCACTTTTTATATTCTGTCCTTGGCTTGGAGTTCTTGGATTACTATGAGATAATACTCTTCAATGTAAAAAAAAAAAAAATCCTGTGGCATTTCTTCCACCAAAAGGTTAAGACCAGCTTCCTCATTGTCCCAGTTTGCCAGTGGACTAATTTTTTTTTCTGGTGCACCCTTTCACTTCAAAGACTCCTGTGGGGGTCTTAATTCCAACTCCCTCCCTTTCTCAGGCCCAGGGCTGCAGCCATTAATACTCAAATCTTTGGGTTTCCAAGGCCAGCCAACCCCTAGAGATAAGATAAAGTGAGAGCTCTCCCAGGCCAATGTGGTTTTGTTTTCTCTTCATTTTTTGGCCTTTGGGGGTTTCTCTTACCACGACCACCCCCCATCCCCTACCCCAACCTCAGCTATGCATTTAAAAAGGGTTTGTCATGTTTTACCCAGAATTGTCTTCATTTTCTAACAGGAAAGCATTCGGGCTATCTAGTTCTATGTTGGTGGAAACAGATGTTCTCACTCCAGCAAATCTTTGAGGCTTGGAAAGGGAGGCTGTGCTGATGCCTGATGAGGATAAATCTCAGAGGGATGAATCTTGGGCTCCTGGCTCAGCTGGCCTCCTCCACATGAAGATTCCGGAACAGACTTCCTCTCCGCTCCAGTGCTAGGGGGTTTTGTAGTTTATTTCCCAGGAGCCTAGCACAGTACCTGGCCTACCATTAGTGTTTTGTAAATGCTTGTAGGAAATGGTGTTCCTTACCCTTTTCCATTATGAAACTTCTCAACATTCAGGCTTTGGGGATCTGTGTTCAGTTCCTATTTTTCTTGGAAATATGCACAGGAGTCAAGCTTAGGACTAATGTCCTTATGGTTTTTCCACATTCAATCTATCAGCAAGGCCTTTTGTTTCTACTCCAAAAATATGTCTTGAATGTTCCATTTCTTTCCATGTCCACCGCCACTCCTTCACAAAGGGTGCCATTGATGGGCCAGGGCAAGCATTTCATGAGGGGGAAGTTGGTAGTCTCCCTCCAGACCCACCCACTGCCAGCCCATTCTCCTTTATCAGAGCAGAATAATTAGGCTGCCTGACTGCTTCCAGTCCTTCCAATATCTCCCAGTGCACTTAGATTAAAATTAGGATGCCTTACCATGGCCTCAAGGCCATCGGTTCCTGGTGACGGCTACCTCTCTTAATTTACCATCCGCTCCCCCACCCTCTTGGCTCCCATCCAACATTTACTTTGAGTTACTCAAATCCATGAGTTCTTTACTGCCTCAGGGTGCACGGCACTCTGCTCAATCTTGGAATTGGAGTTTTTTACTAGAATTTAGGAATGCACTAAAATGTCAACAGTCTTTGCTTCCCTCAGGGGGGTAATTACAATTTATAACTATTTTTCCAGTTTGGTTGTTTTATGTTTTTTTTGTGTGTGGTTATCTGTCTACCCCTTTAGGATGTAAGCTCCATGTAGGGAGAGACATTCTCTCTCTTTGTCATTGCTGGGTCCATAGCATATAGTATGTGCTCAATAAATACATGTTGAATGACAGAGTGAACAAATGAATTGTAGGTTCTCTTTAAGGGGTTCAGCCTTCCTCAGCTGTTTTCCTGGATCTCTAGCCAAGGACAGTCAGGGCCTTCCATGATTTGTAGAGATAATTATCTCTTGGAGATCCCTGAATGGGATCTGCCCTGAATTTTCCTTCCCTTCCCTCCCCTCCCCTCCCCTCCCTTCCCCTTCTCTCCCCTTTCCTTTCCTTTCTTTTTTCTTTTCAGACAAAAATCATATTCAGGACTAGAATGAGAATTCTTCCTAGAGAGGGAATTTTCTTTGTTGGGATAAATAGCTTGACTCAGCTCTTGGGGATACAAGATGAGACTATGCAAGGGCTGGTTTTGGGCAGGGACCCAAGCAATAATAAGAGTTGTTTGACCTGCTTTTCAGGAGAAAATGAGGAAAATTTTGTCTCAGTTTGAGAGGAATGGAGAGAGGAGACAAGAGATGACTAGGAGATGGTGACAAGCTGTTTGTGGTCAAGATTTTGACCAGAAGAAGCAGAAGCTCTCTCATGAAGTGGCTGGAAAAACGGAGATTCTGAGGAGGGTCCGGAGAGCAGTGGTTCCAGAGCTGCAGGCCCAGGCTCCTCCCATCTCTCTGCATCGCTATCCTCCACTTGTGGACTCTCCCACCTGGCTGTGTCACATCTATGTAACTCTGGACACAGGTCCTCATGTGACTGCCTTGTAAGGCAGAAGGTGGAAAGGGAGCGGGAGAGAGATTTTCCTTTTGTATCTTTTTATTTTCACTAAGAAGGAAAATATTTTCCGGAAGCTTCTAGGACACTCCCCTTCAGAACACTGGCTAGATCTGGTATTTCTGAGTTCAGCCGCCTACACCTAAACCCACCCGGCAGCAGGCAAATTGGGTTGTCATGATCACTCAGGCCCATCATGGTTCACCTCCTGGTCTCTCCTGGTCCTTCCTGTTGGAGAGCTCACCTTTGGAGAACATCGACCCTATGCTGGAATAAAAATGAGTTTTCATTAGCAAGAAAAAAGCAGGAGATGTATGGTACAGAAACAACCTCTCTTCTGAGCTTTCAAGAATTTGTAAAGTGCACTGTCTTCAGCATCACTGGGCATATGAATGCCTATGTGGGACCCTTCGCAGAGCTCATGCTCACCTGCCCTGCAGTGGTGGCTTCACCCCCAGGGTTAACAGCTGATGTCTGCCCTGATTGCCAGTGGCTATTCCATGATGGTTAAATATTTCCAGTGTCACCCTGGTTGTGTGCAAATCACATGTCGGTCAGCACAATGTGAGTCCAAGCTGTCGGGTAGAGGCCGATTGGACCATAAAACTTAAGTCTCCAAATGGATATGTGAAATCTCTAGGGATGACATGACATCCTCGAGTCATGGAAAAGATGTGTGAGCCAACCTCACTTAGATTTTCAGTGGCCGGAGGATTTAGCTGACAAGTAGGTTATAACTGCACTGTACCACCTACTTCCTGAGGAGGAGGACATCCAGGCTCTGAGGAATTCTCAGAGCAGACTCACAAGAGTCTCCCAGGGGTGTTGTTAAGTTGGCCCGGCTCCTCCTCCTCTCTTTACACTTGCCTGGATTCTTCTTGCCCCTCCTTCCAGGAGTCCGTCAAAGTTTGGGGGAGGTCTGTGCAGCCTTAGCCCCCTGAGTCTTCTTCAGACCAGCCAGCCAGCTTGGGGTGAAGGTGTGGAGTCCCATTCCCCTTTCCAGCTCTGGAAAGAACAGTGAGAGCTTCTGCCCTAGCGAGACCCCCTGAGGGAGTGTGGGGGGCAGGAGTTAGATGTCCACACCTGGAAGGATGTGAGAAGGGGGTCCCCACACCAGGATATTCCTCAGGGATTGGGCCCTTTGTCTAAAAGGAATTCTTGGGCACATCATCCTCCATTGATAATTCCCATTTGGGCTTCTGAGGCTCAGCTGTAGTTGATTGTCCAAGTGTAAAGCCAAAGGAGCCGTTAGGTAGCAATTGTGTAGCAATTAGGTAGCTCAGAATAAGACCTCCAAAGACAGTTATTAAACCAACTGGGATAAAGGCAAGAAGGGGTGCTAATTCTACCTAGCTTAACAGCAGTATAATTTTTCTGGCATTGTTCTACAATTTGAAAGTGGGTAGGAGCTCCAGCTGATACAAAGCAGAATGGTGGCAGGTGATGCAGAACAGGTGACTGCTGATGTTGCTGCCTTAGGAGGATCAGCATCTCACCCAAGCCTTTGCTGGGATGGGCAGCCTTTCCTCCTTAGCAAAGAAGGATCCAGTCCTGCTGGGTTCCTATGCTCTCCTAGCAGGCAGGAGGCAGAAATTCCCCTGAGGAGGCCAGTGCTGGGCCAATCTCTTCTCTTTGGTGCCTCAGATTTACACAGCCTTTGCGCGTATATATATCTGCTCCACTGTGTTGGGCTCTATTCCCCAAGTTTACCTGATGATCCATGGATGCTTCAGCTTTAGTCCTCATGTCTGCATTCCAGCCAGCAGGAAGGAGAAAAAGGGAAGATAATTTCCTGCCTCTTCCTTTAATGACATCTTGAAATTGCACACACCACTTCTGTCAATATCCAACTGGCCAGAACCTAGTGACATGGCTTCACAAAGCTGTGAAGGGGCCTGTTTGCCAAATGAGACAAAAGGGGCACCTGGAGGGGCGCCTGGGTGGCGCAGTCGGTTAAGCGTCCGACTTCAGCCAGGTCACGATCTCGCGGTCCGTGAGTTCGAGCCCCGCGTCGGGCTCTGGGCTGATGGCTCAGAGCCTGGAGCCTGTTTCCGATTCTGTGTCTCCCTCTCTCTCTGCCCCTCCCCCGTTCATGCTCTGTCTCTCTCTGTCCCAAAAATAAATAAACGTTGAAAAAAAAAAATTAAAAAAAAAAAAAAAAAAAAAAAAAAAGGGGCACCTGGAAATAAAAATTACAGTAAATGACAAATGAGTCAGGAGCGGTGGGATAGAATAAGCACAGAACCTGGGGGAAGAAGGCAGCAGGGCTCTGGGCTGAACATCCGGACTTTTCCCTGGGCATCTGCAGGCCTGGGAAGGAGAAACCGAGGAGCAGAAGGTTATCCCTGGCAGAGATGGGCCAAGGTAGTCAAGGTAGGTTGGCAACGTCTCTTTCTGCAGGCTTCATGATTGGAACTTCAGAGGTAATGGCACATAATATAAACACTGTTTTGTTCTGGTACTATCTCATCATAAGTGGTAATGCTGTTGGCAGCCAGGTTATATCCTCCATGGTATACCTCACTCACAGGAGGCAGAAACATAAAAAGAGTTGTTTCCAGGAACGTTGAAAGTTTCTACTTTCCTGTCCTCTTGCAGACTGCTCTCTGCCTCGGTGGGATCTATCACAAGGTGTGTGGGGGCGGGCGAAGGGGTGGTGTGTGTGTGTGTGTGTGTGTGTGTGTGTGTGTGGAGGGGCTGTTGCTGAAAGGATCTCCCTTCTTTAAAGCCTTCGCTTTTACTCTTGGCATTATCGCCACATGATGTTCTAACACAGTTGTATTTGTCTTTATTTTTATAACTATTGAAAGTGTTTATCGTTAAATGTTGTTATATTTGAAAAATTGTTTTGTCATTTCTTAATTAAAAAAAAATTTTTTTTATACATAGAGGCTCAAAAACGGAAGTGACTCATGTCTGCCTGTGTCCACCCTTCCGGTTTTATCTTGGCATTTCCTCTATCTCACCCCAGCACGAAGAGATCAGTGATCTGGATGGCTCACCTGGCATTTTCCAACCCTGCATGGCGTTCGCCAATGATTCTCTGCCCTTGTACCTTCTCCCTTCATCAGATTTTGGTGTCGGGGTTATGTGATTTGTTAAATAAATTAATAACTTTCCTTCCTTTTTTTGGTACTTTCTGAAAATGTTTATGTAACAGAGGAGCTACTCTAACCTTGGCAATTTAAAGAAATCGACCAGGAAGTCTGTCAGGTGCTGAGTCTACTTTGAAGGTGGTTCCTGCCAAACTTTCTTAGGTCTTGTCGATTTCAAACTTTCCACATCTTGTGGCATTGCTTTTGGCAATTTATATTTACCAGAAAAAGCGTTTTTTAAAGATCTCCAGATTTATATTTATTTAATCTTTTTGTCTCTGATGTTTATCAGTTTCTAATTTCTCATCTTTTTTTATTAAAATTGTTTTCTTTATTATACTTGCCAAATGTTAATCAATTTTGTTTCTTGTCAAAGAACTAGATTTTAATTTACTTATTCAATTCATTTTTCTACAAATTTATTTTTTTCTACTGTTAAGTTCACTTTATAGTCTATTTACTTTCTTTTTATTTTTTATCATTTTTAAAATAATAAACATAATTAAGGTCATGATGTTTCCTTTGAGTTTAACTCTTTTTTTTTTTAAATAGACTTTATTTTTTTAGGATAAGTTTAGATAGACAGTAAAATTGAGTGGAAGGTCAACAGAGAGGTCCTATATACAGGTTCCTTCTGTTATGCATAAGTAGAGAGTTTTTATTATTCAACCATAAAAAAGAAGGAAATCTTGCCATTTGTGACAACATGGATGGATCTTGAGGGCATTCTGTTAAGTGAAATAAGTCAGAGAAAGAGAAATACAATATTTTTTTTTTAATTTTTTTTCAACGTTTATTTATTTTTGGGACAGAGAGAGACAGAGCATGAACGGGGGAGGGGCAGAGAGAGAGGGAGACACAGAATCGGAAACAGGCTCCAGGCTCTGAGCCATCAGCCCAGAGCCCGACGCAGGGCTCGAACTCACGGACCACGAGATCGTGACCTGACTGAAGTCGGACGCTTAACCGACTGCGCCACCCAGGCGCCCCAAGAGAAATACAATATGATCTCACCTATATGTGGAATCTAAGAAAGAAAAAAAAAAAATGGTTGCAAGTGGCAGAAGGTAGGGCAAAATAGGTGAAAAGGGTCAAAAGGTACAAACTTTCCAGTTATAAACTAAATAAGTCCTGGGGATGTGATGTACAACACGGTGACTATAGTTAATAATACTGTATTGCATATTTGAAAGTTCCCTAAGAGAGTAAATCTTAAATGTTCTCATCACACACAAACAATTTTTTTAACTATGTTTGGTGACGGATGCTAACTGGAGTTATTGTGGTCATCATTATGCAATATATACAAATATAAAATCACTATGTTGTACACCTGAAAATATGATAGTGTTATATGTCAATTTCAATAAAAAATAAAATAATTTTATTCTCACAAACACCCACAAAAAAACAAAAGTAAAGAAGTTTCATGAAACCTTTCATAAAATGTCATAAAGTAGGGGTGCCTGGGTGGCTCAGTTGGTTAAGCATCCGACCTGGCTAGGTCATGATCTTGTGGTTCAGGGGTCCGAGGTCCACCTTGGGCTCTGTGCCGAGGGCTCAGAGTCTGGAGCTTGCTTCAGATTCCTTGTCTCTCTCTCTCTCTGCTCCCCCCCGACTTGTGCTCTGTCCCCCCCACCCCAAAATAAAATAAGCATTAAAAAAATGGCATAAAGCAAAGAGCATCTCCCTTAAAGCAAAATTCATGCTCCACCCATTTGCAAAAGACTTACTTTGAGGTACCTGTACTCCCTGCCCCCATACATGAGCAGCCTCCTCCACCATATCAACATCCGCCACCTGAATTGGTACATTTGTTACAACCAGTGAACCTACACTGATCCATCATATTCACCTGAATTCCAGAGCTTACCAAAGTCTTCAGTCTTAATACTATCATTCTATGGGTTTGGACAAGTTTATGATGACACGTCTCCACCGTTATTGTATCATAGAGACTAGTTTCATGGCCTTAAAAATCCTCTGTGCTCTGCCTATTCCTCTCTCCTCCCCCTTTAACTCTTCTTTCAACCCAACTGGTTTCAGTAACGGTCACATTTATTGTTTTTTCAGAATAGCTTACCATTATATTCTTAATTTTCTTCATATCATTGCTTCTTTGAAGAGTGTTTTTCAACATCCAAGTGATTAAGACTTTAAAAATCATTGTTTTTGTCTAGATTACTGATTTTCAGTTTTTATCACTTGAAATCAGAGAACACGGACTGAGAAATTTCTGACCAAAATTTGATTGAGAGGAAATTTAGTTTTTGTTACTTAGCATGTCATCAACTTTTACAGCTTAAAATGAATGTGCATTTTATGTTTTTAGGAGCCATGAAATAATTCAGCTTGTGATTGGAAGATATACTGTGTATTGTTTAAATCTTTTGATATTCATAGAGACTTATTTTAATGCCCTGCCTGTGGTCAGTTGTGGCGAATGTTCGCATGCAGTCAAAGAATATGCACTCTGAAATTAGGAGTTGTGTTCTATAAATGTTAATTGGATTAAGTTAGTTGATTATTTGTTCATGTCTTCTATATTTTCACTAGTATTTTTTCATCAGTTATTGAAAGACAGATATTAAGAAACTTTCCACTGTATTTGTGATTTTATCAATTTCTCCCTTTAGCTCTTTTAATTTTTAAAATGCATTTTGAAGATCTGCTATGAGTTGTATATGCATGTCTTCTTAATGAATTAATCCTTGTATAATTAGGACATGACCCTCTATCTATAGTAATACTCTGACATAAAGTCTACTTTGTTTGGTACTGATTATAGCCATGCCAACCCTCTCCTGCTTATAATTTGCTTTAAACCTGTCCATGTCTTTATACATAACAGCATATATATTTATTTCATCTTGCTTTTGGATCCTGTTCGTCAAATTCTAACCTTTTTTTTTTTTTTTCAACGTTTATTTATTTTTGGGACAGAGAGAGACAGAGCATGAACGGGGGAGGGGCAGAGAGAGAGGGAGACACAGAATCGGAAACAGGCTCCAGGCTCTGAGCCATCAGCCCAGAGCCTGACGCGGGGCTCGAACTCATGGACCGCGAGATCGTGACCTGGCTGAAGTCGGACGCTTAACGACTGCGCCACCCAGGCGCCCCCAAATTCTAACCCTTAATTGGAATGTTTATCCCATTTACATTCAATGTAATTATTATATGATTAGATTCATATCTCCCAGGTGAACTGGTTATTCATCTCATTAGTTCTGTATTCCTTTGTTTCTTCTTTCCTGACTTAAAAATAACCACTCTATTGAAGTATTATTGACATGCAAAAAGCTTTACATATTTAACGTATACACTTGATAAGTTTGGAGGTAAGTATACATTTGTGAAACCCTCACCACAAAGTTACTCATCATCTCCAAAAGTTTCCTCTTACCCTCTTTTTTTCTTCTTCTTCTCCTTCTCCTTTTTTGTGGTAAGAACACTCAATGTAAGATTTTCTCTTTTAGAGAATTTTGGAGTATACAACACAGTATTGGTAACTATAGGCTCTGTGCTGTACAGATCTCTAGGACTTATTCATCTTGCATAACTGAATCTTTGTACTCTTTGTCTAATACATTCCTGTTTGCCCCTCTGCCTGTCTCTTGACTTTTTGGGGGATGGGTAGGTAAACTGTGTATTTTTTGGTATTCCATTTTTCACTCGTATTGACTTTTTAATTATATCTCTTTGTGACATTTAATGGTTGCTCACAGTCTACCTTCTAAGGTACACGAGCTGTAGAAGAATTCCATTTACTCCGTCCTATATTTTGTGTTATTATTGTCTTATGCTATGAAAATCACAGTACATATTATTTTTGGCCTAAATAGTCAGGAATGTTTTAAAATTATTTTATTTTTATTTTATTTTTTTTAAATTCTTTTAAAAATTACACACATGCTTGAACACACACACATTCGCACAACTACAAAGATGAAATCTTTTATAGTAACTATTTGCACTCATGTTTACACTTCCTGTTGCTCTTTATTCATTCCTGCAGATCTGGGGTTCTATATATTCCATCTGGTGTATTGTTTCCCTTCAGAAAGATAGAATTCTCTCAGTCTGAAAAATCTTTGAACATTTCTTATATGTCTTCTTTCACTAATTCAGGTATGCTGGAAATGATTTCTTTAAGTTCTGTATGTCTGAAAATATCTTCATGTTGCCTTCCTTTTTGAAGAAACTTTGTATTGGATATAGAATTTTACATTAATAATTTGTTTTCTTCCAGCACTTTAAAAAGACATCATTCTATTGCCCTTTGACCTCCATTGTTTCTGGTGAGAAATAACATTTCCTTCTTCCCTGATTGCTCTTAAGATTTGATGTTCCTATTTGATTTTTAGTAGTTTGATCATGTTGTGCCTACGTATGGTTTTCTTTTAATTTTCTATACTTGAGATTTGCTGAAGTTTTTTTTGTTTTGTTTTTGACTTTGGATTTGGAAATTTATTGGTAATTATCTGTTCAGATATTCTTTTTTTTTTAATGTTTATTTATTTTTGAGAGAAAGAGACAGAGTGAGAGTGAGGGAGGGGCAAAGAGAGAGGGAGACACAGAATCTGAAGCTGGCTCCAGGCTCTGAGCTGTCCACACAGAGCCTGCAGCAGGGCTCAAACTCTTGAACCATGAAATCATGACCTGAGCTGAAGTCTGATGTTTAATTGACTTAGCCACCCAGATGTTCCTGCTCAAATATTCTCTTGGCCAGTTCTTTCTGTCCTCTCCTTTGGGACTTCAATGACATATATAGTAAAATGCTTGATATGATATTGTCTCACAGATCTCAAATTCTTTGTTCTGTTCTTTTCATTCATTTTTTTTATCTTTGTTTCAGTTTGTAAATTTTCTATTGCTCTGTCTGTAAGTTTACTGATTCTTTTTTTTTGCTGAGTCCAGCCAACCATTAAGGCCATCAAGACTTTTATTTGCAATATTGTATTTTTTTATTTCCAGCATTTCCATTTGATTCTGTTATAGTTTCCATGTCTCTAGACATGTTTGCTTCTCTTCATGCATGTTTTCTACTTTCTTACTAGATCTGTTAGCATTTCTATCATAGTTATTTTAAAATTCTGTGTTTGATAATTCAAAAATCTGGATCAGGAATTATCTGTCTGCTTCTATTGACTATATCTTCTCTTGATCATAAATCATATTTTCTTGATTTTTCATGTGTCTTCTAATTTTTTATTAATGCCAGCCATTTTGTATAAAAAAACAGTAAAAGAACAAAATAATTTTGTATAAAAGAAAAATAAACAATAAAACACAATAAATAAAATAGTGACATAAACAGTTTACTCCCAGGAAGGGGTACTAGAATTGAGGGCCTGAGTTTGTATAGCTGGGTCTGGGTTTTATTGCAGCTTTATTTTGATTTGGTTGACTGGTAGATGCAACTGTTTTGAGAGTATAATCAGAACTTTCCCTTCCCTGGGTCTTGGGGGCCTGAGCAATGGTAAGATTCTGGAGAAGTTTTTGTTTTTAATAGCTGAGCTAACACCTTTCTGAGCCATAGGATATCTTTCACTTGGCTTAACAGCCTGACTGCCAGCATTTTGAGTGGTGAGGAATTCTCTTTGCTCTCTGCTCTTGCCCCAGATTTTCTGTACCTATCTGCCTAGAATTCCTGGAGCAATTTCCTTCAGCTATCCTTCCCTGCTTCATCTCATGGCAGTCAAAAGTCCAGCATATCAGGCATTGATTTTTCTCAGCTTTCCCATTTTGCTCCTCTACCTTCATAGATTGTCTGCCTTGAACTTGGTGGAAGACCCACACACTGCAGGCTGTATCTCTTCCAGCTCTTCTGCTCTGCCTCTCAGCCTTTGGCCTACTCTCCTGAGAATTCAATGAAATCTGTGTGAAAAAGCATTGGTGGACAAGAATAGCCTGATGTGGTGGCTTGAACTCCTGGGAATTTTTATCTATTATGCAAGTCCACACATGCTTGTTAAAAGGTTTTTGGAGTTTCAGTTGGTTTCTCCTCATTCACAGCTATGGAGGATTCCTCGTCCTGCCACTTTGTCAGAGACCAGGGATAAGAGCAGCTGTAGATATCTTATTTCCTACAAATAGCTTGTCACTTTTGGTGGTTGAATCCACTTAGGTTACTTTGCATTCTCAGCTCTCTGATGGGTTCTGGAAAACTATGATTTTGTAGCTTATCCAGTTTGTCTGGGTTGTAAAGGTGAGAATGGGAATGTCTGGCAACTTTTTACATTTTAATCAGAAGGAGAACTTAGGATAACATCATTTATTATAATTATTGTTCAAGTCTTCCATCTTCTAATCTACTTTATCTGCTACTGGTATATCACAGATTCATTAGAATGTCCCATGGCAATTTTGTTTCTGTCAATATTTTATGTATTTCTAGGTTTTTTACATTATATAATCTATTGCCATACTTAGTAAATAAAGAAGGCAATGGATTGAATAAACAAATCCTCAAATGGCTCTTTGGCACATCTATAAACAAACAAACAAACAAATACAAATCCACAAAATAAATAATTCTTTGTCAAATTGAGTTGATTTTACCTCGATGATATGAAATTGTTATTCTGCTTTAATGTTTTTTCTTAAATTGTACTTCTGCTATATTAATCTTTCCTCTGTACTCATGCTTCTTCTTAATTTAGACTGACACAATCCCTTTATATTTATCATTTTATACTATTTTTTTAGGTTCTAGATACAGCTCTTATAAGCAGAAAAGTTTTAGATTTTACTTTTCAATTTAATCTGAGGCTTTGGATAAATTTTAGCCATTTATATTTATTGTCATAATTTGATGCTTAATAAGACTTTTCAATTTATATATTTATCAAATATTTATTGAACACCTTCCTGGGGAAAAAAAGTGACCAAAGCAAAAATTTTGCCTTTTGGGAGATTACAGTCAAGTAAAAGACTATGATCACCACCACTGGTGGTAATTTTACTCAGGGAATATGAGAGTGAAATGAGAGAACTGGCTCCAAAGAAAAATGAATTTTTCAATTCTATTCTATTATTCAGTTAAATTTATATGGGGATGCAAAATATATGCTTGCTCGTTATTCCTTTTTATGGTTACATGGAGAATTTTTTCCCTTTCAGGTGATATGTTATGATATATAAAGGAGTTTTCTTAAATCTTCTACTCAGTGTACTATGATTCAGGGGAAAAATTTTATCTTTGTAACCATTTTAGATCATCTTAATTTTTCAATATAATTTCAATATAATTTTTGCCTAGAGGTTGAGGATAAGTTGTGTTATAGATAGTATTTTGTAGGCCAGTTGAGTTTCTACCCTAGAAGGGAGTAACCTTTAAAAAATTTTTTTCATGTTTATTTGTTTTTGAGAGGGAGAGAGAGACAGAGCACAAGTGGTGGAGGTGCAGAGAGAGAAGGAGACACAGAATCTGAAGCAGGCTCCAGGCTCTGAGCTGTCAGCACAGAGTCTGATGCGAGGCTTAAAGTCAAGAACCATGAGATCATGACCTGTGCTGAAGTTGGCCATTCAACAAGCTGAACCTCCCAAACACCCCAGGAACAGCCTTTTTTAAGTGAATGAAGAAGTTTCCATCAAGTAGTTAAGAGCTCTTTGATTCTTTGGGGTCTAAGGAGAAAAAAGTTACAATATGATTACTTCAGATAATTTTGTCCCTGAAGCTAGAGAAGTTGCTTCTTACCAAACTGCTGGCTGGTTGGATTAAATGGGGGACCTGGAAGGAGATGGCATCTGACACTGTAGCCTTGCTCAGGGTGGGGAAAGGATCTGGAGCAGTAGGCCTGTCACTGTACCTGTTAGAAGGAATAGAGGTGAACACCTTCTGCCTGAAAGCTAAGGAAGAATGAATATTACAGACCTGAGTCTGTCTTCTGACAGAGTTCACGGAGGCCTAAGAAGAGAGTGAGCTTGAAATTCCAGCCTCAGGACTACTCAGGACTCTGCTGTCTTTTGCCTTTGGAGAGGAAGTTGGCAGAACTCAGTTACTTTGCTGAGAGTAGCTAGCTGCTTAGACAAGAAAAGGAACCTGGCTTTCCTCAGGTCTGCAACAGAGCCAGCTTTCTCTGGGATGAACTAATCCCCTCTCTCCCCACTCCCCACCCCTGTGTAGCCTCGGACAGTCATGGTTGCTGACAGCCACTCCTTACCCTCCTCAATCCCCTCCATTCTGTTGAGCGTAGGGTCACTTGGATCCAAATGAATGTCCAATATTGGAGCTGACACCAGTTTAGAGCTTACAGTGGATAGGGTGATTCTATGTTCCAGGTTTCCTGGGACAGTCAACCATCTACACTTGTTGTTTGGCATAATTATTAATAGCCCTCCTTTTCACTCAAAAGTGTCTAGATTTAGACAATAAATTATGGGGTTACTCTAACTTTTCATCTGTAACAAGACCCATTCTTTGGCTTATACTGACACCTGTAGGATACAAAATGGCTTTGAAGAAAATGAAAAGGTGGAAGACTCTCCACCCTCAATGTCCAGGATTTTAGCTCACCTCCTGAGCATATTGAGAACCTGGTTGTTTGGCATGTTCTAGAAAAGGACAATGGCAGGAAAACATTTTCACCTGAAGATGCTATATAATTTCCTGCATCAAGTGTCCAGGATTGCATGATAGTTGGAGTAATGTCAGTGCTCTGAAGAGGACTTTTTGACCACTTTTGTTGGTGACAATAGTTTCTGGTCAAATGACTCTATGAGGCACAAAAGACAATGCCCAGGTTGGGAAGTGTGATGCTTGGGTCCTCCTTTGGGGACAGGCAATTGTCTGAAAAGGGCAGGAAAGGACACAGTAAGGGCAGCCACATGAGCCTTGAGACTCTCAATGTTCACAACTGGAAAGTGTTAGAAGAAGGATTTAGGAGGGACAGTGTCAAGGCCCCCTGGCTCGTCTGTTGGAAAGTAGGTGACGCTGGGTCCATATTGACAAAAGGCAGGGCCATTGGAGGGATACGTGCTGCAGTGGAGGAAATTTTCCCTCAGGTCCCATTGGGACACCTGGGGTCCAATCTGAACGTCAGAAACAACATAACACACATAAAACATTTTAAATTCAGAGGTCAGGACAGCTTCAGGCAGGGCTAATTGATATGCTTGGCTGTCACGATGATGGATTTGCGGCACATTAACCCTTGGTTCTCCTGGGCCCAACTGCCCTGTGGGGGCACCTTTCCCTGAAGGTGGACCTTGCATGGGGTCCCCTGTCCCAGGAGAGGTCACCCCCTCCTGCTGCCTCACAGCCCAAAGCTCAGAAAAGTGAAAATAGACGGTTGCCAAGATAAGAAAGGAGGCTTGAAAGCGTGTTTGCTCTATTCAGAGTAAATCAGGATAGGGAAGGGAAACACAGGATATTGTCTGACTTCCACGTATTCTTATAGGTTTTTACTGGAGCTTTTGTTTTTGTCTTTTTTTTTTTTTTTTTAAAGACACTAGTGTTGTAAAGTCCTAGTATAAAGTGTGTAAAGTTTAGCCAGATAGAAACCCTAGGCTTCACCAATTCCCTTGGAAGGGGCTTGCACTGGCTTCTTCTAGACTCTCTGTGAGAAAATCCTGGCCATGCCCCTTGACCCGCATCTTGGGAATGTGGGGACTGAGCGGGCCGCCTTCTGGCTGTCACTTGCTGAATGAACAGACCATAATGAGTCAATTCTCTGCTGCCTGCTATTTAAAACAACGGGTTCCTTCCTGTTTCCTATGCGCTGACTGAGGCTTCTTCTGTGTTGGGGAAAAAAAAGAAACTCAGGGATAAAGTGCGTCCTCGGAGACTGAATGAGCCACACATCTCAGCCCGCTGTGGCACAAAAGCTCCTAACTGTTTTATCTGTACAGATGGCTCTAATTTGGTGCTGGTGGCATGACTCTGTGAGCTAATTTCCTAAATACTTGGTTCATTAAATTGGAAGGAAAAAAAGAACAAACACTGTAAGCCAAACTAGCCTCATTCCAAGAAACAGAATTGCTCCTAGGGTTTTCATGGTACGTTTTTGCAGAAGTCCCTGAATATTTAAGTGCAACGTTGCCTCTGAGAGGGAAAGAGGGGGAGTGTGAAACCCCCCAGGCCAGAATGGAAATGCCCAGTGCTCCCATTCTTTGTCCCTCACCCTCAGGCAGTGCAGTTACCCAGCCACCCTGATGATCTGTCCCGCGGGGAACCTGGACCCAGGGAGGACAAGTGTAGCCTCCCTGACGAGCCAGGGCCCCAACAATGCCCATAGCATGGGCTTCCTCAAGTGAGTCCCTGTGTCTTTTTCCCTGTGTCTCCAAGCATGTGTAAGTGGTTTAGGAGGGAAGCCAGGTTTCCCTGGGTAAGTGATAGTTGAGTTGCCATCCAGCAATTGTCGGAGACAGGGCAGCTCCTTTCCTGGGGACATCGTGAGACTGCTGCTGGGCCCAATGGGCATCAAGATCGTGCCAGTCTGCCTGTGCACAACTTGGTGGCTCTGGGAGCCAGGGCTTTTGAGTGATGACAGAGAAGATTGGGGAGTACTCAGCACTTCCGGGACGTGTGTTCCCTTGCTCATGCAGCGAGCATCCTGGGCCCTCATGTCAGGCCACGGGATGCATAAAATGAGTGACTCAGGTCCCCGCCCACAGGGCTGTCATCTCCCACTGAGGCAGCAGTATCAGAGATGCAGCAGGGGATTTACTCTACCGGGAGGAGCAGGCCAGGCTTCACAAAAGAGCCAAGTCTCCAAAAAAAGGGTTAGGCCCAAATTAGGAGGAAAGGGAGAGAGGTCCTGGTAGAAAAAGCACAGAAAACACGTGTGTGACATTTAAGAAACGGTACGCGTGTCCGTGTTGTATCCCAAGCACAGACAGTTGGCACTCTGTAAATAACTGCAGAGCGTGTGACGAGAGCATAGGGTGCGTGAGTGTGTGCGCGTGCGTGGGTGTAGAGGCTGCTCTGCGGAGGAGTGCAGGACTCAAGGCTTTACAGGGTAGGCTGGAGCCAGACTGAGAAAAGACAGTTGGCAAAGGGAAGCCTAGAGAAATGTTTTTGAAGTCTCGAGATATGTAAGAGTCATTTAGGATATAGCAATCACATGTATTTCCAAAAGCTCATGCTGGCCGCTGTACAGGGTGGGGCGGGAGGAGCACTGATTAGGAGGTGAGTGTGCAGTCAAGGCAGGGTGCTGCTGGGACTAAGGGAGGGGCAGTGGAGGTGGAGAGACATCCAGAAGGCAGGGCCGGCGCTTGAGTGCTGGGGGCAGGGGAAGAGGGCAGCAATCCACCAGGACCCTCAGGCTCCTGGCTCCACGGCAGGGCGGGGTGGGGTGGGGTGTGGTGGGGAGGGAGGTGCGGATCTAGACCCCCTTCACCCAGTGTTGGACCGGAAGCAGCAGGGCCAGGGAAAGAAGATGAGTTCCATGTCCTTGAATCATGAGTTCTGAGGGGCAGCAGGACCAAGTAGAGTGTGGTCAAGGAGGAGGGCCCTTGAGACAGGGAACTGTCCCAGCAGTGATGACAGGAAGGCCAGGAAGGAAGCAGAGGTGGAAGAGACAGATGCCTGTGGCAGAGCAGGAAGCCTCCGCCTCCTCGGGTCCAGGGAAAGAGGTAGCCAACCAGAGAGCTAGACCGGGGAGCCACGTGGGGCGAGCCCTCGGCCTGCAGCAGTGAGGGGTCCGCTGCGGGGTGGGGGTGGGGGACAAGGGCCGAGCCGCCTCTGGGTGGCGGAGGGCACAGGGTCTGAGGGAGGTGGGACAGGCCTCACAGCCACGGCCCTGGGTCCCTCCTGCTTCTGGGCCAGGGTTTGGAGAGAGATACCCACGGTAAAGGTGGAGGGTGCGGAGGACAGAGGTGGCCAGACTAAGGTGAGGAGGGATGTGTGTTCCCGTGACATGTTTGCCCATGCCCGTCCGCCAAACCCTAAGACCGGCTCCACAGCTGGGTCTGGGCTCTGGCTCCTTATTTCAGGAAGGACCTAGTGAGGGGCGTCCCT